>NW_025953955.1:0-321200 GCF_022497035.1 Daldinia vernicosa | reverse complement strand
TATTAAATTAATAATATTAAAATTTTTATATAAATATATATTTAAATAATAATAAAATATAATAATAAAATAATTAATTAATTAAATTTTAATTATATAATTAATTAAATAAAAAAAGATTTATAAATTGTAGGAAAAATCTTTTTTACTTAATTATAAGTGGGGTACAGCCCTATTAGCCTTAACCTTAATGCACGTGTTACGCGAGCACGTAACTATTATTCTAACATTAACAATTATGCTAAAATGAAAAAAATAATCGCACATTAAACTAAAGTTGGTAGGAGGTCATTTGCCACAATTTAGAAAATATTAAATATATATTTCCAAGCCTCATTACGGCTTATTATAATAGACATATTGATTTAACCAGTATAACCTAGGAGATTGGACAATATACACTTAAATAACTTTACCATTTCAGCAGTTACGGCATTATAATTGGTACCATTCTATAGCCCCAATTGATGCGAAAACAATGATCCAAGTTGCATTTAAATCGGCCTCTTCGTTGTTGTGTTATAGTAGAATCAAATAGCGCTTGTCTGGAAAGGGAAGCACGTGACACCCTTTACAAGCACCTTTTTTCAATTAAGCTCCGAATACTTTAATAGCAATATAGTACTCAATACCCATCGCATAAGAATGCAACTTGGACCATTAGTTTCGCATGACTTGGGGCTATTAAATAGTACTAATTCTAATGTTGTAATTGTTGAAATAGTAAAGTTATTTGAATGTGTAGATGTGTAGATGTGGTAGTTGAAATTGAATTGAATTGAATGAGAGGTATGTATTACCAGGCGGGCTGTGTGGGATTTAGCCAATAGGAGGGCTCGCATGTGGTTGAGAGGATGAACATGAGGTACAAAAAGATACTAGGAAAATTGTATGGTGGGATACGTACCTGTGGTTTACCCTACCCCCCAACTGCCGAGCTAGTGTTGCTCCTTTTAAAACATATAATATATAATGCTATAAGGTATGTATTTACAAAGAATGATTCATTTTTCCTATATAAAATGCGAAGTACCGTAATAAATCGAGCTAATTGCACTAACCTGTGGCTAATTACCCTTTTAAGCTAAGTTCCCATAATCTTTTTTCATTTTGGCACAGTTGTTAGTCTGGTCAACCGTAAACACACTATGTTCGCTACGAGGATCAACCATGTTCCCCGTCCTCTTTTCCTTTCCGTCTAGCTACCTAATAAATGAGAGTGCTTATGGAATATGAGCTGCTCCGGGCAACCCTAACTCGAGATACATTCAAACATCCATTTAACCGTAATATCTAAGAAAGGAGTATTTGTTTCATACCTTCTCAGCATCCACCGAAGGGTCCAGCCTTTAGGAGAATCCTATAACTCGTCTCACTCACTAGAGGGGAGTCGCGCCGTACTTGAGCAGCACATCTACTGCTCCTTGGTTTTGCTTCGCCATGGCAATCTGCAAAGGAAGGCAATACTCAAATGTAAGAGGTCGCATGAGAGGCATATTCGGATCGGCCCCTCCGCAGAGGAGGACATCAAGGCACGAATTCGAGTATCTGGTTGTTCCTTGATCGCACACATGATACATAGACCGGACCTGTTCGATCGCCGGCGCCGAGCGAAATAAATCCCGTTGAACCATGCCTCGCACGACCTCGGGGTTTCCACACAGGACGGCTCGTAGGAGGGCTCCGGTATGAGGCTTGCCGGTGGACCGGTTGATGAGTTCCGGGAAGGGGTTTGCGCCATGATCAAGTAGAAGCTCGCACATGGCCAAATTTCCTTGGTCGATGGCTAGATCAAGCGGAGTCTCTCCTTTCTGGTTGGACTGGTTTGGGTCCGCACCCCTTTCCAGTAGCATCCGCGCAACCGTTATATCTTTACCCCTACATGCATATAGTAGGGGAGTCCATCCCGTCTTGGAGACATATTGCCAAGGCGCACCGGCATCAAGGATGACGCTTGCAACAGCAAAGCTTCTAGACTCCAAAGCTTTGAGCAAGCGTGTCTTTGTAGCCAACATCGTAACTGCATCTTCGAACTGTAAAGCATATTGGAGAGAAGCAACCTGATTCTTGTCGATAGCCTTGGTTATCATCGAGGCTAATGCCGCATTTGATGGAAGCCTCGCGTTAAACTTTTGTAGGAGTCCGCAGATTTCTATATGACCACCCATAAACAGCCGGTGAATTAGAGATTCAGTAGGACTGCTAGTCGCGTCAGGGGGTGAACCATGCTCCAATAATAATTCGAACATGGTAAACTTGTCAGGGTGTTTTTCCTTCGAAAGGGATAATATCTCCAAAGCGGACCGCCCACAGTAATCCACGTTGGTTGTCGAGGCACCCCTCTGAAGTAGCAACCTAATAGTCGGGAGTAGATGATTCAGGTCACCTTTAAAGTTACACGCATTCATGAGCGGAGTCATTTCAAGGGAATCCCGAGAATCAACCACGGCTCCGGCGTCGAGTAGGTACTCCACGATTAGATCCAAGCCCCCCGCGGCCGCGAGCGCTAGAGGGGTCGCACCATCGGGGTTCTTCGCATTAACGTCTACCCCGGCCTCGACGAGCCGCTTTACAAGTGTTAATCGACTATCTTTGTACCCATACCCGGGCTTAGCTTCTGAACTTGAGGTGTTCGAATATATACCGGGAGCCTCGCAACAATGATGTAAATATGTAGCTCCAAGGCAGGAACTAGGGTCGGCACCCCGATCGATGAGATTGAGCGCATCTTGGAAACACCCTCTCGCGCACGCATCCAAGAGCAGCGTGCAACCATTGCTATCCCGAGCATTAATGTTTGCGCCATGTTGTACCAGCCAGTCGATCATATTCCAACGACCTGCCTTATAGGCCCAGTGAAGCGGGCTCATGCCATGCTGATCTTCAATGTCGATTGGTGGCTGGTAGTGGTCTAGGAGGAATTGGGAAAGGTCGGGAGCATCTACAGAGCTTGATATGTGTAGAGCGGTTATGTAATTGCTTGAAGAACCCAATTCTCTTGACGCTACCTGGAAAGAGGCGCCTCGGGCTACTAGGATCTGGGCTGTGGAATAATTCATATGGCACTAGATATAAGGATAAGCAATTGAAAATATGGTGAATCTCTGACCAGATGGATATGTCCATGGACCTACTATAGCTGTATGAAGAGGCCTCCACCATGGAAGCCCTGCTTCGTCTGAAGATGAGCTGTGATCATATTCGTGCGGACCTCTGGGACCTCTGCACGAGCAGAATCCATGAGAGGGGGCGTTGATGTTCGCGCCATGATCCAATAGCAAATTGACGATATCGTCATGACCTAGACGGGCAGCAAGATGGAGAGGTGAACATTGCTGTGAAGGTGGTGTATCGGACCGCTGTTGTGGCCTCATTCTAATGCCAGTGATCATGAACCGCTCTTCATCGAATTGGGCTGCCAGTTGCCGAAAGCTTCGTTGGAGCGATGAGCGTTCACTACGTTCACTAATAAGACCAGGCTGGGGAAGTATGGGATTGGCTTGGTCCGGATTGGTGCCTGCTACTAGTAGTTTCATAACTACTTGGGTTCTTCCCAACTCAACAGCCCAGAAGAGGGTGTTTATGTCGTTCCCAGCTCGACGATAAAGAACGTGATCTAGAGCTTGATAGAGAACACGACAACAACGACAGGTCATCGAAATATCCCTAATGTCCAGGTGTCCCGCAACGAGAGTGAGGAGTTCATTGGGTAATTGTAGGAGCGTCATTTTTTCGGCTGTTTGCTTCTCAGCTCACTCCTTTTCTAGAATTAGTTATAGAATAGGCGTAGTCACTTTTATATAAAAAAGTATGTGTGAGTAGAATAGTATTTACTATCGACGTAAACATTTGAGTCATAAAACACTTCAACGCGAATGTCAACGCGAATGTAAACGCGGACGCGAAGTTGGAGTAATATAGGCGTTCTGCAAGTAAGATTCTCTTGTTACCTAAGCGGCTAAGGCAACAGGACAAGAAGCTGGCCAAGTGGCGCAGATAGACCGAGTCACGAGATTTATTCTTGCCAATCAGCTCGACTTGGAGTTGGGTATGAATGCAATAGGACTTGTCTCTTATGCATGACTCCGAATGAGATTTGCTTTTCCACGAACCTGAATCCAAAGGAACAAAACGTCACGTGAGTATCACGTGTATATCTTGTAGAGACAGAGTTGACAAGAGTAGAAGTTCTATATTTACCTAAGCTCTCCTATTTATGCGTACCAAACCCAAGGTACATATATAGTCCTCTCCCCTCCCCCTTTAAGTGTCTTATCAAGTCTTATATATTCAATTAGTACTGCCACAATTTTTCAACCAATCAGATACTTAGAATCGCCCCGCAGTTTGCGACTTTTCCCTTTGCCATTCTATCGCATGACGTCTGCAAAAGGTGCAAATAGTATAGAAATGTCATGCAAAACGAGCTCTATCTAACGATACCAATTATTAAACTTTTTATACAATATTAAAATAGTTCAATTGATTTCACAAAAGATTCATCGGACGTGCGCTGAGGTGTGGCTAGCCAATCAGAGGCCAGATCTATTTGTGGCGTGAGTTTTGCGCATGATTCCCCCCCTTTTTTCCTTCTCTTTCCCCCGTCCGCGGCTTGAGCGGACGGGGCAACGCTGCTAGTTTTACACCAATATTGGGCAAGTATTTGAGCATAATTCAACCCGAATAACAGTAGTGACGCACTACAGTTATATTATTATATAGTTGAATGATTCCTACAAGCGATAACTTTCAACTGATGTATTTGGTAAGTTATAAGCTGTAGTATATTTATTTCTAGTTTATTAAGCTATTAGGAAAAACCACACAATGACATGTAAGTAGGTAGTTTGTATTCTGGTTATCCAATTACATACTAAGACTCATGATCTCATCACTTATAATAACTGAGGATATCTAAGTTGGGCTTCAATCTAAGCTACAGTAGTAAGTAACTTGGTAATCTCTTAACCCTTTCCCAAGGAAAGAAACATCATTTGTATGAACTTACATGTCAATATAACCGAACGCCCTGTACAGTATAAAAATAGTAAAATAAATAGTTAAGGATACAGTGTAAATGGCATTTAGGCACGGTGGACAGAATTGCTTAGAAGACTTGTAAGCAGGTATTCCGTAGTCAGTCTATTGTTAGACTCACACTATTGTTGGACGATAGGGATATTTTCTATAATAGGTAAAGTTGAATATGACATTGCCCTTAATTACCTTTTCTCGAAACTGAACTGACCCTCCAGCTGATTGGCCACGGCAGACGACGGGTAGATCAAACATTAGCTTGGCTGATGAAACCCAAAGCCAAATCAAATCGAGGGAAGTAAATCTAACTAACTACCTACAAATAAAAGTGATGTAATAGGTAACGTGGAAAATTGGTATTTCTCGTGTCTTACACGGTTTCTTACACGGTTGCATGAATATCATTATCGTCGTGGCTTACGGCGGGAAGGGTGTCACCATTTATCTCTCACCTAGCTATCCGAATGATAATCTGAACTATCATCAGTCAGATTTTCCCTTGATATGAACTTGCATGATATGCAGCCACAAAGAAGGACACGTGCAAGTAAAATGCAACCGTATCTGTCGAATTTTGAACAGACCCCTAAAATTCTATCTTCTCTGCATTAAGTACCGATGAGCACAAGCAGGCTGCGAAGGAAAAAAAAAGATCGGACGACGTTACGATCAGAAAATGCCTGGGGTCTATGAAACCAATCAGAGGTTAGATGACGAACATGGCTTTAAGGTTAAACGAGCTGATTGGTCAATTCTTGAAATCCAATTAAACGCGGTTAAGCATTTGACGCGTTGACTTCGCGTCTCGACGCGTCTCCCACATCTCCCACATTTTACTCAGTTCCACTACTCAGTTCCCACTCTTCCCCTCCTCGTCAACCCTTGGCTTTTGCCGGCTTTCCACTGCCCCGATAATGATTAACATGTCCAGCGATCGCACCAAATACCGGTTGAAACCAACCGGGGAATTTTGCGTAAAGTGCATGCAGAGCCTACCCTAGGTTAGGTACACTCTTCAATGTCTATCGCCCCGTGTGCATTATCAGTACCTAATGTCAGTACCTAATGCAAGGGCACTGGGAGAAGGAGGGGTGATCGTAAGGTCTCGGGCTGTTTCCCGCTGCTACTTGGTGAGACGAATATACCGTACGAATATAGGATATACCTTCTTCAATGTTACGACATAGAAGTCTATCCTAATCAAAGAAATCGTCATGCAACGCGCAGAGATCGACAGGAAGTTGGAGATCTGGTTTGCCCTACGATACCCGGAACTACGTAGTATATACAGGTGAAAAATGATTAACTGTCAAGGCTTCGTCACCTAAGCTGACTGGAATTTGACGGTGACCGTTCGCGGCAAATGGCCTTACGCGCTTTCATTCTCCCGGCTGCCCGGCCACATTCTCACCTCGATAGAACTGTTCTCGGATTGTCCGCGGGTTCCACCGCATGTCCATTTAGAAAGGTGTAATGCCTATCTGATAGGTACTCTTCACGGCTCTAGATTACGTGTTGCTAGGTGCATTACGTATTACACATTCTAACCTAGGACTTGAAAACAACTCCCTTCGATATTCTAGGTATTCGAGGGCGCAAAGGGCGGTTGCAGTCAAACACTTTAACAACATCTAGATCGGAAGATATAATAGTCAATCTGACGATAAGCTACCTTAAGGTAGTAGCACACCATCGTAAAAGGAGATTTTGGTTGAGACTATATTGTGAGACTATTCCCAACGCAGACCAAGTTACAACGTCTAGTTTTTAAGGGCAGTGGACCTGGACCGTGGACGGGTCGATCAGGTCTAGCGGATTTTGTTCTGCCCTGCAAGGTGCCCTCGTGCCCCTCGTGGCACACCATCTTCACGGAGGAGCTAAAGAGTTAGGAGGTGATAAATTACTAAGAAGGTTTAGAATCAATGGTGTAAGGGTTGTGTCAAAGTCTCAATTGGGTTGTAGTGTACCTAAAGTGCTTGCTTATATTCCGTAACTACCTCATAAAAGTGCTTCTCACCTTCTTACCCTCTTACCTTAACCCCTGGTTCGTCTGGGCTACATAGTACATTCATGGTATTGTACCTTGGATACCCTCCCTTGATGTAGGCTAGGATGTACCTAACTTTTTAACGGACAGGGTCACTCTCCATAGCGGTTAAGCTAGGCCAGTACCTGAACTCTGATCCACTATATTGGCCCCATAGTGTACACCTCTAGACCGAAAACGGTACGTATCATGTGGGCCATCCGTGCGACCCTGGACACAGGCAGTGCAGTTTTAACCCGTTCCTGGGGGATTCTTTCTCTTTTTTGTTGGTCTTATTAGGCGCATTATTCCAGCCCTCCCGTCTCCCACTCCGAGCTTCCACTTTCCCACTTACACCTCATCTCCTAGCAACCGCCCGTTGATCGTCCGCGTTTCCCGTCGCATAACAATCATCACTCAACTCCAACATACCTCGTTACTATCACATATCACAACTTACTCTTGAATATAAGACTATAAGACGATTTAAATACCACTTATATTCAAGTTTATATAACTATTTGCGCAACTGCTATTATCTAACTACGCCACGCGCATCGCATTCCTGCTACAGTCGCATTCGAAATCTCGTAACATATTCCGCTTGGAGCAACGTCTCGGCACGCACTATCGCAACACAAACAACACTAAAGCAACACTTCGAATAAGTCGTCGTCAAAATGTTGATGCCGTCGGCACTTTCGTGCGACTCGTCGCACCCTCCTGTTACCAGGCTTCAGTCTGCTCTTTTCGCGTCGCCGCCTGCTAGTCCCCCAACGAGCGCGCAAAACAGCACGCTCGGAAACATTTTCCAATCGTGCCGCGCGCTCCAATCTATGCTCACAACACCCGCGACAGTCCCCTCAAATGACAACATCGACGCGCGCCGGGATCCGCTACCTACACCGCCAATGGCTCACACCGCTCTTCCTCCTCTAAAACTACGTCTGCGATCGCGCAAAACAGACAAGAATGGGGAAGTTCTTCCTAGGAAGAGAGTCGTAAAGCGATCAGCAGCACCACCTCGCGGCGCCAATAAGCGACGCCGCGCTGTTGAGGATGACATGGGTCGCGATGAGGACATGGACAGCGACTTGGAAATAAGTGGTTCCGACAACGAAGAGTCAAGCGCCCGACCAAGCACGCCAAAACGCGCTCGCCTTGCGCCGGAAGTAATACCACTAGGTCTAGAGCGGAGAGATTTCCACAATTTACACTCTACCAGGGGCGAGGAGAGTATGGTAGTAGAAGGCACAGAAGTGGAGGTAGAAGCGGACGGCGAGCGGTGGAGTAAAGAAGATGACCGGATACTGGTCGAGCTTGTCCTGGAGAAGCTCAAACTCTCCAAGACAGACTGGCAAGACTGCGCGCGGAGTCTGGGCAAAGACCGGGGTAGCATCGGGCGGAGGTGGAGGAGTCTGATGATCAATGGGGATGTCGGGCTTAAGTCGTCGAGGAGTCGGCGAAGCAAACTACACAGCACCTGGAGGTGAAGTCCACGTGCTCTATCCATTCATTCACTTGTTTATTTTGTTTTGTTTTTTATCTATTATTCTCCTGTATCTCGGGACCCGAGTTTCAGCTGTACTTTGGACAAATATTGCGGTGTAAAAGCGAAAGGCTAGGCGCTTTAGAGTACTGGATACCTGGATGAAGATATCCCATATCGCGCGAAACGCGCTTGATAGGTCGGCGGTGATTGTCGGTTATACTTTTTGGATATCAACTATTGTTGGAATATAATGATCTTGCCACTTATTATTCCTACCATCTTCTACCACTGCAACGCCCGAACGTGAAGTCTTTACTTGTGACTTACAGCCAGTTAACCTAGACGGTTAGACAGTTGAATCTTCATGCATGCAAGTCCCCCTTGCACACCAAATGTAGACAGACAGATATCTACACCATTGTAGCCTCCCAGGGCTGGCTAACCACCTAATTAGAGTGGCTATTATGAACCTTCCAACCCCGTATTTTCCAAAAAGGGCAAAGCAGTGGCCTTATTACGAGTGTAGATAAAACCCTCACAATCCGCACACCTTGAATCCGAAAACGGGCTATCAAGCGCTCTCGGTACGGTACCCGGTATTCTCGCTAACGATCACCAGGGTCTTCTTCTTCTTCTTCTTCTTTTTTTTTTTTGTCTGCTTTCGCTTCGAGGCCAGGTTTTTACTGGTCGACTACCTACATATCTAGCACGATTAAGTTTCCGCGGCTCCGCTGCGGCGGCTAGGGTTACGTTGGCTCCCGGGGGACCGGGGGGGAAGGGGGAGGGGGGTTTAGCGTTCCATTTTTCGGTTACGGGAGGCTGGGAGATTCATGCCGCGAAGCAGATAAACTAACTAACTCATTCTGAAAAATCTGGGGGTGGTTTGTTTTTGCTTTTTTCTCTCTTCCTCTCATGCTCCAGCTCCCCCCGCCTTCTTCATTCCTAGAAAGGGATGGTGGTGGTCGTGTCTGAGTTTCTGAGTCTATACGCACATATGACTTGCATTGAGGATCGCCCCCCCAGCCTCCTATCCATCCTGCCCCTCGACGCCCTTGCTTCTGTTCCAGGAGGCTGGTTATATATACGTACCTACACAGGTTAGGAGGATTGCGAAGAGAGAGACAAAGATTGGTAAATATGAGATTTACACGCGTTTTATCTACGTACTAAAAGCAACTACTTATTTTATATAACCATCCCGTTTTTAACATCAAGCTTTCTTCCTGCTTATTTCTTGTCATTCTCCCTCCCATGACGTGAAGATGTGCGAGATACTTCGTATAGTATCGTGCTAACGAGAAAGCCCATGTCCTGGTCCCCGAGTACCGGCCAAGTTATGCCCAAGGAAATGCGGCCGCTAATAAAAGAATTGATTATCTGCTACCATCATGTCGCCGCCGGGGCCATTTTGATTCCATGATCAAGTATGTATGAAAAGCAAAAGTGTCTGTCAGGCATGCTTCTGAACTGTCCGAAGCCCATGTTTCTCCAGGGGCTTTACCACAGCCGTTGACACGGCTACTTAAGATCCTATATATACCGTAACAGGAATCATAGTCTAAGCGTTTGAAATAGCTACTTCCTATTAATGTCTACGAGACTTCAGTATATCATATCATATCATATGCGTAGGTTGAAGCATGGGGATTGCTGCTTACACGGTATACGGCACAGTATGTAGCAGCACTTGGTCTACTTGGACCGAAAGTCTCCAGCTCAAACATCATTCTGGACGTTATAAAACGCCAGTAATCGCTTTCATGATGATGTCTTCTGGTTCAAATCATCGCCAATCGGAACTCGAGATATCTACTTACCTCACTTAAAAAGTAGCCCCTGCCCCCTTTTCAGGGGTAATCGGTTACGCGATGACCACCCTCCACCCCATCACCGAAGATAACCTGCCCGTCTTTAACTTACCTACCTAAAGGGATCGAGACCCTAAAAATCTTAGGTAATACGCGGTGGAATAGTATCCTGTCGCGGTTTACTACTTTTTATGCGCATACCCCAAGCACAGTACTATAATTGAATGTAGTTATGTATAACTATGACATATAGTTCAGAGCAATACTCGAGTATAAATACCTACCCAGCTATAGGTACCACATTAGAAAAATAGAGTAGTAAATATTTCCAGCCATCATACCCAACCAAACCCAGCACCAGACTACTCCAACCCAACCTAAGCCTGAAAGAGGCCCATTCCTAAAGCAATATGAGCCTGAGGAACAACCGCCTCAGCTTTATCTTTAGCAGCCCAAGCCCTCCGCTTAGCCGCTTCATACTGCGCTGCCATGAAACCAACCAGCTTATCCTCCTGCGGCGGCGGCTGCTGCTCCTCTTCCGCCCGCTCCACGTCAGTAGCCGTGGGTTTCTGGTAGTACCGCTGCCAGGAGTAGCTCTCGCCCAGCCGCTTAGCCACGTCGTTAGCTTCGTTGAGGCTGACGAGGCGGCGCTTGCCGTCGACCTTGGCGAGGTGCGCCTCGAGGACCCGCCAGGTATATTCCTTGCGATTCTTGCCGATGGTGTCTTGTCTGCGACCTCTATACAGTTCGTAGGGACTTAGCATCTCGTGCATGTCGTTCTTTAGCTTGGTGACTATGTTATTGGCGTCTCTACTAGGCTCGACGGACTCCTGGGACTCGACTTTGGAGTTGATGAAGAGGTCGTACGCGATCTCGCTGGGGGTGCGGCCGACTGCGTTCTCGCGATATACCAAGTTGGGGTTCTGGTCGAGGAGCACCTGGGTATGTCCCGCCAGATGGCGAAGTACTGCGGTGTGAAGGATGGTGTCGCCGGAGCCGTTGAGCATGTCGAGTTCTGCGCCGCCGGAAAACTCCAAGAGTAGGCGCAGAACGTCAATGTTCTGGAGGTCTTCGTCGTTGAGTAGTTGGTGAGCAGGCCAGCTTTGGTTCGTTCGATAGTACGAGAGGCGGTTGGCGGTCTTGAGCCAGGAGTGAAGAGGCGTGTCGCCGCCACGGGCGAGGTTGTTTCGCTGCAGGAACATGTGCGCTCTGAGATCTGGATCGAAGAGGTTCAGGAGGGCCCGGAGACGATCGAGCTTGAGCTGTCCCGCCGCGGTCGGCAAGTTCGTTAGAGAAGCGTGGACGATGTTGTTTAGCTCCTTATCCTTCACCGACTGGTCGGCTCCGGCGTCGATGAGCGTCTTTGCGAAATCGACCCTGCCGAGGAGACATGCCAAATATAGAGGGGTCCACCCTTGTTCAGACTTGGCCTCAAACGACGACGGGCACACCTTGATTAGATACTCGATGAGTTTGTTAGTTTTCTCTGTATATTCACCCATCACGGCGCAGTGGATAACGAGGTCATCTATAAATAATTAGCGAAAAGAACTACATAATTAGGATAAAGGTATTTCGACTCACTCTGAGCTCCGAGCCACTTTGCGATAGCTCTGTCGAATCCGCCGGGGGCGTCGCTCAAGTGCTTGAGGCGAGGATCCTCCTTGGCGACCTTGGATTTGCCAAACTCCGAGTAGAGCCGCATCGGTGCGTCGCTGACGAACCACTCCGTAGATTCCAAGGAACCTCGAAGAGCGGCGGTGAGCAACGGGGGTATTTTGCTTCCCGTAGTCTTGACGACGAGGCTACGACCGGCTTTAGCCCAGTCCGCTCTCTTCTTTCCGTAGACGCTCAGACCCTGATAATAGCGAGGTTTCACTTTCAGCTCGGCACCGGTGTTGTTCACCAGGTCATCTATCGGAATCCCTGCCCCGGTTCGCTTGATGACGCTCGCAAGCATATTAGTTCGGCCGAGCCTCAAAGCAATTTCGAATAGATCCTGCGGGAACTTGTAGAATCGGCTCGACACGTCTTCGTCCGCGGGCTCCTTACTAGCAAAGTGAATATTCAAGTCGATTAAAAAGTTAAAGGCTTTCGCATCGTTCTGGTATATAGCGGCACAAAGGGGAGTTTGCCTATATATGCTCCCCGTGAGCGAGCCGTCGCGGAGCACGCGCGTTGGCGTCGACCAGTTGAGAAGCGCGCTCGCGGTGGTCTGGCTCTTGACTTGCATAGAGACCTGGCCGACGTTTTCGATAGTGAATTTGTCGTCGATAATCTTTTCGTATATTTCGGGTTCGTCGTCGCTGTCAGACTCGGCCGAATCCTCATCTTCGTCTTTGTTCATCGTGAATCGCGTCGTCTTCTCCTCGTTTGGTGCCCACTGGGCCTGTGCGATCTCTAGGATCGCCTTTGCTACCTCGTAGTGCCCGCGTATGAACGCGAGCGAAAACGGATTGTTGAACTTCATGTCAGACACTGCTATCTTGAGAGGCGGTTCCTGCTTCTCTGCGTCCCATGAAGCTAGGGTAAGCGACTTAATCGTAGGAAGGTCGCCGGCCCAAGCCGCCTCGAAACTTTGACAGGTCAGCATTGTGGAAAAGCCATAAATTTGGGAATTGTGCTTACAGTTTGATATATGCGGCTTTTCTTGTCTCTGTGACATCTGTGACATCTGGGGCATTGGTAAAGTCGAACTGTAGGGCGTATGCCGTTGGTTCCTGGGTCGGGTGCGTATATCTCACGGGTGACAAGGGTTCCGGAGCGTCAGGATATAGTTCCTTGAAAGTTTTTGCACCCTTAGCCTCGAGGGTTTTCTCCAGGCTTTCAAGTTGCGAGATGACGTCCTCGAGGACGTCAAGGTTCCCCGCTACGTCTTCTAGGTTAGTATTCTTTTCCTTTTGCTCCTCGAAGTACTTCAAATTGCTCTTGTGGTGCTCGAGTTTCTCGGTAACATCCATAGAGACGACCCAGTGCTGGTAAGTCCCTTCGCTGAATTTTGCCAGGAATTCCTCAATACCGAAAGGTCCAACTGGGCGCTTGTGACGATTGTTGAACTGTGCGTTATAGAAGCTTGATGCCTCTCCAGATTGGGACGTTTGGCTCGATTCGATTAACATTCCCTTATATTCGCGAGCCTGCCCGAGTATATCACGAGTGAGATCCAATGAGGTTTGACCCTTGTTATAACTAGAGCCCTGACCCTTGGCGATATTGTGGCTCACTTTAGTCATTGTGTTTGGATCGGCTCCTTTCTCTAGTAGCTCGACAGCATTAGCAGGATGCCGAGATCTAATAGCCACAATTAAGGGCTGCTCGGTATGATCTTTGAATAACTGAAGGTTCCTCTCATAATTCTATTAACCTTTAGTGAGTACACGTTTGTGTATATGGAGGTCTGGATTAAATATATGGATTTAGAAAACAGGGCGTACTTACACTGAGATGTTCGTAGCGATCCTTGTAGGTAAGTTTGGCACCCTTCAGCCAGTCTTCGTAGTCAATATCAACCTTTGCTCCGGCTTCGAGTAGCTTGGGTACGATGTCCCGGCTATCCACACCGAGAGCTGTGATCAGCGGGTTAGTCGTACTGCCGCCGAATTGATTACCGTGAGCGACGACATGGTTGATCGCATTTTGAAGGCCGATTTTGTCCTTCTCCAATAGGTTCTCGATTAGTTCCGGTCTACCGCTCCGAACGTATCGTTGGAATGCGGTCACGCCGTTTGCCTCGGCTTGCGAAGACGTGGCGCCTAAGCTCAGCAATGTTTCTACCATGGGTATGGCCTTATCAGTCGGGAGAGCCAAAGCCAAGGTCAATGTCAAGATGGCAACGTTGGGGTTCGAATATGAACCGTCGCCGAATTTAACGGGCAAGAGCACGTCGGCACCGAATTCCTGGCACATGAGCCTGACAACTTCACAGTGACCTCCGAGGATGGCGAGATGTAGAGGACTGCATTTCGAATCCCAAGCGACGGCGTCGATCTTGTAGAAATCTGGTTCGCTCTGGTCGTCTTCGAGGACTACAGCGTCTTCATTGTCGGTCTTTTTGTCTTTTCTGACTTTGACAAATGATCCGGTGGTTACAGACTGTGCGCCGTCGTCATCTTCGGATTCTTCGTCGCTTACTAGCTCGGGATCGGAGCCTTCGTCGTCAGATTCGTGGCCGGATTCCTCACCAGCTTCGTCCGGCTGGGTATTTTTGTCCGTCGCATTACGATCTTTGCGACGCCTGTCAAGCTTATTTTCTTCCTCTTCCTCGTTAGCATTGCTCTTCTCGAGGAGAATCTTTATTATCTCAATGTCGCCTCGCGCTGCAGCCAGGTGAAGCGCAGTTCGACCATCCGCTAGGCGGGCGATAAGACGTGCTCCGTGATCAACTAGGCACTTCACGATCTGAGGAGTCGAGCTGATGACGGCGAGGTGTAGCGGGGTTCGGCCTGTGTAATCCCTCTTATTGGGGTCCGCGCCTTCTTGTGAGAGCCAATCTTCCACGTGCTCAAGGTCGTCATCGACGATGGCCTGACAGAGTCGAGCAGTATTGCCGACATATGCCATCTCGGTCCAGTCATCCTCGGTGAGCGGATTGAATGAACCGATTTGCTACGGATGTATTAGTGCCGTATACATATATCTATTGACGGACTGCACTCACTTGTCTGCCCGGGTCATCAATGCGAAAGGTCACTTTCCCTGATACGTAAATCTCGCTCTCCTTCTCGGCTACTTCGATCTCTTCAGGAGTCTCTGGCTTCGGGCAGGTACCGCAGCAGTCACTGATCACCTTAAACTTGTTAGAGGCGTGTTAGATCACCCGGACTTATATTTTCTACTTACATCTTGAACTCTCCCAAAAAATGCGGGATGCCTGTGAAGATAAACCTCCCTTTCTTTAGGCTGGTTCCATTCGGCGTTCAGAACTAGAATTAGGTTAGGCATGAATTATCATAACTCGGGAGCGGAGGCACAATAAAATGACACGATGGGAAGAGAGGAATAACTACTGAGTAAGCTGTTCAAACATAGTAGTAAAAGAGCCTTGACTCACGCAGATCCTTAGTATAGCAAAGTTTTTCGATCTTCTTAGCATGGAATTTCTCGCCGTAAGGGATGGTAAAAGTATGGTAGTTAGCAACTTCATCCTCGTCGACCCAATCTGCCACTTCATCTTCGTGAAATTCTTTGATATTTCCACGGAGGCGGTGCTGGTAGCGGAAAGGTAGTTCCGGCCGACCCCTTTCCTGTCTGCGTTTCTTCATATACTCGTCTCTGGCATTCGTGGTCGGTAGTCGTTCTAGAACGAGTAGACGGGCTAGTCCAAGGACCCTCTGGAAGCTCCGCTCGAAGATAGTTGGGTCGACCCGAGATCGGTCAAGTTCTGTCCAGTAAACCTCAAAGTTTCGGTGGCTGTACTTGGAAAGACGATTCTCGTAGGAGGGACTCCTCCGACTAAGATCGATGGGGTTTATCTGGGTGATATACGAGGCTAGAGCTCGTGGAGAGCAATAGACTTGTTCTCCATCATAAGCAGCACCAGAGCAGTCGATATCAAACCCGGTAAGAATCTCGGAGATGGACTTATACACTCGAAGAACAATCTAAAGGCAATGTCAATAACCGATAGTTAGTTTAAATTAAACCAAACACGAAATCATACCTGGATGTGGCGAGTAGGATATTGACTGCCTAGTTATCTTAGAGTTAGATCGTGGCCATAGGTCATATAGAAAGGAGCAACTCACAAATAGTGATGGCATTCTTAGTTCGCACGACCGTCACCTCCGAGAGGATTGCGTCGCGAATCCGAGCTTCGATGTCCTTGATCTTCTCGATGGCCTGCTGCTCATCGAGTCCGTACAAGAACAAGTCGACGTCAGAAGCCGGGCAGAACTTTTGATGGTAATACTCCCGAAGAGCTCTCTTGGAATTATTATACCGATCGGGAACAGGAAGGAGACAGTTAACTACGGATGAACCGGCGGCAACGACATTGCTCCAGTCCATCTCGGCGAGAGAGGATTCGGAAAAGATGCCGAAGTTGCGGCGAAACTCTTTAAGAGAAGTAACGACGGCGGGCGAGCCGTTTGGGCGCCGCTTGTCGTCTGGGAGAGACATAATGTACTTCTCTTTCTCGCTGGGTGATTCTGTCTGAAGGTTACGAGCACGGGTCTTGATATTTGGTGTGTCTTTAGTGAAAAGGGGTAGAACATTAAGATAGGGGTCTTCCAAGGCAGGATTGTTGCGCTCCTGAGCGTATACTTCACGTAATTTGGCTTCGAATTTGCGGTACGGCTCCATTATCTCTTTGATTGGAGTCTCAGGATGGTTGGTAATGTAGTTTACCAGCCCGTCGTGGGCGACGGGCAACTTGGGAAGGTCTATAACTGCCATTTGTTCTCGATTGAGCTCAGCTCAAAATCCAAGTGCTCAAGATAGTCTCAGAGACCAAAGTAAGATGTGACTAAATAGGTAATAAGAGAAACACAACAAGAACAAAGAAGTGAGGTATATCAAGTTATAGAATGAGACGGCATTGGATGTTTTATATTAGTTTTATGTCCTCAAGTGCCACCGTGTCTGGCTGGCACTTGAGGACATACCAGTGATCTATGGATTGAACATGGCGATTAGGCAGACTCGCCAATTGTAAAGGGTAATTCTAGGTACATGCTCTCGTATTGTTACCATTTTAGGCAAGGATGGATGGGATGACGTTAAACCGGCAGGATTGGCAATAGACAAGTTGCGCTATCGTGGGGAAGCAGACGCGCCAAAGAAGATCTAGCGCGACTGAAGCCTAAAAGAACAGGGGTCTTCGGGTTCCTAGGGGTCCAAAATTATGGGGCTATAATGGGACCATAGCAATCAAGGACCTGAACCTGTCGCGAAGTCTTGTGACTACTTCGTACCTTAGGTACCTAATAAGACAACTTTGCATCCCTTAAGGCAGCACACCCCCTATTTAACTTTACTCCAACTTCATTATGAGAATTGACGACAGTGGACCATTGACCGCCTATGCTGCCTGCTTACACGAATGATGGAGGTTACCTATGTTGCCTGCGCTACACGTCAGTTCTCAGTATACAGTAAGCAAATAACATACGACTTATCTCACGGTTCCGAGATACACTCGTTTTGCATTGGTAGGTAGACTACATATATGATATTGTACTATACGAAAACTTAAGCGATTGGCAGGTAGGTCTTCTAGGTTATAACCCGAATATCTTCTCGTTTTCTGGTGGCTGGCTGTCATGCCTATTCGATGACATCCATGGACCATAATCGACAATGGGCTACTAATAACCAATACTGAAGGTGAATAGTCAATGCAGATCAGATTTTATATTATCGTGAATAAGGACCACCATCTTAGCCATAAACTGGCCTGTACCTATCACAAGAATTAAGTAAGAGTGTTATTACAATCGAGCCTTCGATTGGAAGACTCTTATACGTGCCTCCTCCTCGCCCACTGCGTCAGATACTCGCGTCCAGCCAACCGGTACGTATCCTCTTCTACATACGTTCCACCCTGCGCCTCCGTCTGCAGAACTAGATTAAGGCCGTCTTTACCTTCGTCGTATCGCGGCCAGTGTGGTAATCCCGGGCCATTCGGATTACCCGTATGCGCGAATCGTATCCACTGGCTACTTACTTGGTCGCTCAGCTTGTGATATTCCGGCCACGGGCCCAGCATCGTTGGATTAGCGAAGACGAAAGGAACCTCGCTAAAGTGCTCTACGCCCTTATAAGCGGGTGCGAGCCCTCCGCTCCCGTTAAGGGGGTTGCCAATCGCCGTGGTGTTGGCGAGTGCGCTTTCCCAGGGTCGAGTGTTGAATCTGTACACGTACGTCGGCGATAAGGGGGCGTAGTTCTGCGTGTCGAAACGTCGTGGCCCGTGGTAGAAGACGTCGCCTACGATGGCCGCAACCCGCTTATACTGCCATCCATAATCCGCGAAGCGTTCTGATCCCGTATTTAAAGGGATTCCCTGTGCTGGGTCGTCCGGGTATAGCTCCAGGATATGATCAACCGTCGCATCCGGAAAGCCGTAACCCGTGCGATGGAGCAGGAAGTCCCGCAAGTCCTCGTCCGTATTAATGCCGAAAGGGGCGTTGTCGGTGCCATCATCTGATACCGTCCCATAAATATGTGGCACGGGTGCAAACCGACCGGCACGTAAGAGTTCTGATGGATAGTTGGGGAGCACATCACCGTCTGTTGGTAACCGAGATTAGCTGTTGCTACCGACTGCGCAAGTTACTTTTTGCTCTACTCACCAACAGTAGGGTAGAAACCCGGGCCGGGGATAATTGACGAGTTTAGAAGCGGATAGAGGGTCTCGTAGTCGATGGTACGTAAACACTCAAGTGTATCTGGAACCGAGTTACAGTTGGCTTGGTCGACTATGTTATCATAAATAGGCTGATACCAATCCGACCCATTACACCATGCTGTCGTCGCACTTCCGCTCTCCTGGATAGAACGATGGAAGAGGCCATCTGTTCGTCCGCCATAACTCATTAAAAGCTGACCCTACTCAGTTCTACAGCGTCAGCTTCTTTATTTCTAGAGTCCCCTTCACTTAAAATACTCATCTCGAACATACAACTGCGAATGATCCGGCAGATTGGCCCCATATTGTCACTGACGAAGCATCCCCTCCGAAGGCTTCAATATTCTCTTGTACCCAAGCTAGCGCTTTGCGCATATCCCGCAGTGCTAGGTTGGTATTACCAGATCCCTATACCCTTAATTAGCCCTTCACGAGTCTCAAATAAAGCGGGCGGCTGTGTCTCACCTGAATTTCAACAGAGTATAGGTTACCCCAACCGCCTTTTCTATAGTTGATGCTAGCTCCGATAACAGGCAAGCCGATTTCTACCGACTTTTGCACAAGATATGTGAGGTTATACACGGATTGTCCGCTGCCGCCGTATTGATAGGCACCTCCGTGGATCCACAGCATCACCGGGAGGAGCGGGGTGCTACTGCTACCATTGTTGCTACCACGGATCTCGGCCGGTCGCACAATGTTGATGCTGAGGCAATTCTCACTCATACCATGCAGTTCTTCAGCTGATAAATAATAGTCCGGGCAAGCATTGCCGTAAGCCTTAGCCTCCCGTGTCCCGCTCCATGTCTCGTTCAAGGACTGTGGAATGCGGAATCGATTCTGCCCGCCCGTGTCCTGGGCATACGGTACACCGAGGAAGATGTCCTGCTCGAAGCCCGGAAGGTATAAGCCCTCGTAGCTACCATTCGTTAATGTCACCACGGGATCGGCTCTCGTGAGCCCTGCTGCTGTACTGCCGAAGCCCGCTGCTAGCAGGCCCAATACGATTCCCGAAACCGCCATCGTGAGGGTAATGGTGCCTGTAGCTCTAAAAACTAAGCGGTCCAGAATGGACGGAGAGAGATTAATATATGTTGCAGGTATGACTCGAGCAGTATCCGTGATATTCCATAAACGCCAAGTTCTTAAAGATTCGGAATCCCACGAGTCCAGAATTCCTTACCGATGGTGGGGTCGATGAATTTATCCCCCATCTATAGGTATTGTAAACGATGAAGGTATATGCCTCAGCGCCCAGGACAAATTGTATTGTATTCTCAGCAATTATATTGTCTGCGTACGTATAGGTAGTGAACCTTTTAAGGAAGGTCGTATTCCTAGGGATGTCGAAATACAGCTGAGAAGAGCACGCTAGACATGCAGAAAAGAGAGGTACCTAAAGCCTCTTTCGCAATCGGCTGCAGCCACGGCAACACAGCATCAGAACCAACCACCCCGCGCTGATCACCTCTGGGTATACTACACCGAGGAAGAACAAAGAACGAGCAAACATGGTACTAACCCGTGAATCAGGGCGAATGTGTAGATGTGCTAAAGATTATGGTATCTAAATACACCAGGCGCGTTTGTAATACAAACAGTAAATACCTCTTATAGGTACCAATTTCATTTTTCATTCTATTCCTATAGTTTTGTGGTTTGTCTCTGGTAGTCGGGATATACAAGCAACGCCAGGTTAAGATCACAAATATGTTCTATTTCCATACAGATCTTGCTCGTGCTATATACAATGCTGATTACCTTATATTCTAGGAATACCAAGCTATAGCTATCTAATATTTCGGCTTAAATGGGATAGTAGACAGGAATTTCCCCACATCTCCTTGGATATCGAGCAGCTTAAAGATCCATTGCAGAATAATAGAGAAGGATTGTGGTTCGCCCATGTGTTTGACTCCCGGGACAAACCTGGAGCGGGAGATTAGATTAATTTCTCGAAACGCAGCGGAATAGAAACGAGTGTTAACTTACCGAGCTTCTTTCGGGCCGCCATGTTGTAGACATAGATAATAGTCGTCAATTGGGAAGATCTCGTCTTCGGTTCCGTTTACCAGAAGCAGACGTGTGCACGGCTTATCCAGTATGCCGGTAGTTAGCAGAGAGAATTTGTCTCGCGCCTCTTTCTTGAATTTTTCAAACTCTTGATCTGCGTATCCGAACTTGTAACTGAGCGTATGGGCGAGGCTGGAGACACATCATTAGTTAGAAGTACTTTTCTCCCCCGTTTACTCGAGGTTGGAGACTACCTAATAATAGGAAAAATAATATTTCTAAAGACTTACTCGAAAGGATACTCCAAGTCGTCAACCGCATCCAGCCACTCCGGATCAAACATATGATGGGCACCACCCCCAAGAGCCACCACTCCCTTCAACTTATCGGCATGGGTATGCGCCACACGTATCGAGTAGTACCCTCCCGTACTGAAGCCCCAGTTGACGATGCGGCTCTGGTCAATGTCGTCCTGCTGCGCGACCCAGTCGAACAAGCTGCTCCAGACTCGGTCGGGGCTAGAGGGATCAGATGGCGCGCCGGGGTTATCACCGGTGCCGGGGATCTCGACAACGAGTGTAGCACAGCCTACTTCCGCCCAACCGTCCTTCCACACGGCCAGTTCTGTCCGGTAGCCGTCCAGACCCGTGAATATGATGATTAGGGGACAAGTTGGCGACTTGGACAAACCCGTCGGGCGATGGTAGTAAGCATAAAGGATGGGCCCGTCACCGTTCGCTGCGTGAACGTGTGGGATCTCTATTTCTACCATGGGATGCCGCGATAGCTCTAGCCCCTTAAGAGCGGCCTCCTTGCCTTTTTTCCAGGCGTATTGCTGTTTCTCGGAACGGGGTGCCGGAAACCGGGCGATGCGGTAGAGTGCTGAACCTCGCCTAAATAAAATCTAGGTCAGCTTACAGGAACAACGCGGCATTTATCTTTTGGTAGTTACAGGTTATAACGCACAAGTACAATTCCGAAGCCTTGGCCCATTCCCCTTCATTATTAGCGGCGTCTGCGCGGGCCACGAGCTCCTCTGCTTTTGGAAAGAAGCACTGCGCGTATTCGTCCCAATCGTAAGGTCTCTTTAGCCCTTTCGCGATAATGTCATCGACCACGGGTTGGAAGTCTTGTGTAGTCCCAAACATGAATGGGTATACGCCCATCTTACACTATCCTAACTGATTAGTGTTATGTGCCGACCGAGTCGTGAACTGAGCCAGGCGACATACCGGCTGCTTCCACTTCGTCTCCCATAAGGCCTGGAAGCTCTCATGGTGTGGTGCGGTTTGCTTGAGTTTCTCTTGGATAAAGAACTTATTCCCCGGAGCAGCCATGGTGACCTAAGGAGTGAGATCTCTAATTCTATAAGCCACCTAATATTTTAGTTGAATGCTGCAGATAATCCAGATAATGGGCGAAAAGGCCAGCGATTGTGTTAGATATATAACTATAGGTGATTCTAGGATTACTAAAGGCTAAAGCATTAAAAGCCGAGTGCTGTGTTATATCGTTACTATTAAATAAGACGTAACGGAAGGGTGAGGAGCCGGACGGCCGGGTGTGGGGATTCCCGCGTCTTCGCGCTTCCGACTTTCAGTCATTCCGCCCTGATATACGATGATTTCCTAAGACACGTTATTATCGCGGTTCCGAAAGGTCTTAAACCCCGCGCAACATCCTTGTAGGTCTTATACGACCGTTCTACAAGTCTTTTTAACGGCCCTACAACGCGCAGGTTTACGAATATCTTTGTAGATTTGTGAATGACCAAAGACATGGATGTTTGTGTCCTGTTTAGATTCGCTGTATAGCCTAGAGCTGAGCGAGGAGTTGTTTAATGTACATGGGGAGATCTTCGAGCAGGACGTGTGATATGCTGGATAGTCTCCTGCACTGAACTTCGCAGAGCCTATCTGAACTCCATCCCTTCCCCAGGATCACGGCGATCGGGTATCCTATTAGGTCGGCGTCTCGCATTTTCCATGGCAATGACTCCGAGCGATCGTCAAGCAGCAAGTCTAAGGGCCGGGAGGCTTGGGAGTTCGCTAAATACTCGGAGACAATAACACTATCTTTCTCTAGGCCACGACCTGGGATGACGACTACTTCGAAAGGTGCGATGGCACGCGGCCAATTTAACCCCTTACTATCGGCCAGATGGTCCGCGACAGCGCCGATGATGCGAGACACCCCTATACCATGGCAACCCATCTGTATGGGTACAGTTGTCATGCTTCCACCTTTAGTGGTTGAGGTATCACCTTCTACTAAGTGCGAAGGCACTTGTACACGAGCTTCAAGAGGCTCCGAGTATCGTGTCCCGAGATGAAATGTATGCCCGAGCTCGATCGCTTTCTGGACCTTGAGCTTCCCGGTCTCGCATCGAGGACAATCATCGCCATCCCGAATGCGAAGAACGTTGAGAAGGTCTCCATTTGCCGACGCGGTTATATAGTCGCTCGTGATGATAGAAAGGTCGAGGTCGGCGCCTTCGGGTAGTAGAAATTCGGGACTTGGATTAGTTTTAAGTGCGGTAGTGAAAGGAGAACCAAGCCTGTAGTCGATAATATTCACCAACCGTAGGCCTTGTCCAGTTTTAGAAGACGTAGAGGACCAGAATGGTGTTGAGTCATTGAGACTCGAATCTAATTCTGGTAGGATGGATTTGATGGCGTATGTGTTGATGTCGTCGTCCGAGAAGGAAGCAGGGTACCAGACATTAATAAGAGTCATCCTATCTTTAGAAACACCACGCCAAACGCCAGCAGTCAGCACGTCCCCAGATTCAGTTGAAGGTATATCCTCTGAGAGACTAAGCCGTGTGGCAGCGAGCTCCTCATTAGCGACGTAGTCGCAACTATTGCAATTAATCACGTTATCCTCCCCAATCGCGGTTGGAAGATGGTACTCGTGGCTCAGGTCACCCCCAATGTCGCCAGAGCTAGCCTCTGCAACTAGATATGGAAGTTTTAACTCGTCAAAGAGTCGGGAATAAGCAGCACGTACTTGTCCATAAGTTAAGAGTGCCGACTGGACAGAGTAGTCGAAAGTGTAGAGATCCTTCATGAGAAACTCTCTTGACCGTAGCATACCATGCCGTGGTCGGATTTCGTCGCGATATTTACGACCTAGCGAGGTAAGACTAAAGACCTAGATATATCTCTATGGCAGCTTACCAATTTGATAGAGCCTCAGGGGGAGGTTCTTATATGACTTGATTGTTTTCGAGACAAGTGTTGTTATCTCTTCTTCATGAGTTGGCGCAAGTAGATAGGGGACATCTTTCCTGTCGGCAAACCGGAATAGCTAAAAAGTATCAAATGAGTACACTAGATCTGAGTTTAGAAGCATTTTTCCTTCGGCTTACCTCTGGGCCGTAGCCTTCTAGCCGATTCGTTTGCTGCCACAGTGCTTGGGATGAGATAGATGACAAGGAGACCTTAGAAGCGCCTTGATGCAGATAAGCATGTCGAGAATAGAACTAGGAAAGGGAGATGTATAGTTCTCACCAAGCTGTGACATATATTTATCTATTAAACTTTCTAATTTCTCCTGCACCTTTTGGCCTAGAGGGAGCATGTGAAATATCCCTGCATGAGACTTTGAATCAGGTTGTTAGGAAAGACACGAAAATAAAGGAAGACAGCTCATGATGTAATCTCTTACTTGACGAAGGTATCCAGCCCGAATTAACTTGCTATGAGCGTCTTCATATTCGGTAGGAGTTATTCCTCCCGTAGGTATCCAAAACTTGGATAGGCGAGTGAAACTTTCTTGTATATTGGATTCAAGCTAACAATATGTTAACTTGTATGTTATGATATACTAAAAGGGGTCATTATCCAAACCGGTAGATCGTTCGATGATGCTAAAGTACTCGAAGGCCGTATAGTGTAAATCCTCAAGCGTTGGAGCGTAAATACGTATTTTCTCCTTGGAGTACGTGATAGGAACATCATCTTGGCTGTGGCATGGTTAATTATTGCACACATTCATTGAGTTTATTACACTCCTCAAATGATGCCTAGTAGCGTATGAAAACTCTCATGAAAATGATTTTAATTAGGTGTAATTGGATAATTGGACCTTGGTGTTTATGAGTCCAAACATGCGATTCCATTTCTAAAAGATTAGGTACTTAGGTACGTACTTACGTTAGATCAGACCTGCGAGTGGGTTTTAAAGCTTCAGGGGTCCTCAGCCTTGCATAATAGCTCACTATCGAGACTTATCGATTGGCTAATTCCTATAGTGGGAACATCTGCCTCGCCCCTCCCAACTTTTTTTTTCCCTTACAGTTTTTGAATTTTCTTTTACTCGTCGCAATCGGATAACGCCTCTCCATAACCTAGGGGCTGATAAATATCGGGCATAGGCAATCCCGACAACACAAATACATGCACTTCGGCGGTAGCTCTACTAAGTCAGTTCGTACAAGTTCAAGGCCCCCGCATATCTAAATGGCGACTTTCGACGATACAGCGCTGTCGAAATTAACAGCCAAAATCGACAGGAAGCTTGCCGAGTCCAAGAAAACTCCAGATAAGAAAGACCAGGGCAAGAGGAAACGGGATCAAATAGGAGATGCTGTCCAGTCGCCACCTAATAAGAGGAAGAATGTATCAAAGCCCAACGATAAGAAGAATAATCGCAACCCAAAGAAGACTCAAAAACCAACTAGTGCTTCTGAGAAAGTCAGCTCTAGCACCCTTCTCGATGAAATTAGAGCTCTTGGGGGCGACGAGGAAGACCTAAAGTTAATAGAGGGTGTAAATTCCGAGGATGAGGAACCTAGCAATGCGAAAAGCCAGAAGGGCGCAGACAAAGATATTCGAGCTGAGTTAGCTAAATTTGCTGCTGGTCTTGGTTTCGACGATGTGAGACCGGAGTCTGATGCTGAAGATGTCGACGATGTCGACGATGTCGACGAAGACGAAAGCGAAGTTGAGGATGGTAAAGATGGCGAGGCCGAAGAAAAACCTCTACAAGATCCGAAAAGAAAGACGGTTAGTAAGCATCTCCATAAGTATAGGAGTCGTCGTATAAGCTGAACTGACTGACCTCTAAGATTTTTGAACTTCGTCCTGACTGGCATGCTGTTAGTTTAAAATCTCTGCCGACTCCGGCCTCTGATGATGTAGCCGCCTATGCACCAGCAATAGCCGAGTTAAAGGCATATGCCAAATCTGTCTTGGACGAGGATAGTACGACATACAACAAGACCTTGTCTAAATCGTCATCTCACAAGTTCATGTCTACCATTATGTCTTCAGGTACGATGTCTGATAAGGTATCCGCCTTGACTCTAGCTATCCAGGAATCCCCCATACATAACATTAAAGCCCTCGAGAATCTGATAGGGCTTTCTGCAAAAAGGAGTCGTGGGCAGGCCCTCTCTGCTCTCGCTGCTCTGGTAGACTTGTTTGGGCCCGGAATGATTTTACCATCGGATAGACGGCTACGTCTTTTCTCTTCGCAATTAGGTCTCGTCGGAACTCTCCAAAAGTATGGCGTGAAAACATGGTCTGCTGGTCAGAAATTGCCAGGAAAAATCACCAAGGAACACCTTATATCGTGGATATTCGAGGACTGGCTAAAGGAGGCCTACTTCAAGATTATCCAAAACCTTGAGGTTTGGTGCGATGATGAGGTTGAATATGCTCGAACCAAGGCTGTCGACCTAACATTCGCATTATTGCGAGACAAGCCTGAACAGGAATCTAATCTCCTACGACTTCTCGTAAATAAACTCGGCGATCGCGAGCGTAAGATTTCCTCGAGAGCCTCCTATCTACTCCTGCAACTCTTAAATACCCATCCCGGAATGAAGCAAGTAGTCATTCGCAGCATCGAACAAGATATCCTGTTTAGACCCGGACAGCAAATCCGCGCAAAGTACTACGCCATTAATACGTTGAACCAGACTATTCTAAGCACCAAAGAACCCCAAGTCGCAGATTCTCTGCTGAACATTTACTTTGGTCTATTTGTTGCTCTGCTCAAGAGCGGTGAATTGAGTCAGCATGATGGAAACCCCGATACCTCCAAGAGGGAAAAACGCAAGCAGAAGAAGAACCCAAAGCAAACGAAGAAGACTGAGGATAAAACTCAGGCCAGCCCGAGCGATCGAGAAGCCGCCGAGAAGCTTGTCTCTGCAATTCTCACCGGAGTGAATCGAGCTGTGCCGTTTTCACAAGCTGAACAGTCTACGTATGTCTTACCATCTAAAGTATATCATTTTGTACGGCGATACTAACTTGTCCCAGACTCGAGTCACATCTAGACACACTTTTCCGCATTACGCATTCCTCCAACTTCAACACTAGTATCCAGGCTCTTATGCTTATTCAACAACTCTCAGCCTCCCGACACCTTGCTACCGAACGATTCTACCGGACTCTGTATGAGTCGCTACTAGACCCGCGTCTAATCACCTCTTCTAAGCAGGCCTTATACCTGAATCTTTTGTATAGAAGTTTGAAATCTGACGTAGACGTCCGCCGTGTGAAAGCGTTTGTCAAGAGGATGTTGCAGGTCTTAAATTTGCACCAACCTTCCTTCATTTGTGGTATCATCTATCTTATAATCGATCTTTGCACAACGTTTCCAGATTTAAAAACGCTTATAAATGAACCGGAGGAGCATGATGAAGCCGAAGCGGTCCCAGGGGTGGCATCGGATGCCCCAACCGAGGCAGCAGTCGCCGATGGGCCAGAAGCTCAATCGAAGAAGGCCGATGGCGTTTATGATGGGCGAAAGCGAGACCCTGAATATAGCAACGCGCATCGCAGTTGTCTTTGGGAGCTACTACCGTTCCTACGGCATTTTCACCCTTCCGTGGATGTCTATGCATCATGTCTTATAAACGGACAGGAGGCTGCTCAGAAGCCCGATTTAACTAACCACACGCTCATAGCATTCTTAGACAAATTCGTCTACCGCAATGCAAAGGCCGCTGACACGACCAAGGGTGTATCTATTATGCAGCCTGTCGCTGCAAGCGGTCAAGGAAGCATCTTGCTGTCAAGCAAACCTTCGGCCAAGGGAGCAGGAAGCACCCTAAACTCGGCGGAATTCTGGAACAAGAAGAGTGAGGATGTCGCCGTGGAGGATGTCTTCTTCCACGAATACTTTACGCGAATAGGCAAGTCCCAACAAGCTGAGCGCAAGAAATCGAAGGCAAACAAGAAAGATGGAGATGGCGAAGAGGACGAAGAGGAACAGGAAGACGAAATCTGGAACGCGCTCGTAGCGTCTCGACCAGAAGTGGAAGGCGACTCGGAGAGTGAGCCCGGCTTTGACGATCTGATGAGCCTCGACGAATCTGACGAGGAGTTTAAGAAGGAGATGGCAGAGATGGACGAGGGAGAAGGTTCAGAAGACGAAGACGAAGACGGAGCCGAGTTCTGGGATGACTCAGAGGATGATGACGAGGAAGGGGAGTCGGAGCCGCAACAAGCGCCCGTGGCCAAGGAAGAAGAGGAGAAAGAAGAGTCGGACCGCAAGAAGAGGAAGAAGGCTCTCAAGAACTTGCCTACTTTCGCGTCTGCCGATGACTATGCGGAGTTGCTTGCTCAGGATGACGATGATTTGTAAAGCAGCAAATAGACAGTTTTAATGGTGTCGGATGGTAAGCGATATTTTTATCCCAGCTAGACATGGACCGTTCAAAATCCAAGATACCCGATCCGGTACTTAATTTTCAAACCAATGCAAATTCCACGAGTGATAATTCATTATTCGTAATCCTCATTCGCTCATTTCGTTACATACAATAATCCTTCCCACCCCACCCCATTCACCCACCATAACCCCTTCAAGTGTCAAACCACTCCAGCGGATCCTCCTTGGTAAATATAGCGCGGTACCTATGGCCGCCGTCGGGCTCCTCGACGTCCTCGGTGTGGATGCTGTGCAGGGTAGCGACGCCGGCTTCGTTGTGGCCGTCGCCGCCGACGAAGGCGCGGAAGTGGATGTACGCGGGGCCCGAGTCGGGCATGGCGGGGAGCCGCTGCTTGCCGAATAGGTGTAGGCCGTAGGGGGATATGCCGACGCGGACTTGTTCCAGGTCGGAGGACGAGAAGGCCGTTAGGTCGGTGTCGCTGAGGGCTTGGACTGGGGCGAAGTATTCGGGTTCGTGCTCTGGGGGGGTGTTAGTGTTTTTGGAAGGGGGGGTAAAAGTGAGAGTAGGTAGACATACTTAGGTATGTGTGCTTCATGTGAAGAAGCGTCTTCTTTAGCTCGGATTCGATCTCGTTGAAGACTTTGAGGGATTCCTCCCTGGGGGGATGGGCTGGTCCCAGGTCAACTGTTTCGGCGGAGGCCTATATAGGGGGTCAGTTTATTTGGCCACTGATAATTTTTGTATGTTGGGCCTATGTTGTATAGAAGAGCTATTGTTTACCATGATATTGGTGTATAGAATTGGTGTATAGAATTGGCCTCGACTACGTTGGTATAGTATTGCTTGATGATGCGTATAATGTAGGAGGATAGTACATAGTAAAGTGTTTAGTTTAGATGCCTTATTCTTATACTCGGCATCAGATCGTGGGGATCGCTCACATGTGGTGTGATAGGCTGGGGCAATCTATGTACATGGATTTCTAGATTGCCAGACAGCGCATAATCATGGTCACGAACGTCACAAGCCTTGTTGCTCGTTTGCGTCAGAGGGCTGATGCTAGGCGGATATAGCCGTGTTCTAATACGAATACATTACATAAAGCAAGTATCTTTCTATACATACTAATGTACAATACACATGTCATCTTCTAATAGACGTCATAGCTGAGGTGTTGCAGAAAAATAGGTACTCTGAAACAGATTCTTATGTAATTAATCTATTTATCAAAAAGGGACATTATGATGGCGGTGGGTTTCATGTCCCTTGCAGATCCTAGATGTGCCTTATGTATTAGGTATACTGCCCCTCATGCCGACGCTTAGGTAAGTTCTAGCATGAGGTCATTTTTAGAATGTGAAGATGTACTTCTTATCAGACAAATCTTTATCCCGGATTACCTAATATAGTACAGCTTACCTCGGTATTTTCCTTATCGGGCAAAAAGTGGTTCCTAGAGTTAGCGGCTGACGGACAACTGGAGCGGCTTGGAGCGAAATCCGTTGGGAATTTGCATCTGCAAAGAAGTCCAGCCAGAAATCCAGCCAGACAGCCAAGCAAGTTTCTCACCAACAAACCCGCCTTTTTCGAATCCTGCCGCTTAACGAAACAAGGCCGCTACGGATATGTTGACGAGAAAAGTTCTAGCATTGGATCTGATATAATTGGTTAGGAGATACAGCCCGCTGGCTCGCGAGTCTCCACCCGGTGGTTAATCCCTAATCATAACCATGTTGGCCGCGCGGATGCGACTCGGCGCCCTTACTAGGGGTCGTTGCCAGAAATTTACCGTATATCCGACTATAAATCAGATCCTGCGTCCGAGTCCGTCTTCGTCTAGTCGCTTTGTCAGCACACTTCCAGCCGCAGGTAGGATTCCTCTAACCGGACATCGACGCCGTAGTAATATCCATCCCAGATCCCAGGCTGACATTAGACGTATAAGACCCGTCCTTATCGTCCCAACCTTCTCTCTTACGTCGTGCCGTCTCCGTTATAGCTATCGGTCTATTTTTCACCACCCTCGGCATCGCAATGGCAGCAGCACCGGCAGCGCCCATCGTCAACCATCTCCTCAACCCGCCCACGGACGAGGAGACCTTGACCATGTTCGAGCCGAAAACGGACCACGAGCGCGAGGTCGAGGAGTTCATCAACAATCACCCGCTGACTAAGGAGATGCGGTCCAAAGAGGAATTCTACGAGTCGAGACCGCATCTCAAGATCCCGGCCCCTTACCGGACCTATAACCTGACGGCTGGCACGCTTATGGGACCGGGTAGGGTGGTCGTACCCCCGGTAGCCTTCGTCGAGGCGGGCGGCAAGTCACTCGTCTCGATATCGTACCTAGGTCACGAGCTATGCGGCCATCCGGGCATAGTGCACGGCGGGCTCCTCGCGACCATGCTCGACGAGGGTTTAGCACGATGCTGCTTTGCCGCATTGCCGCACAAGGTGGGCTTGACCGCCAACCTAAACATCAACTACCGTGCCCCAGCACATGCAGATTCGTACGTCGTGCTCAGAGCTACGACGACCAAGGTAGAAGGACGTAAGGCCTGGGTCGAGGGCCGTATCGAAACCCTAGTGGGCGAAGGCGAGACTCCGGTGGTTCTCGCAGAGGCGACGGCTTTGTTCGTGTCTCCTAAACACGCAGCGGTTCGTATATACCAGAGACGCGTATTTATTAAAGACAAAGTTAGCTAACGTGGCTTTTTTAGATGATGATGAACTTGTACCCGACGGCATAAGGGTAGACGATGACACGGTGATGAATAGACTTTTAGATGGGGATAGACAAGACTTTACGCCTGGCACGGAGTTGGAACGAGAGCTGGTAATGCTTGATATTTGTTTATTTTCGAGGTATCTACTCGAACCATACGGATTCGAACCACACGGGAGTCGGAGACCGAGTGGATCGGACCGTCTGGACATTTGTCCAGGAATTATTTAATACCCTATCCTACCTATACACCAAATCCCTATATATATGCAAGCCCGTATATATTACAGTTTCGCATTGCATTAATTTGGGGGGTGTTTACCGAACAGTACTCGCACGTGGTAGGGAAGATGCATTTGTTGTCCGAAATATTATTAGATGAGGCCAAGATAAATGTTTGATTTGCCTTACCTAGTCGATGATAATTCATGCATAGGCCAAAGTTGAGGATTATGGCGTGCTCTTTATACATTACGCAGCCGGATGACGAATCCTTGATTACCTAAAGCACCTCTCTCGTTATGCTTTGGTAATAGAATCGGCATCGTAAAACTTCCGTGGCGGATGGGAAGCACGTCATCCGGCTACCGATATCCTAAACGGTACCTAAACTATGTAATACCCGCTGCGGCTAAGGCACGTCAGTAAGGTACAGTTATCGACATAGGCCAGAACCCTGAATTGGGAAAGCTGAGACGGGAACTTCCATATATTATTTTAGGTACTTCTTTCTGGGTTATGAGAGTACATATTCAGGGTTTATCTGTCTTATTTATTTTTGTGTATACCTATATTTTTTTATATCTCACTTTAGCCTTTAGGTAGTATCTGATCTTCAGCTTCCGTTGCTTAGGAATCGTGTTATAGAATTGGGATAGAAATGGCGACGTGAGTACCTGCTTCTTTTTTTTTCTTGTCTCTTTTCTTTTTTACTCGTGCAACTCTTTACGAGTTTTTCTTACCCCTCCCCCGCCATCCCTCAGTTTTATATACCTATTCTTCTAAATCTGCATCCTGCCGTTCTCTATACGCGCTACATGGGGATATTCTGTAATCGAACCGTTGAACATGGCGAGCAGAATTGGATGATAAACATACATATGCTTCCCTCCCAGCAACTGGGGGGGAATGAATTGAAAATAAAGACAAACAGTTAAATATGTAACTCGCTAACTAACTGACTGACTGGCTGACTGACTCCCCCTCCAGCAACATAACCTGGCACCCCTCCCTCTCGCGCAGCGAGCGCATCGCCCTCCGCGGCCAGCGCGGCTTCACGCTGTGGTTCACGGGGCTCAGCGCCTCGGGCAAATCCACGGTGGCCACCGCGCTCGAGCAGCACCTGCTGCACCTGAACGTGGCCGCGTACCGCCTGGATGGGGACAACGTGCGCTTCGGGCTGAACAAGAACCTGGGCTTCAGCGACGCGGACCGCCAGGAGAACATCCGCCGCATCGGCGAGGTCGCCAAGCTGTTCGCCGACAGCACCCAGGTCGCCATCACGTCCTTCATCTCGCCCTTCCGCGCCGACCGCCAGCTCGCGCGCGACCTGCACGCCCAGGGCGACGACCCCATCCCCTTCGTCGAGGTGTACGTCGACGTGCCCATCGAGGTTGCCGAGAAGCGCGATCCCAAGGGCTTGTATAAGAAGGCGCGCGCGGGCGAGATCAAGGAGTTTACGGGCATCAGTAGCCCCTATGAGGCCCCTGAGAATCCCGAGATTACCATCCGCACGCACGAGAACTCTGTCGAGGAGTGCGTTGTGCAGATCGTGAAGTGGCTTGAGGAGAAGGATTTGATTCCTACCAAGACTGTTACGGCTACGGCTGCTGATGCCGCGGGAGGTTCTGGCACTGCTGCTCTTGCTTCGTGAGAGGTGCTGGTTAGTAGAAAATAGGGTAGAGAATAGGATGAAAAGGGTGAACTACAATTCATCGCGAAGTGAGAAGCAAATCGCTATTTAGAAGCGAGGCCAGACACGTAGAGTAGAGCAATAAATATCAACCCTTCTGAAGAAATATACAGAATAGTCCCATTGTTGCCATGTGACAACCAAAGTCCCTTATTCGGGAAAATGCTAGTCATGATATGGGTCCGCCCGCGAAAACGCCAACCTGATAAATTAGCTGCTTGCATGCTGTCTATACTTCGAACTCGTAATATACGTATGCTGTATACTCGTTTTCTTCCCCTGCGTGCCCCAAGCCCGCCGCCGCGATCTCCGACGTTAACGCCGCGTCATCTTTTGTCACCCTCCCTCGCTTGTCTCGTCCTAACGCACTTCCACCCAGGTACGAATACGACGAGTCTAGCGCCGTCTTCACCTTCTTTACTAACTTCGCGTTTGTCTGTAATAGTTGAGTTAGTACGAGTCCAAGTTATTTGAAGGAGGTTGAGCTATGCGCTTACCAGTACAAGAACCGATACGAATTCTAGCGGTAAGCCGTAGCGCAACACCGACTCTACGAAGACGCGGAGGGCCATGATGTGCGCCCATATCATAACACTTTCACTCCATCCCGTGCGGGCCAATCGTAGAGCCTCGCCCCAGACCTTCTTTTCTTCGCGAGTGACGCGATCTATTTCTCTTTGCTCTGCTTCTTTGCCTCCCTCGACATGTTTGTACTGGCGGGGCGTCCACTTCTGCTCTCGACACTTCTGTTGGAACTCGGCACTGTGCTTCTTAAACGTGGTGACGGCGAACAAGATAAATTCATCGTCTTGCGCAACCTGTACGGACGACCGGGGCACTACCATGGGTGATATGGTCTCGTAGCTCTTAAGGAACTCCTTCTTCAGATTGGAGGGGACAGCGACGAGGTGCGTTTCGAGGTATTCCGAGTCTTGCACCAGCAGAGACGGGTCGACTATCGGTGTGAGAGACTTGGTTGCGAGGTTGCCCCTGAATTCAACGTGTAGGGTCAGTATCTGCTCCAGGAACCAAAGGATTTGAGAGAGCGCATTACGTTTGTTTTCTTTGCAGAGAAGCGAGGTTCGTCTTGATTTGGTTGTATTGGTTGAATTTGCCTTTGACATCATTGTCGATTGTAGCCAATTCCTGACGGCGTAAAGAGTCCATGTTAGCATAGCTCCCGTTTGGGACGGGGAAGAATCGTGTTAAAGGAGAAGTACCTTTTGGAGGATATCAACGATTTCGCCTACAGGCCTGTCGGCTCGGTAGCGGACTTTGTTCCAAGTAAAAGTGCGAAGATACTGATCAGTCGGCTCTAAAGTCTTATGTCAATATCCAAATATGCCCGAGACTGCAAGGAACAAGGGTTACACACTATCGTTAACCATCTTTTGTTCAGCAGCCTTATCCTCGTTGCCTTCGTATAAGGATCGCAAGGAGTCGCCAACTTTGCTGACCACTCCCTCGCAGGCCGTATTAAGCTTTCCCAGGTCGTCAGCTTGCTGTATCAAGGCGTCCAAGGTTCCTATCTTAAAGTTGGGGACGGGGAAAGGCACGACGGTTCCATTCTCGGGCGTGATAGTGGTCTTGAGAGAGTTGAGAGCTTCTTGCTGGTCGCCTGTGTCGAAGGTACTCAGGGGTAGCGACAAGAGAACGTATTTCGCCGGAGTCGGGGCCATGGTGGCGATCGGGAATTAAATGATTGTGTGTTCGTGCTTGCGCGGTATACCCGTCGATGAATACAGCTTTAGCTATAGCCGAGAGGAGCTGGAAATGTGAGCTCTCGAAGGTGGAGTCGGAGTATATTGCGTAGTGTTAGAGAATATGGAGCAGAGCTATGTAACTACCTGGTAGGGAAGAATGTGTCATATAGGAAGAAAACCCGATGATGAATTACTAGGTAGTATGACTTTTTCGCAATAAAAAGCAGCCACGGTGTTTGTGGCTCGGGTCGTGGATTATTCCAATGCAAGAGGTAAGAGGTAAGAGGTATGCAGGTGAGGTCGAGACAGAGCTGCGCTATGGAAACATGAAGTAAGGCTGTTTTGTAATTTGGAGCAGCTGCAAGTACCGTACCGCTGTAGACTCAACGTCAGTACCCCTTCTAGCTCAGCCTTAAGTGGGGTACTTTGGGTGTAAGTGAACTGCTACATAACGGTGACCAGTCTTACGGCTTACAAAAGTATAAATATCAATGAGGAAGCCTTATTCTATGTACCTAAGCCTACAATTATGATAACAGGTAAATAAAAATTGGACATGTATACTCCTTTATTGGTAAATACCTAGAAAAGCCTAATGATCTCACCTTCACACGGGAGTATATAAGATACAGGATATGTTGCTGCTATATAATTTATAAAGGTAGTTAAACCTTTTAAATACTAGGTACAATTCACAATGGCTTAGGTTCAGATGGCATTGCAATTAACTATTTTACTAAACTACCTTAGGTAGGTAGGTTAGGACTTACAAACTATTGCAATTGTCATAATTGCAGTCCACTGTTTGCATGTTGTTAGTATTGTCCATTGCAAAATGTCCATGGGTCTTCAAACGCCATATTCCGTTCAGCTTACATGAGTTTACCGTTATTGGTTCGAACCAATCAATAAAAGGTAGGTACCATAAAGATTGGATACAAGCACGCAGTCTCGGGCTAGAGGGTGATAAAGTACCTATGTATGTACCTAGGTTAGTTGATAAGATAACGTCTTTACTTGCTCTGCTGCTTGCTGCAGGTTAGCTGTTTCTGCTGCGGGACACGGCATGCACGGACCATTAAACCAACCGTAGTCGATCTTGTTTATTGATTGCCCATGGCAGCCATGGCAGCGATAATGGATCCCCCATCCTTACCAGAACAGCTTCGCGACTCCGCTATCTAATCCACTAATCCCGTCTTGACTGAGGTACAACCCCAAATCTTGGAGAGTCGACGTGTAAATCCAATAGCCGCCAACGAAGGAGCACGAGAACTAAATCGTCCGAACCACTTACTACCAAAACACCATTTTTTAACAATCTTACCTTTTTTTTTCTTTCCCCCACTCCTTTGGTTCTTACATACTTAAGGTAGTTTTTGGATGAACCTGAGTCGTCCTAATCGCCCGTTACACCAACCTTTAGCGGTCAGCCAGTCCTATGAAGCCCAACCACCTGTCGCCGTCAACCACATTTAACTTTGATTTGTCCTGTCCCCTCGCCGACGGGCTGAACATCAGCGTCCAAAACTTAATCTGCACCGTATTCGCCGCCCCGACTTCTAACCTTTATTAGTGTAGCCAGTATCTACTACAACCTTCAAATTACCACTTACCACTATTATTATTAACAATATCATTATTGTTGCTACTTCTGTGTCTATCGCCTGGTAGTCTCAATATAAAACTTTTCGGCGCATTCGACCCATTGACCCATTCTATTCCTACGGCTGATCGCGGTGTCGCATAGACTACTCGCAATGACGCGCTGGTAGTTCATATATCTCCGTCTGCGGTTGATGAGTTGATGAGCATGGAATCCCACCAACTGGTCCATACTCAGCTGCCAGTGATAAGTTCGATTTTCGTCGCGTAGCCGACAAGACAAGAACTCGCGTAGTAATCTTCTCCTTGTCATGGTTGGTATTGATCCAACCAAATGGCTACCACATCCAGTACGCCGCTTTCCCCTCCCCTCCCTCTCGTGTCTCTACCTAACTCGAAAGTCACAGGCCAACAACCAGCCAATTTGGCAAACAACAATCCACCTTCTATTGCTGCCAGGGCCTCGAGTACCAATATCCAGCCGCACTCTGAATCTCCTACGCCCGGCCTAACCGCACCGTCGTCATCTTTGACCGCTCCTACTATTAACGGCGGCACCAATGGCATCCTATCTTCTACGTTATCCAATGATGGCTCTATGCATGCAGATTTGAGACAGTATCCTCGAGATGGACGCGTTAGAAATCCGGTCCCGAGCAAGCTTAAAGACGTCACGGAGCAGATGAAGGGGAACTTCAGTGTAATGCACATGGATGTTGCTAGTCATCGCGCAAGCGAAGGTCGTGATGCCGCCGCGAAGCGCACGAGTGAAAGCACGGCTCTGCAAGCCAAATTGGCCCAGACCGATAGCTACGTATCTCACCAACGACGAGCGAACTACCCCCGGCCACCTGGATTAAAACAATTTACATCCCCGAAGAAGTCTGCTTCTATAGAGCCTGTCGCTGAAATAGTGCCAGGGCCCGTGCCCGTGTCCGTGCCCGAGACAGCTAGCCCTCTCACTATCACCGAAACAAAAACTGAACAGGCTCGATTATTGACGCTTTTAAGAACTCTCCCCCCTCACACCGTAGTTGATCAATTATGTAAGGCACTGGCATTCTTTGGCGGCATCCCGGAGGCTCCGCCTCCTGCTGACGGCAAATTCCCCGAAAGCGCAGAATCAAACGGTTCCGGCTCTTTATTTGTCGGGTGGATTGCTGAGATATTTCCTAATCTTAAAGAACCTCGAAGGCGGGCATCCTTCCCATCTGCGCAGTCTGTGAATCAGCGACGGCCTAGGGGGCGTCCGAAGGGCAGCAAAGCCAGCAAGTCTCGGAGTGACAAGGGTATCAAGAAGGGTACTAAGGGAACCGCAAACCGATCCCAAGAAGCTCAAGATGACAGCTGGGTGGATGTAGAGGATAGCGTCCTGGAATTGAACGGAGACGACGATCTAGTCGAGGTTGAGGGGCCATCGGAGAATGCTCCGAATACACCCCCGCAACTTCAGGGCGGGGGCCAGTTCAGCAATACCTCGATCATGGGTTCGACTGGTGGGTTTAAGTCTATCAACGATGCGACTGCGATACTTGCGCCTGGGTCTAGTGCGAAACGGCGTGGACGCCCGAAGGGCTCTAAAAATCGACCTAAGGACATGTCTGGTGCGCAGCAAGCTGGTCAACCGGCTGATTCCACATCTGCAAATGCGAATGCTCCCCCTATTCAAGCCGATCATGTCTCGACGCTCCCAGTACCACCAAAGGTGACCCCCGTACCAGTACCAATACACATGCTCGGCGAGCAACCCAGAAAGAAACAAAATTCGGGACGACCAAAGGGTTCTAAGAATCGCCCTAAGGCCGCCGGCGAGTCCATAGGTCAAGATGGCACTATATCTCAGCAGCAGCAGACGGCTGATCTACCGAATCAGCAAATTAGCCAGCACGCCGTTGCTGGTCCCTCGTTTACAGGTGGCACTACCACATCCTCTATCACGGATAGTGTTGCTTCTCAGAACGATCAGCGAGCCCAGCTGTTACCTCCGCCTGCTATATCTAACAGCCAGGTGCCCACCCCACAAGTTAAGGAGTCATCTATAGTTGGGAAAAAGCGGAAGCGTCAGTCTGCCCCCACCGGTACTGTCAACCCTCAAACTGACGGAGCCTCTGACGGCGTTGCCGGAAGCAATGTAATTACCCAGCAAGCACAGTCTGGCCTTTCTCAGGCAACTTCAGCTCCGATTTCTCAAACGCAGCCCTCAGCCGTCCAGTCTATTCAGCAGACATCAATGAACACCAATACTACGTCGTCTACGAAGCGACCACGTAAGTCCCAGGAGTCGGGATCTCTACAAGCAGCAAAACGCTCGACTCCAAATAATATAGGGAATAAAAATCCTGCATCGTCTGCAGCGGTCAACCTGGATCAAACCCGGCAATCCGGCCAAGTCACCGCTCCTTCTCAAAGCCATACGCAGGCCGAAGGTCTCGAAGCTCATTACGAACGGATAGCTGCGCTACAGAACCGCAGTGACCAAGTGCAGAACAACACCAATCGCCCTCAGAAGCCACAGCAGCATCAGACAACGGCATCAATTGGTAGTACAACCTCTCCGACTCCCGCAGAGGGGCTGGAAGCTCACTACGAACGTTTCACAGCACTCCAAAATCGCCAGGATAACGCAAGGCAACAGACTGCCAATCGTCAACAGATGCAACAACAGAATGCCCAAACGGCCTCCCCTATCTCTTCACAGACTTCGAAGGCTCCCCAGATGCCATCTACATTAGCTTCCCACCAGCAGGCTAGACCGTCTCAAAATTACTACCAAACACAGGCTCTTAGTTCGTCCTACAATACGCAAACGCCCACGTACTCTACGAGTCAACGTCAGCCTCAGCATATGGCTACAGGATCTCCTGGAACAGGTCTTGTACAGCATATGACTAATTCTCCTCAGTTTGGCGCACAGTCAAACTCACCGCTCATGCAAGGGGACACTAACTATAGGGGGTCACCGTCACTTGTTCATAGTAGTACTGGATATCCACCGCGTCGAACACCCTCGGCGTCGCCCCTCGATAGCAACTATCGTGCAGGAGGTGCCACGAGTCACGGTGTTTCAAACCACTCGCCCCATTTCGGCGCGCGCCAGACTCCAACCACGACTCATGGTACATCACATCCTACGATGCCCTCAACCTTTACGCCAGCTTTCGACTCGAGCTTCCTAGAACTCCAGACCTTAGATTCTGGTAATAACCATGGCGGCTTAGGACTCAGTACCGGTTCGTACGGGCTAAGTAGCGGCGTGCCTTCGCAACAGCGAACAACCGGCTCGAGCGCGGCATCCCTCTATTCCTCAGCCACGGGGATGAACAATAGTTATTTGCCCTCTTCGAATGTCGGCCGAACCACGCAGAATAGGTGGCCCTCATGAGTTATTATCTCATTTGACCCCCGGGGGCTGCGAAGCACGGAAGGTTCAATATGCACATGATATATGACGGAACGTGGCGTTATAGGGAATGGTCCAAAAAAAATATAAAGTGGCGTTTGTATCTGGATCTCAGGGGTAGAGGGCACATCTCAAACTGCTCTCCGCCCTTTTATGCTTGTTTGTTTGTTCGTTCGATTTTTCGCCGCATGGTTTTACGATGGAATGTCTCAGAGGGAAAGGGAAAGGGAAAGGAAACGGCATGAGGGCCACTTGTTATTCTTCGTTTCTTCATAGTGAAATGATCCCCTCCGACCGACGCCAGTACACTCGGGCGGGTTGTTTTTTTCGGTTCTCGAGAGGGGTTTGATTTGAATATTACTTTGTAGCACAGACTTTTTTTTTCGCGGATTACTTTCTCCCTTCTTCTTATTCCCTTCCTCACTTTGTTATTCATGGGCATCGGTCCTCATATCGGGGAAGCAGAGCGCCGGGAGAGTGGGTTCTGTTGTTACACACCATATGCTTTTACGGAATTCTTCGAGTGTCTGTTTCAAATATACCATTTGTGTCGCCGGATTCGTTCTATTACTACTACGACTTTGCACCTTTTGTTGTTATTGTTGTTGTTGTTGGTATGGTGTTGTGATGATGTGTTGGATATGAGGATGGATGGATGGTATGGTATGGTATGATACGGATGAAGAGGCGGTCATTGAGGTAAGGGGATAAGGATAAGTGTGAGGGAATAGGGGGGGTTGGATGGGAGCTTATGTAGGTGACATGTGAAACGGCATGAAATAAAATAAGATGGACCCGAGAAGATCATCGATTGATATATGGGATATATATCTACTTTGCTTGGTTCCTCCTCGTCCATATTCTTATAAAAGACGCGTACGTCTTTCGCTCGCTTCTCATGTATGCGACCAGTGATATCCGCATAAACCCAATCCACCGACCAATCTCACCTGTCCTTTCTCCCTTATCCCAAAGATATCCATCCATCTTGCTATACACTCCCTTTTGCCTCCTAGCACGCATGGGGGAGGGAAGCTCGGAAAGTAAAGTCCGCTTGCTTCCTTGTATAGGTAATCTCGAAATAAAACAACGCCGCGCGAAACATAAAAAAAGGATGAAGTTACGTCCCGTTTCGGGTTATAGCCTATAGCGACAGGAAAAGGCAACGACGTAAAGGAAATAAAACCTGGACACCAAGTAGGTATAGTACTGGTACGATAGATATGATATGATATGGTATGATATGTGTCATGGCCCCTAAGTCGAGCCAAGAAAGCAAGCAAGCAAGCAGTAGTTGTGTTCTCGGATGATTCGAACTCCTATAGATTCGCCCAAGCTCCCTACCTTTTCTTCCCATCCCCGCTTGCCTATGAGGTGAGGATATATAAGAAGAAATATTGCGTCTCCCATATATTCGGGAGAAACGACATAAAAAAAAATTCAGACCAAAGAAATTAAGTTCCCGCCCTTATAAACGCCCTGTAAATGCTGATGACATGGCTAGACGACGGCTGGCCCCCCGCGGATATCTTCTAAGCGCTTATGCTAGGTATCAATCAACTAACCCAACAAGCCCCGTCCCCTTTCCTCTTAGATAAAAAAGTAGATACCGCATTCTCTAAGAAACAATTCATTCTAGGGCACGGACCACGGGAATCAACTACACTATATTTGCAATGATTTGAGCACATCTTGCTGTGGGGTGCTTTAGCGAAACCCGGATGTGGTTTAGATCATTGCAAATATAGTGTAGTTGATTCCCGTGGTCCGTGCCCTAGAATGAATTGTTTCTTAGAGAATGCGGTAGGTAGATATAGTAAGTAATTATTCGATGGGATCTTCCTCGATCGCTTCGAGAGGTGGCCGGACCGACTCGGGTGCTGTCCGTCCGTACCACCATTCGTCTTCTTCGGCAGCACCGTCCTCGCGGATCAGCTCTAGCATGACCTGCGCGTTACGCTTAATGTCCTGAGGGCGCTCTACGATTCCTCGGTCTAGTATAAGTGCCTCGGCCGTTGGGAGCCATATTTCTTGTAGGTTTGGTAGGTCGGGAAGCAACATCTTTAATTGTTCACGCGATAATTCGCCCATCGGCATGCCCTCAGCCAGACTCGTATTAAAGACCAAATTCTCCCACGTAATCATCGATGCGTCACTGCCACGTCGGCCCGCGTCCGACCCTTGCCGTCCGCGACCGTTCACGTAGGCTTCTCCAGATCTCGCAAAATCGGCCTCGCTCGCATTCGACTTTTTCCGGGTAAGGCCCCTAAATCCTCGCCGCGTTTTCGACGCCACCTCCGTGGGCTCCCTCCAGACCGAATTATACCACGAATCGACTGCCCACCTCCTCGAATTATACCCTTTGATCTCCCAGAATCGCTCCACCTGCCGAAGTCCACCAACGCACATCGCGGTCACGTAAACGTCATCGGAAGGTCGGTCCTTCAAGTAACCTCGGAGGGAACGCTCCAGCCGACCCACGTAAGACGGTGGCCGAAGGCGTCGACAGAATGAAGACACCACCAGGGGGAACACCTGGTGAACGTGTAATAACGTCTGGTCGTCATACATGCTCATGATCTTTAGCTCGATAGGATTCAGGGTATATGGCTCCCGTGACAGACCATGTCCATGTTCTTTGATGTATTCGATATGTAATGTTCGGTACGTTTCGAAGAAATGAAATAGTGTAAAGAGTAATGGTATTAATCGGCGGCGCATCCTTTCGTATTGCGGCTCGAATTCAAGGCGCTGAGCCTCGGTAGTTCTCAGAAATATCTCTTTCGTCACCCTCTCGCATATTAAGTATGAGAGCTTAGCAGCAACGTGCAGTCGATGCCATATCCCACAAAGATAATGGAGCCGTATCGCGGTCGGATCAGGCACTGGGTATAATCGTTTCGCATAGGCCGGGACGTGGTGTTCTAGGTGGTATCGAGCAATCGGGAATTCGTTGACTGTAATCATCGCGTGCCATGACCGCGAGGCCAATCGAAGGCATAGTACGTCAGATAAAGGCAAAAAAACAATTATCTGGATTTTCAGCTCATTAGGGAGTGCCAGGAACAATTGGTCAAAAGGCGTGCTCTTCCTCTTGGTAGAATCGACAGACAACCGTCGGGAGTCGTGATCGACAGAATTGCGCGACGGCAAAATCTTGAAACCGATGAAATTGCCACGGCGCTTTTCTGCCCTGTGGGCGTCGTGGGAAGTTTGATCGACTGCCTTCGGTCTTCTAATAGGTAGTTTGTCATAGAATGTCGAGGATTCGGCCACGACAGTGCCATCCTGCGCGTGAGCAACAGCATCGGAAGGTTGGTTTGTGGACTCGTTTAGCTGTTTGAGCTTATCGAAATACCGCGGCGAGGCGAATTCGGTGATGTGTGGAGGGTCCATTATAAATAACTCTTAGACAGTTGAGCCGGCACGCCTGGATCGAAAGGGACAGATAGCAAGTGCTTATAATGCACGCTTGTCCTTTATCATACAGGAAAGGCGACGGCGACGGCAACGGACTCGATAGTATTGAAAATGGCCAAACGCAAATCAAACATGTTGAGACATCGAATATATCCAGAAAATTAGAGGGTATGCTGGATAATCCCTTCACGGATTCGGGGTGTGAAGGATGGCGGTTCGCAGATCGAGTCGAGGGCGAAGGAGACTGGGAAAAAAGGACAGACTATTACTACAGCAATGAGATGAAGCGAGCGACGTCAGATGTATAGACACAATACGACAGCCAAAGCGCTCTGCGCCTCCTCTCTCGCTCAAACCAGACTCTGGTTGGCTAAGTCTCGGCCGTAGAGGTGGAATTGGAATGTTGAGTCTCGTCAAGATCGATATGGCGACCGAAGATTAGGTAGTTGTCGCGGACCCTGAGAGTTCGAATTGACGGGAAGACAAATATCGCGATGGAATAAAAAAAAGGCGTCGATTGAGAAAGCAAAAGTGGTGTAGCTGGTAGGTATTAGGAAGCCAAGAGACGAAGCGCAATGTTCCTAGGCCAAAGTTCGGGAAGCGGGAGAGATGGTCTCGAAATAGAGTTGAACAGAAAGAAACAACTGAGACAAGGCAACGGAGAGAAGGACAACGTTGACAGAAGTGACCAGATAGGGCAAGATGCCGTATGGCCAGTACTAGGAACAGAATAGACCCATAGAGTTTACCACTGGGGCAAAGGAAGTGGAAAGTGGACAAGGTTTGAGAACGTGGGAAAAATGAGGCCGAGAACTTGAAGATGGTAGACCCAAGTGGGAACTAGTCCGCGAGTTAGAAGCTTTTGGGGGGATTGGAAAAGGACGGGAGTGGACGGGGGGGAGTGTACACTAGTGACTACGGGACCTAGTGGATTTGGGAGTGGCTCAGGGAAAAAACAGCGGGAGAATCCAGACGGGGATCATTTAGTAACTTTAGCAGTTTAGGTACCTTAGACTGGGTACATGTAAGGTGGGTGTGGAGAACGGGCTACAAAGAAGCTCATGGGGGTGTGCTGGCCTGGGCTGCCTGGGGCGTGGGTGGCACTGGGGAAAGGGAAAATCCACTAAAACCCGTGAAGTCTATTCGGTGTTATGGTGGTATGAGCTATAAAATAGGGTGTCCGAGGGGTATCTTTTTGCTGCTTACGGCGATTTGGCCGGCCAAATAGTGGAGTACTAGAAGGTGCTGCCGACCTATGGCCAGCGAGTGATATGTCGCTATGCGCCTTATCGTTTGAATCGTCGCAGAAAAAAAAATAAAAGATACTATTAACCACTATTACCACTATTAGTCCCTGACTCTTTTTTTTTTTGCACCGAGAAACCACTTAATTTTTCCCCTCCTCTTCTTTTCCCACACCTTGAATCAATTCCCACGATCCACACTTCACGCCGATGTTCTTATCACTACGCAATTGTCCGAATCGTTTACCGTCTTGCCCATACGCGCAAAAACACTGTAATAAAACTCATCAGAGTCATTTACTCTCACGGCTTAGGGTCTATCCTGATTAATGAGCACTCCAAACACCAAACACCAAAAACCAAAAACATTGAGGGGGTATTATTAAACATTGGGCCTCGGTATCAGCTTATTTATTGCTAATACCAGCTAAAACCAATTCAACCGTACCTAAACCCGGGGAAGGTTATTACCGTATCCTAGTTCCTGGTGAAGCAGTGAAGTCAGACAGATTCCAAGAGTGTTCCACCGTACGGCCATGGCCGATAGATAGCCTTCCTCATACGGCATTGGTATTGTATCATTTCCTATATATCAGCATCCGACTTGCACCGCATTCGATATGGGATATGGCAAGCCTAGACCTTACCAGCAGCCGGTCTTCTTCGGAGTCACTACTTATCGGGCCGTGGGCATCTCATTTCATAGATATATCGGCCGTCCGCAACTAATTTCTATCAAATCCTAGCTAGCTTCCCCCCTTCGGCCTTTTATCGAAACCCAGCTTTCGTGATATCTCACCTAGCTCTCTTTCCCTTGCTAGCTCTATCTACATGTTATCTTTCGTCTCCCGTTGGACATATCGCCATCAACATATAATAGTCTCACGTTAGGGCCCCCCCAATTGTGCGTCTGGCCGGATCTGACTACGGGGTTTTATGGGGATGGCTGATAACTGGGCAAGCATCTCAGCCAAGCTTTTCCCATTTAGCCTATTTCCAGCTCGGTTATAGCTTGCAGCTCCACGATTGCTCCACGATTGTACCTCGCGGAGCCTCGTGGGCTTCCGTCCATAGTCTCGTGAAATTATAATAATAGTTGTCGTGGCCGGTGCCGAGAGTAGCACCGACTTTTCTGCTTGACGTCGTCGAAGATGCTTGTAAGCTCGCTTACGATACTCTGGCCTCCCTCATTCATCATGAGCACGGTCGTGACAACACTTGGCATATGCGGGATCCGACCCAAATATCTAAACTCAATATCCCCTGCCTATACACTAGACCGAGAGCTAGACGCAAGCTTAAAGGACAAGCAACAGATGATAAGGCTTGATGCTTGATCTCGTGCAGCCGGTTGCTCCACTTAGGGCCGTACCAAGCCATCTTTAGGACCTACTAAGGTACCAGGGAGAGCGAGGTCTTTCATCCCGATTCACGATTCACGATTCACCAGCGCCGGTGATGATGCAATTACCGTTTGGGAAAGATCTGCATTCGATTTCGGCACTTCTGGGGTTGCTTTTCTCATTTCGGTCTCGCAGTGTAACATGCCACCTAGACAGAGAGACGGTAGACCACCCTTTTTCCCAATGGGATCGAGACCCCTTTTTCAATCTCTACTTCTGCGAGACATTGCACATGACCATTCTAAGCCGTCGAGTTTCATTGATGAAAATCGAGAACCAAAGGGGCCCTGCATCATGATACAATGGCTATGCATACACTACAGAAGCCTACACTACATATTCCTTTATTACTTGCGTCTCGAATCTCGGCATAATCAACTCCCACAGCGTTCCCAAATGTGGTGCCTGTCAGCATAAGTATTTTATCCGGAGTAGGTACATATCTCTTCACCTCTCGTACTTCATAGGTAATCTACGACTAGACACGAATATGGGGAAGCTAGATGAGCGGTGATGGCCTTGACATTTTGATTCGAAAGTACATAACATCATGATACGCTAAGTACGTTGATCGTATCGCATCATTACTTCTTTACACTATACTACTAAGGACTAAGGACACCTTCCTACAAGATACCTACACTACCAGACGTGACCGTGCCCCGTCAGAAACAAGGGCTTGGGAATTCCCCGCGATAGAGCCGCCGGGTCCGTCTTGCTGGTTGAAAAGGAAAAGGGACCGCCCGCCCATGTGGACCGGACGGCCTTACTACGGCCTTTTCTAACCCTCCCAGTATCCGACGTAATTTCACCCTCATTGGCTAGCAGCCCTGAATTTCATCTTCAGGTTATCTTCAGGTTCAACTCTGTCCAAGACGCGAATTATACCTTTTCTTTGCACATCTACAAGTCACGGCTTCTCAACCTGCTCACTATTAAATCAAGACTAAAGAAAGCCATATTTCTACATGTCCGTTGTAGTAATATCACCCAGGTCCCAGGAATGTTCATATCGGCGGGTTTGAGCCAGCCTGACTCATGCACGTACTTTGGAGTACGACGTCGCTGTGGATAATTTCCCAATTTCCCAAAGCCGTGTAGATGCGGTCAGAAATCACCTGGCTGCCCGCAGCAGAAATGAGAGTCGTGCCAGTTGTAGGGATCTTATAACGCCACTGTTCTGCGCGTGTGCAACGTGGTTTTCGTGAGAACAAATATTGAAGTCGAAAGAGTGAAACATTGCTACTAGTTACCCGTGATCTAAACCGGACCTATTCGTTCTGTGGCGCAAATTGATGATTTATTCATCAGTTCTACGCCGTTGATATCATATTTAACTACTACATTACCACATTGTTGAGGTCTCTTTGAAATAGCCAATACCCGATACGATAACTATTCACCGTCTCAACCTTCCTCAAGATGATACCTCTGTTGCAATGGCTTGGCTGGCCAAATACATAGAACTAATTCTAGCGGGTGTTTCTGATGAGATGTCATAACTCGGAAGGCATACGTCTTTGGTTAAATACAGGGCGATCGCACGTAGCGAGCTACCGAACACTACAAAATATGGCCTGGGAAAACGTCATCGGGGCCACTTCCGATGCTCCAAGACTCCAAGTAATCCATGACCTTTTGATACCTTAGCTCTACCCGCCATGCGGAGACGATCAACACTCAACTTCACGATGTAGGCAAAACACACAAGGTTGGTGAAATAGAAGCAGATGTTCGCAGACCATATCCAGCGACTACGTCCAACTAGTCTTATTCCGGTCATCATAGCCGTGGTCTTTCGTCTGTTTCGCGCTGAAGACTTCTCCCGAGCTCAGTCTGCTCAGTCTTAGATATCACATATGCAACAACGTGGCTCTTATTCTCCGTCGCAGTATTCTCAGTCTAGGCTTGTCCTTTAAAAATCGGCTGTCTCTTCCCGCTACCAAAGGACGATATTTAGCGTATTTCGGTGATTTCGGTGTGGCATTGTTGCTCATGTGGACACATTCTATCATGCGTTTCATTTACTTGTTTCGCCAGCTGAGGCACAGCGATAAACCTTTCTGGTGATGAGCTTACATAGTATACTTGAAATTCAAGATGAAACCAAGCGAGCCAATCCTCGAGAGAAATAATGGGCACACAGCAGAAGACAGTATCCACGATGGCGAGCTAGCCTACAGCTCGTATCATTCCCTGAGGTCATGGTGTAAAGCGGCAGTCATTTCTAGCTTCGCTGTCTCTCCTTAATCGTCGTTGGCGAATTGCTTTTCTGTGTCTTCCGCCACTAATAGCGGCCCGCCTCCGTCCTTTAAAGCAACTCTCTTAAAGCAACTGTACCCCAACCACATTAATCTCGTTGAATCACATTTGTGTAGAAAATACCACCAATTAGCAAGCGACGTAGAAAAGAAATGGTGCTGGGAAATCAGCCCTATTAAGAAGCTCGTTCGACCTACCGATTCGGAGTTGATCTGACCCGAATCTCTACGTTCCTAAACACGGGGACGCGTACGCGTACAGGCGTCTAGAATGATTCTAGATAAGACTTCTTGGGGTTCTTTTCTGAGAAGCACGAGGAGCCAAACTGCTGGGATTCCAAGGATGGATTTTGCACCCTACATACTATGTAGTAGCTTACATAGTAGCTTACATAGTAGCTTCACCTGAAGGCTGACGAACAGATCAGGAAGTTCGTTGTCGAAGGAAGATGGGGACTGGCAGCTGGCTTACATAGTAAATAACCCCCATATAACCCCCATGCCCATTAACACCATTAACAGCATTAACACACTCGCGAGTCTCACCTAAAAAGCTTTCCCCCCCCAATTTCCGATTTGTCCTTAGTACGCAACCGAAATCAACGACCGACTAGCCCCGAGCCAACGGGTTGGCGGGTTGGCTGCGTGGGTGTCGTCTATTTTTAGAAAGCCACATGTATGCGTGGATTGGCACGACTTTCTATTCACTGAGTCGCTTTCGCTCATACATAGTAGCATGGCGTTCCTTACTATAGGTACTTAGGAGTTACATGGGATGCCATTCCAAAATGGTAGAATGGCCGTCAAAAACAACTCAAAAACACGGCTCGACATAACGAGCCTCGCTCACCCTACGTGTTCCTCTCTCGTACCATACATCATCGCCGCCAAGACGTCGAGCATTCCCTTTTCTGCCACGAGAGTCGTTACTTGGGCCCTGGGGAAAAAAAAGAACCATTCGATCTCTCTCTTTCTATCTCGTTCCTCTCCCCGCCTACTACAGTCTACGGTCTACTCCTCACCTCCTAGGCTTATACCCGCCCGCATACGTATACGGTATAGTAGCCTCATTTCAAACTGCACGAGTGAGGCTAGGTACTTAGTTAGTAGTCGCGTCTAGGAGAGCCAAAGGGAAATTCTACACTTTATTACTATCCAAGGCTTTTAATTCACACACCTGAGTAGCCTCTTTTTCAACTACCCTTCACCTATACCCTTATTACTAGGCCCACACTGCTGTTGTTGTTGAAGTCTTAAGGCATCACAATTCAGCTTTCGCTTCGTCTTCGCCTGCGACTTTGAAACTGCTCTACCTTCCTCTTCTCTCTCACCGTCTGTCTCTCAACTGCCGATGTCTACGTTGCATGAGGAGTAGTGGCAGTTAGCCAAGAAGGGAGCCTACATTACCTTTACTGGCCCTGCCGCTGCCGCTTGATATTACCCAGTAGATTCATCCGCCGCTAGACAATATTCCCGAGACAGCTTGACAGATTATTCCCCCGCTGCGCGGCTGCGCGAGTAAGTTTTGTGCGTGTGTGCGGCGCGTGTTCAGGGAACATTGGTCCGTTGTCCATCCTCTTGCGCCAGACGCGCGCTCCTTTCCTTCCCCCCCTTCTCGAGACCGTCCATTTAGCCATCTCCATTGGCTTTCGATGCGCTCCTAGCGACGGTCCTCTACCCTACTTACACGCCTCGGGAGGTAACCTTACACTCGTTTTCACTCGAAGCGGGCTACCGGGCGTGCGCACGCACACACAATTATATAGATGGCTATGGATCCTACACCGAGTCAGCCGACCTCGTCCGGGTCCGGTCCCCTCCGGATACCCGAACCAGCTACCCCGTCATCCTTCGCCCCCTCGGAACCGGGCGTAGTAGACTCGCCGGTATCGCCGGCCTCGCCGAACGCCTTCGCGCGGTTTGAATTCGAGGCTGGTCGCGGGAACGAGGGATCTAAGATTCTTATGGTGGAATGGGATCCGACACCGTCTGGAGAGGACGGGTGGGTCGTGACGTGGGAAACTAAGACGACGACGTTTCCAGTCGTCGAGAGAGTGGAAGACGAGGAAGAGGATATTGAGAAGAGAGGACAGCGCCGGCAACGTGTTTACTTCCTGTTACCTTCGGATGCTATAGTACCCCCCACGGTAACCATTTCTCACACCAGCTCGGGCCGAGCGTTGATGGCCAAGGCGATGCCGGCCATCTTCGCGCCGGGACTTGGGATCGGGTCTCGTGATGCGGGCCGTCGCGGCGTTTTGCACACGGTATGGGCGCGGCTGCGGGCCGGACAGCTCCAGGATGAGATCCGTGCAGAGCTCCGCGACAATAGCGAGAGCGTGGGGCTCGAGATGGCCGTCCAGGAACGCCTCTGGATCATCGACCACTTCGGCCTCGAAGATCTCCGCGTTCCTGATGCTAGTTTCAACGCCACTGCTGCCGGCTCTGTGTCTCAGGCACCTCCGCAGAGCCCGCGTTCCCCGATAGGTGGTCGTCTAGGCGAGAAGTTGAAGGGACTAAAGCTGGCGACTTCGCCGTCGGACTTGGCCAATCATTCAGGTAGCCATTCCATTCCTTTTCCTTGTTCTCTAAACCCTCTCACGTTCTTTTACTCGAGTTACAGACAAGCTTACCTTCTCTTCAGGTACTCACTACTCGCATCAACATAATCAATATATCCCAAAGCGCGACCCGCCTCCACCGGGCAGGAAAGAAACAACAACAGCGTTGAGAACGGGTGCAGATACTAGTAACGTGGCGTCCCTCGACGCCGTCCTCGGCGGGAACAAGCAAGCGGTCACTGCACCACCACCACTCGCGGCCCAGGCTAAAGAGACGGAAGACGAGCTGTTTGCGCTCCCGATGAGTCCGCGCAGCCCCGACATGAAGGCCATGAGTCCGTTTAGTCTTCTAAAGTGAGATAAAGCGAAGAAAAGAAAAGAAGCTGGTAGATATCTCGATCGAGATAGGTTATAACTAGCGGAACATATGAAACTCGAGTTGGTCGTTAATACTAATTAGAGAGAATTTATATACGATAGATGCAAGAGCGCGCTTGAGACAGCAGACGGGACGGCGTAGATAGGGGGAGGAGGGGGGTGGGGAAGCGATGACCTACTCCGGGGTCGAGTTGAGAGTAATAATACGAAATCAAGTATAAAGTATGATGAAGCAGTGGTGTGAAGGAATAAAAGGGGATAAGAGCCGGGGATGGAAATGGAACTTAGTGGTTGAAAAACAAAAACACCATGGGATATAATACAGAGAGCCGTATCCCTTGCCTAGAGGCGTACGTATATATTATACATACATATGTACCTACAGAGCCAAAGAGTCGGGAGCGCCGGAAAAGGGGGAAGGGGCCCACGTGCTGTCACCGCCAGACTGCCGGATCCTTACCCAGCCACTCGGCTTCCGCGCGGATGCGTGTCATAGCGGATAGGGATGGGGTAAGGTATCTACCTAGGTTAGATGATTAAATAAATATACTTGGTAGTCCGCATGATGCATGTCTATCCGGTACTTGATAAGTCGGGTAGAGTTAGTTAATCGGTGGAGAGTGGACGGACGGAGAAGTCGAGACCGTGGTGCTGCTCTACATAAATAAGTCTTAGAGCGGCGAGCGGACTGGATATGATGTGATGTGATGTGATAGAAATAAGGAAAGAGTATAATAGTATAACTAAGGAGTATACCAATGCTCGACATGATAATAATAGCCCCTTACACTACGTCCATAAATACGACTCCTCCAACCAAGAAGTAAAAGGTCAGAAATACATACGTAAATACCTAGTAAGAAGAGAAGAGAAGAACCAGGTTTACTTGAGTCCGGCTCAGACGCCGTATGGCATATACATATACATATACATATTGTTATTGTTATTACTATAGCCCTACCGCGTAACGTGAAAGATCGCCCTTACGTCCGTCTACGCCGCGCCAACGCATCGCTAGCTACCCAAGATAGCTGGGTTTGCAGGAAGACTACGCGCGTTCATGCTTAGGTCAAGTCCGTCCGTACGACACGGAAGGACTGGCTGGTCTACCTAATATATTTTATTTTCCGATAATCTTTAGCGATTGTATGATTGTTTATACTTCATCCGTCTAGTCTAGCTTTATCTAGGACTATCTATATAATAGAATCCAATCCAATCCAACCCACAATCAACAATCACTGCTCAGAGCTTACTGCTGCTGCACGTGTGTTTGTGGTTGTCACATGCTGTAACCCGTATACGTGCGTCGGTCCGAATGGGAGGCCCCTCACGACCATCGACGCAACGGCCACTCGCGACACGCTCGTATGTGCCTCCATGCCCGCTGTGATTCGTCGCAGCTCCGCCCTGCTATATGTATGTATGTCCGCCTGCCCTACCCGTCTCCGACCCGCCTGCGATTTGCTCGTCCTGAAACGACCGCCCACCACCGCCTCCAGGTCACCAACCGGTGAGCAACCTCACAACTAGTAGAGTAGACTGTTATTATCCCATTGTAGAAGGTCCTGCAACCTAGTCGGTGGTAGGATTAGAGAAAGCGTGAAGCTCTCAGCAACACCCTCAAGTAAAATCTGAATTGGACCGCTTCTGGCATATGACTCGGTAGGAGCTAAGCGCGCGACGACCTCGTACGTTCGTACATCCTACTAGCCGCCGCGCTTCATCCTCTCTGTCCACGCTCTTCCACAACTCCCAAACTGCTAGTCGGACCGTTCCCCTCAAGTCCTAATAAACGGTTCGCCCTTGATTTTGCGCTTAAGAGAAACCCCATACTAGATCGGCTTTGGACCACGGATAACCCTCGTAGCACGTGCGCCTAGGTACACCCCCGAGTAGAAGAGTAAATTGAGATTAAAACGCGGTGGGATGGATGGGTATCAACGCAGGAAAAGAAGACCGCCCCCTCCCCAGGGTTGTTTAATGACGGCTGCAGTTAATTATCCCAATTCAGTGGTAAGCATGTTGGCTAATACCGACTAGATTGTAGTCGTCGTGGTGCATGTCGTTCGAGGGTTGATGAGGCCATAATCATGCCAGTAGTATCGCAGGCGCCGAGGTCAAGTAGTAACTCAACTCGTAAAAGGGCCGTTCTCGACGCTGCTCCCGTTGGTGTTGTAGTATCATCGCCAACCTCCAACGCGGTGCTCATTCCACCTCTCCCGCCGCTCGTGGCGGAGATAAAACAGTTTCTTAGCCTCGCGATGCCGTCTCACCCAATCTAACGTCTCCCTCTCCGTCGCTAGCTCCTCACCTCCAGCCCCTTCGCTCCCCCCTCCTTCCAGAAAGCTCTCCTCTAGCGCGCGGCACACGGCCTCCTGCTCCGCCAGGCTCTGTCCCAGCCTCGCGTACAAAGCTGCGGGCGCGAACGGCGCGAGCGCGGCGTCCATCTCGGCTTGCTTCTGGCGCCACTGGCGCTCGAGGGCGTGCGTTGATAGGAGCTGTGCTTGCGCCTGTGCGCGCTGCTGGGAGAGATGCGCCTCGAGTTCTGTGAGGTGATTTGCGAGAGCTACGTTATCGTCCAGCGCGGCGAGGAGCGCATCGCGGGTTGAGGTTAGGGATGGGTGTGCTGTTGAAGGTGCGTGTGTAAGAGCGTCGAGGGCCGCTGGGTTGGAGAGGATTTCGGTGAGGTCTTGTTTCCTGTGCGGGTGTTAGATAGACATTATGAATATAGAATACGTACATGAGTATAAGGATAGTATAAGGATTAATACTCACGATTTATCCTCAAGGACCTTGGGCAGCCACTGATCGCCAGGATCCGGTATGACCTCTCGCTCTGTCCCTCTTGTCGTGGACGCCGACGCCGACGCCGGGATCAAACCCGATGCATCCATAGCAGCCAGCGACTTGCCCCTCGCCTCCATAGCTCTTTTGAATGTGTCATCCGGGATCGGCGGCGGTGGTCGAGGAGAGCTAGTAGCGGCGGGCGTACCAAGGCGACTGGCGTCGTGGCTGCTCGGCTTCGGGGGTGGTACAGGAGGTGGGGGAGTCGGGCTGTACATGGTAATTTATCTTTTATTCTAGGTATTATTGGTATTGTTAGAGATTGTGAGTAGCCGTGCTGCAATTTGACGGCGCTTATGAACGAATGAGATTATTATGAGATACCTTAGGTAGGTACTTGGTTATGATGAAGATGTTTAAGCTATCGAGCTGTCGGACGAAGTGGATGAATTACGAAGTACCTAACCTAACGTCACCTGCTTATCTTATCATTTACAAAGTACATTACCTAATGTACGGATTACCCCTGGTGCCCCTTTCCACTTCGTCCATCCGTACCTCTTTAACGTATTAAGTTGGATCAACTACTCCAACCCTACCTCAATATCTGTTAAGAGATGGAAATAGGAACTAATTAAAACATGATTCCATCACTCTCTAAAGCGTAGGCATCGCGCATGGCATTTGGATAATTCTACCTAGATTGGTCGTGCTGTACATACCTACATAGACTACGGACATTCTCATATGCCCCAATGAACGCCTTCACTTTTGATAGTCATCGTCTTATCCTTATGAATCATCAACGCCAGCAAGCCATAGCCACTCCGAATAAAAAAGGTAGAAGAAGCATTACAAGCATTAATACCTGTCCACCCAATGTAGACATATACGGGCCTTCATCAGTTTTTGACCGACCATAATTCCCGTGTCCATCCATGCTCTCGCATCATCCTCTTGCTACTAACGCCACCGGCTCCTTTCTTATCGCTGCTGCTGATAGCTAGCGCCTTGCTGCAGTTTGCGAAGCCCTCCACGAGCTCCTTCATTCGTCCGGCTTTCATAATAACCGCTGCCACGTCCGCGTCCTTTTTGGCGATCACAGAAGCAAGCTCCATGCATTCTAGCAAGTTGTCACGCGTCAGAGTTGTACCTGCGAAATGTAACACGCTGACGTATCCAATAATCATCTCAGGCAGATACGCGTCTCGAAGATACGTAAAGTCTTCGTCTTCTGATCACTCCAGTTAGATATATTCCTTGCTCGAGTTGCTTATAACTAACCTTCAATAGTCTCCATGAGCCAATTATTCAATATATGGCGCATAAAAGTCTTGATGTTCTTCACTTCGTGCCCGACGTTGGACCAGAAGTCCCGGCTTACTTTCTCTGCAGGGCTGTATTGGAAGTTAGCTTCACATTGCACGACGGAGATGTACTTTTCATGACGAGCACTCACTCCTGGGCTAATAGTTCACTTGATGCGATAGTCTCCATTGAATCCAAGGCTCGGACTAAGCACTCCATCTCGAAGAAGTTCTGCGCCACTGCGATGTCTTCAACTCCAAGGCTGTTTTCATCCAATGAGCCAGCCGCAGCGTTCGCTCGAACCTCGTCGAACCACGACACGTCCGAATCGTCAGAGTAGACAATGCCTGCCTTCCGCTTAAAAATTTCGCCGCAGCGTACTCGTTCAGACAAGGCACGAGCTGCATGGAGGTTGAATTGCTCTAGTGTAGCATTAGCACTAACATTTCTGTCTTCAGTGTGCCGCGAAAGGGACTACTTACTAAGGAAGCGCTTGTAGATAGCTGTACCGTAATGGAAAACCTCGTCCCAAAGGCCATCGACAAGAAGGAACCATTCTAACGTCTGGATAAGATGCTCGTCCACAGGGTCTAGACTCTCGGGGGGTTCCCCGAGAAAGTCAGGCTTCAGAGGACGTCCGTACTTAAGCGTGGGTGGATCGTTGGAGAAAACGGTAAATCTACCAAATGGGGGAGGGTGTTCCTCCGGTTCGGGGTGCTCCTCGAGTAGAGAACGGGGCTGGAATTTAACAAATTCGGCAACGTCTATACCGAGTTTCTCCATGAGTCTCAGTAGTATCTCTCGTTCATGCTGGTCAGTAACGCTAGTAACATTTCTGCTCAGGGTGAAGAAAGCCCTATCTCCTTGCATTTGATTACAGTATAGCGGCATCATATCCGTTAAGCCCGTTAGTCGTAATGTGCTAACGTAGGCGGAGACTACGTTCTCCCGCACTTTGTGACGTTCGGAAAGCTCCATGTGCAAACCACCTTGTAGTTCTTCGAGACTTGATATGATCAGATACACATGGACCAAAATTCGTAAGCCGTTATGATCCCTTAGTTGGACGAACTTGCTATCGTCTATATCTTCGTTAGAGGCGCCGAAGCTCGGTATCAAGGCCGAAGTATCCCCAGAATTAGCCGCCTTTCCAAGTGCGAGACCGAGCTCGTAGGTGTACTGTTCTATATTATTGGAAATGATAGCCGCCTGAAGGGTCTTCATCGGCGTCTTCGCTTCGGTCGAAGTCTTAATATTCGTCTCCAATGATTTGACGAGACGCTCTCCGACCGAAGTAGCATCGCCGTGGAATTGAACGGCGTTGAAGGTAGAGAACGATTGTGTTATAGCAGCCGTTGCGTCTGGTGAAGATCGCTTCATCAGGTAAGCATCGAACTGTGTTCGAAGCAAAGCGTTATAATGGGCGTAGACAAAATCGTCCCAATCTTCACAAATCTTCTCGACGCTTGGAATATCGCCAGAAAGGATACCGTATACAGCACGCTCGAAGTCATCCGTACCTCCCTGTCTCGCTAAGGCAAAACAGGTACGACGCCACAGAAGCATCGAGAGAGGGTCACAGCTAAACCGGCTCTCACCTTCATCTTTTGATAATGGCATAGCCGACATACTAACAGCTCGCCAGACTTCGGTCCTTTCGACACACCAATCTCGAATTTCGGCAATGCTTCGTCCCCTTCGCAGTAATTCGTAACATCCAAGCCAGATAGCCCTCTCGAAGTACTCATCCTGCGGTTGCAGCTTCCGGTTCTGCCTTGTTGCTACGTCAGGATCAAGCTGGGTTACCATAGGATTTGACCCGTTCCGGAGTTTCTGCACAACATCGGTAGCATTAGGGTCCAGTGCTCCAGACCAACCGTTTAGATTCTTCTGCATCTTGAGCGCAGACCGCGTATGAAGCCATCCGTAAGCGATAATATCTCCTCTTTCCGCTCGCTGCTGGTAGTCTCGAACTAATTCATCTATATCTACCCGTGATTCGTCTGCGCTAGTCTGTAGGCATTCCAGGATCGCCTTGCGTTCCTGGGCAGTAGGGTCAGTCTGGAGGAACTCGTCCCAGAGTTGTGCACATGATTGGAATCTTGACACGTCGTGGCGGGCAGGCTTAAGGGAGGTCTTATTCGGGTATCGTAGAGGTAAGAGGCGACGCAGCATATCCCACGTCTGTGCTTCCAGCTCCCAGCTCTTGAGCATTTCGGACGAGGCTTGTGATTTTACCAAATCATCTCCATCATCAAGATCCATAGAGTCCTGGCTAGAAATATCGTATGAGTGGCGGGGATCAGTCCTAGATAGTTGCCCTTGCGATTTGCGCAAAGCGCGAACCTTTTTGGACGCATATTGGTAGTAAGTATCGACGAGTCTGAATATGTCCGCTCGTTTCTCGGCGTTAGACTTTTGTATTATTGAGAGAGAGTCGAGGCCTTTGGCAAATTCCTCGGCGTCTTGTGCGAATTCATTTTCTGCATCATCGTATATGGGCGACGCTATTATCATGTCATTGTTAGCCCCCAACCACTTGTTAGGTTCAATTAATGGCAGTGGTGCTGTACTTTGCTCATCAGGATCGGGGGATGGCGACAGCCCACCGAAGGGTATGCCGTAGGTGCGCTGGGCGCTTTGAGCCAGCATCGTGAATGAGAAGAAGGACGACTGAGCGCGAGTTGTTGGTATATTTAGGCGAGGAGCTGGTTGCTAGCCAGCATCCTCCGAATTGTCTGCGGTTACAATAAAAGAAGGACGGCCACGGTATTATCAACTATGGAGGTAGGTAAAGTGATAATTTGTTCTACCTATTGGCTTGGTTCGAAGAATGGGGAAATGCGATTACTTGGTGTCGTCAGGAATGGAGCTTGTCAAGCTCTTGCACTAGAAAAGAATCAACGCGACTCAGATCCTTATGCGTGTCGGCAGCAGCTACCCAGTTAGAGATACCCATGGAGCAGTGATAAGATTGGATAAGCAGATAAGGTTGGCAGGTTAGCGGATTGGCTAGAGCCTAGAAGCCACCTGGGCACCTGCAGCAAACAGCAAACGCACTAGCCTCATTCGATTAGCCTCAGTGGCTGCAAGGAAGTACAAAAAAGAATTTCTCTGCAGAAAATTTTATTCCTTTTTCCTTTCTTCCATCATAATGTCATCGGCATTCATATTAGAGTCTCGGGATAAGCCATTATTTCCTTCAATGCTTGTCCAGGTCCCATGCGGATCTCTTGCGCGCTCAATGATCGCCTAGAACGATTTCTACTCTCCGTAAATGTTGCCTGGTTTCTCTATTCGGGTTGACGCAAAGAAGGAGATGTAGAACATACCACCCTCGTCTCCGTACCGGTATGTAGTGCCTGATTCTCGCAACGAATATGAGCGCAATGCCAGATAGAAGATGATTCTAGATCAATTTTAATATTGATGTATGTGTCTATGTAAATCGTAAATCTCATTTGCTATTCTCGTCTTGTCGTTGCTTCATCTTCAACCGTAAAAGGTTTGGTTTCGGGCAGCTAGGACTTGTTGCGTTGTCTCCATGTTTTTTATAGAAAGCATCGCAGCATTCGTACAAGGCGTCGATGTAGCGGGAACATTTTGCTTCGTCATAATCATTCTTTCCAAGACAATCTATACTAACATTAGAACTAAGCGGCAAGTCCAGGCGTCCAATTTTCATACCTTGAATAGCACACTAGATGGGTGAATGTCAGTTACATGTATATTCAATCCCAGCCCATCATACTTCATATAATATCTTTATTGGGTACCTAACTCACAGCGCGAGGATGGCAAGGTGGGTTCGACTCGAGATCTTCTTTCAACCCCTTTGCCACGGTTAGTTAGATATGACCCCATTGCGTTAATAAGACTGACCATATTCTACTGTCATATGCTGGATCGTTCTTCTAAGGTTGAGGGTGAATGGTAAATGGTGAATGGAGGATACTAAGATCATTGAGATGGATATCGAATAATCTTTAACATAACACTATTCAAGAGGATCTAGCAGTGCGGCGGCTCTGTTTGCTTGGTTCCTAATTACCACCAATTAATCAAATATGACGTAGACAGATAAGTAGGTATGAATGCTAACCTCATTGGGTTTATTGTAAGACGTATAAGGATATCTCAAATCCTACCTAGGTACTCGATGACAATCGGCTTTAATAACCACAGCATGAGTTGAGCATTTATATTCTACCTAACTATTTACTTAGCTATCATCTAGCCTTCTATAGAACCTACCTATATCGTGGTGTTGACCTATTTCACTCCACGAATCCTCTCTACAACTGTTAACTTCAATAGCTACATTCTCGTTTACGACATATTTTAATTTTATATTGAATGTTATACGTATCACCACTGTTTGTAAGACGTAGTTACTATAAGATGAGAAGCCTCCAGCATGATCTCTGGCTACCTGTCAGCCTGTCTCTTAATAAAATTACAATCCGTAAGGTAAATTGTTTAAGGAAGAAATCAATAACAAAATTCTCTGTACTACCTACATACTACCAAGGAATTTCACTTATCGACTTCTTGCATATCACCATATCAGAGCCACTATACATAGGAGCACATCCATTCACTATTAGTCCTTCGATATCAAAACAGTTATATATTGATTAGTCGTCCGGACCTGATGAAATATCAACAGTATCAGAACATGGTATCTGCTCACCAGGTTTAGCACTGGGCCACCTTTAGCCATAGGGGATTAATTACCAGTTAGGCAGCAGAGTGTGGTGTTTGACTTATCAAATCTACCTGCATGTCTTACCTCGCAAAGCAACGGGTTCAGTCTTGACGAATCGGAGATAAAGACTAGGGCTCCAATGAACCAGGACTTCCTGTTTTCCAAACACCGAATCGAAATGAGAGAAAACTGCCCAAGAATCACAAAGGTTTCTTATGATAAGCTACCTAATAATAACACACGCGTTTAGGGCGTGTATCATAAAGTTTTAGGTCAGTTGATGTACATGAAAAGGTAAAGGTATGTTGAAGAGGTGCGAGTGACACTGTGAGGGGTATTTTATGTAGGTAGATCCGCACACCGAAAGAATAAGCTTCAGCTGGAGTTAGACCTTCCCTTCCAGAGACAGTATGTATATCTATTAGAAGCATGTATTGTGTCTACTGTGTATAACACGTCCTTTAGGTGAGTCTAGCCTGAAAGCAAAGGCTGTAAGTAGGTAGGTACCTCCTAACCCACGGAAACGGCCCAGACATGTACATACCATAAGGAAAGTATGGCCTGCAGAAGATACTCCTTACTAGCGTACTTACGCTTGAAGCAACTGCCCCGCATCTAGCGTGGTTAACGGTCCTTGTTTCCACCTAGAAGGCGCCTCACGTAGCCTTCGCGTTGATTCCAAACTTCACCACCGCAATCGCATACTTCTCAAACTTCACTTCTCTTCTTTTGGCCTCTGCGTTTTTTCAATCCTTTTCCTCCGCCACTCATAAAAAAAATCCATACTGATCGCGTCGAGCGCAGCAAGCCTCTATAATCGAGTTTCCTTACTGCCACATCTCGTTCTCGAACGACTGGTACACTATCTACACTGCCTGTGAGTCTCACATCCTTTTGGTGTGCATGAAAACCACAAATATTTTAGTTATATTCCTAAGAAGCCACACGCAACCCTCCTTCTTCCTTCAGCTAACTAGGAAAAGACTAGAGAGCCGATATCTCTTGAAAACTCGACATACCGAATTTGAATCATCTTTTGATATCCCCCGCAAGCATCGCCAATTACGCCCACGATGTCCGGAGAGAACGACAGCGGAAGCCCTGCTGCGGAACGACAGGACGCACCCGCCGGCGGCAGCGAGCACCTTAATATCAAGGTGACGGACAACAACAACGAGGTCTTTTTCAAAATCAAGCGCTCTACTAAGCTCGAGAAGTTGATGACGGCCTTCTGCGAACGTCAAGGCAAGGTCGTCGATTCCGTGCGCTTTCTGTTCGAAGGGCAGCGGGTTCAAAAGAGCGATACGCCCGATTCTGTAAGTTGCCAATTAGGCCCTCATAGCCCTCTCTAAATTTACTATGATCATTCCCTCCACACTTTAGCCTGCTATCGTTATCGTCTCCAGAGTTCATTCTTCACACATCACTACTTGAGTATACTTTACGTAAGCTAATCAACTTATTCACTCTCCGTAGCTGGAGATGGCCGACGGCGACACCTTGGAAGTTCACCAGGAACAGGTGGGAGGTGCCTCTCGCCGCTAATATTGCCAGCATTCTATGATGAGCGGACCGATCGCGCCGTTGGCATGATTTATGGATGAAATATGGATCTGGAATGGGAGGATTCGAAGGGTTCGCCGTATCTCCGATTTAAGTCAGGTGGCAGTAGAAGCAACGGGGACGACTATGAACGAGGTCTCCCGCCCCCCAGGGGTTCTTTGCGTGTCCTCGGTACCTCCCTCTCTCCGCCCTAAGTTGGAGAGCATCTATCATGTAGATTCTTGCTTTACGAGTCTTTCAGAGGTACTGTCTTCTATTAATCGAGGTGGCGACTGATCCCAGACTAGCGCTGCGTTTGTTCTTCCTATATTTTCGTCTCTATATCTCCAACTATTTGCGGAGTTATCTATCGTTTTCTGCTCGCCTATTGCTGTCTTGTACAGACTCCAAGCAGTTCTAACAAATGGAGGAAAGAAATCTACTATTTCCAACCCCATCTCTTAATTTTGTAATTGAAGGTTTCTACGTTTTTGAGAGCAAGAACAACACCACTATATCAATCGGTAGGAAGTCAATTGGAAGCCCAAGGTTATCAAAATGGGAAGGATCCTATATTCTCAGATAATTGACTGAGCAGGAGAGATATTAAGAAGACGAGGGTGAAATGAAAAATCAAAGTGCAAAACAATACATCGTGACATATCACATCACGAAACCGTAATAGTTTAAATAGAAACCAAGCAAGCCTTTTTGTATTTCCGAACTGCTATTGCTGCTATTGCTCAACTCCAGTATTGAAAAAAAAAACGCCGCCAATTACCACCAGCAAAGCAAGTCCCCTAAACCAAACCAAATCATATTAAACCGTATCAAACTCGAGTCGCGCATACGCCTTGGATGATGAATGAAGTATTACTGTAAGGTAAGCACAGGTCAAAAAAGCACAAGACGCAAAACCGTCCGTACAACACAAAAACCAGACTCGGGAAAAAAGCAATAACGACACCTCACCAGCCCATGTTCCACTCCACAGACTTGCCCTCGCTGCTCAACTTGACTCTTAAAACACCAAGGTGCCACAAGAGGAGAGAAGAAGGAGCAGGAGAAGAAAGAAAGGGATAGGAGGAGGCAAAAAACAAAAACAAAAACAAACTACCAGAGTACTCCGTCGCAAAAACCACGCAATCGCAAACTATGCTGTCCATCGGTTGGTTACATGTAATTATCTTATCGTATCGTTTCGTCGTTTTCGTAATTCATTCACGTAGGTACCTAGGTATGTATCACGTTCACATCTTGAGCTCTGCGGCGCGACACCTCGTGCACAGCACGACACCCTCGCCGCGCTCGGGCATGGGGAAGATCTGACCGTCGTCGAAGCCGCCGCCACACGACGCGCACCGGAAGCACTCGTCGTGCCACTCGCCTCCCAAGGCGCGCACGTAGGACCCGATGACGGCGCGCCGGCACGCGCGGCACTTGGGCGCTCGCCGCTCCGTCCGCTTCGTCTGGCAACCTACGCACCACGCGTACCCGTCCTTCTCGATGTGCGTCGCGCCTTGGTCGAACGGGTCGCCGCACTCGGCGCAGAAGAAGTGTCCGTAGTGCCAGTGTGCACCTAGTGCTACCACGTGCTCGCCCAGGATGGGCGTCTTGCAGTGCTTGCAGCGCGGGGCGAAGAGTTCGTGCCAGTCCAGGTGGCAGTAGAAACGCAGTCGCGCGTCCCCGTCTTCCGCCATCGTCTTTCCAGGTTCTTCGTCGAGGATTTCGCCTGCGGCTCTGCGTCGGATTCGGTCCAGTCGCTCGCTCCGGAAATTATCTGGCTCGGGGCTGATCTCGAGCGCTTCGAGAGCTGTGCCGCAGCAGTAGCACCGGAAGCATTGCGGGTGGAACCGTTCCGAGGCTCCAGCCAAGGCTACGAAGCGACCTTCGATAGGGAGTCCGCACTCATGGCACATCGCTGTCGCGCGACGGCCAGTCACTCCAGGTGCCGGAGACCAATGACTTCGGCGGCGATCTTGCGCATTGTTGAGTGCCTTAGGGTTCGGTAAGGGTCTAGCGGAGGGCTTTCTACCGCTGTCAGGGGTAACTATAGTGGGTGTATTGGAGGTATTGGAGGCTTTATTGTTGTTATCATCGTCATCTCCTGGTAGTACGATAGTTGGGATAGCCGGGCCGTCACCTGAGACGGAGATCACCGGCACCTGTGGACCGTCGTCTGCCCCGCCTATCTGGATACTTGGGATGGCCGGCGTGTTACCGGATGGCCGCGACGCTGACGACGGCTTCGGAACTTCAGTATCCGGCAAAACTGAGATAGTAGGGACAGGTGGCTGCGGATTCTGGCCCGGACGCTCTTTACCGACGACCCCGAAAGATCGGTGGCTGCTGGGCTTGGACTCTAATTTTGAATCAGTCGCCTCTTCCTCTGGGGGCTTCCAGTTTTTATCAAAGCTTACGATTGGACGCCCGGGGCTGTCGCTGACGGCCGACGGCGTAGGGAGCTTAGCGCTGCGGTCCTTGAGCCGCATGCTAGTTGCCAATCTAATATCATCACTCCGAATCTCCATGCCATGCTTCGTCGGAATTTCCTTAGGTTTCTGTGGCGTCTCTAACGGCGTGTTTGTGGTGTAGGCCGGGTTGCGGGATTGCGATGGAGGATTCTTGTGGATTTCGACGCTAGACAGAGGCTTGGTAGGCATTGACGACGGAGTATCGTCCGGATCGTCTTCAACTGAGGCGGGCGCAAATTGAACCCTATTGGGAATGCCTCTTGATTTAAGCCCTAGGGGCTGCGGCTTCCGTGGTGACTTCTCTGGCGATTTCTCTGGCGGTTGAGCCCGTTTTGGGGACCGATCAGGCGTAATGGTTTCCGGCTCTTCCCATATCTGATCGCCTGAAAAAGGTTTCTCGATCTCCCCGCTTATATTGCGCTTCAAGCTGCTAAGACGTCGGCCACCAGAACTCGAACGTGCCGTACTACCCATACTACCATACGATTTCGATTTCGACTTGGTCGATCCGATGGAATTGGTGCGTTGCTGGTCCATACTTGTGCGTCCACTTACTGGAGAGTGCGCCCTGTCGCTACCTGACGAACTACCAGAGAATGACCGAATAGAGTCCCTCGCGAGCCCTGTAGGACTGATCTCTTTACCATACCGTCCGGCACTAGCGGCACGAGCATGGGCGTAACTATCCTTTCGCAAGTGGGATCTATACCGATAGGGAGCACCAGGTTCGGGTGGCTTTATTCCGTGTTGGTGCTGCCAGACCAGTTCCGCCGCCTCGTCGAGAGCCGCATTGTACAGTCGAGATTCCTCGTCGTCCTGTTGCTCTCCGTCCCCTTGCTTATCCTTGTCCCCATCCTTCACATTCATGGCGTCCATAGCGTCCATTGCCTCGCGAAGTGAGACAGCCTCTTCTTTCTCCATCCATCGCTGCCCGCGCTCGATATATGTGGCACTGGGAACAAATTCTCCTGGTTTCAAAGGCGCAACAGTAGGGTTATCGGGGTAATAATCCTTTCCAATAGAGGTTACGGTAGAATAGCGAGAGGCTACGCTTGGGGCAAAACTAGGGCGGCTACCGCGCGGCCTTGGCAGATCGGATAACGGCCTCTGGTGATTGCTAGGGGCTTCGGACAAGACAGACGGGGCGGCAGGGGATGGACGGCCGGTGGCGAGTCGTTCTGTAGAATCCCGGTGCGGTGGCTTTGACGAAGGAGGCAGGGGCCGTGCGCCTCCCGGGCGGCTCACGCGACTATCTCGGAGACTTGCCAGATATGCAGCTATAGAAAGTATCCGGGTTAGTGCTATACTGATATCACATGTTTTCTCAGATGTTTACGAACCGAATTGCTCATTGTTCATATAACTAGGCGAAGGCGGTGTAACTTTTCTGCTGGAGGACCTCTCTTTTGACCTGCCTCGCAACATAGCTGCGCAGGTAGAGTATGTATGCTATAACAATGTTGCAATGTTTATATCGTGAACAAGTCGGTGGTGGTTTGTTGACAATGGGGTAAACTGATGGGCTGCAGGTTAAATATGTGGATTAATAGCTGCTTTCTATGGCGGTTTATTGATGAGTAATTCTGTTTACTGAAACAACTTCTTGACTACCGAATGTTGCTAGGGACAGAGAGAGTATTTATTTATGGGTAGAGAAATATGTTTCACAGAAAGCCATAGGTAACGCATGATGAGGTGTCCACCCAGGTTCCTTTATTCGGTCGGGCTGGCTAAAGTGACTGAGTGAGGAATGGGAGAATTTGGCGGTTCATGCTGGCCAATGTTTTGCTGGTACTACCGTCCAAGCGTTGCCGGGGCAGCCGATTAGGTACCCAAGGGTCGATACCGCCTAGGCTTGCCAGAGATGGGCAGGGCGAGCAGTGCGGGCAGGTACAATACGGGGCAGCTTTCAGCGTAGGACAACTGGCAGTTGGAGTCTGTTGTTCTTACAAGGTTCCCCACTCCGACAGTTGGCGACGATGCCCAAAGGTCGGAAGCTGCCAAGGATTCAAAGTTTATGTAGTGTGATTCAGGCAGTTCAGCCAGACTTTCCCTTGCTCTTACTAGGCCTGGAATTTACCTGGAATCTTCGATCAGGGTCCACTTACTATAACTATATAATTCCGCCCCTTGTCATTCACCATGCCTATCTAAGATATTGGCAGGTACCGCGCAGTAAAAGATGACTCAAAGAACCAATCCTATTTCATCGAAACCTATTTAACAATGTCGTTTGCTGGTTCATCTCAATTCTTCCGTTAAATCTAGCCTACCAGCGCAGTCTTCATTATAATCATAATCCACTCCACGGATGTAGTACCGGGTTCAAATGTCCTTTCGCTGTTGGTATTTTCTGCATGCAGATATCATTTACCACGTGCTATTAATTGCGGCTCTTTTATTAGTCGTCGATCCAATACGCGGGACAAAAGATTTCTTAAATGGATTATTTATACGAGTGCATATTCCCCAGTTTGGGTCACTTTCGATATCGGCCATCCATATCATAAGCCAAAAACAAAAAAAAAAAACCGAGACTGGTGAAGTTTCCCCCTGATTAATGATGTATATGTAAATTGTGATTACTGATTGTGCCCAATACGACCCTATTTCTTATCATCGCTTATGAGTGCGATAGGCGGAGATGTCTCGCCGGACACGGAGATGATAGTAATACAGAAGACGTCGACGCCCAAAGGTTGACACCAACTGTGCCGTAACCCCATGGGGCGGATAACTCGGGAGTCGGACCGGGATGGGGACCGGCCCAGCTATCAGATCCAGCAGATCCAGTACGGTTCAGTAAAAATGACTAACTACTTGAAGCAAAATTTTTAGTTATGCTAAGATTGGTTATTGCCATTTTTCGTTATTCCCGACCAACTTACCTAATGCAAGATATATAATGTTAATATCAATATTTGTTTTCTATTGTCCTATACTTCACAACCTGCGATATTTCTAACAACCATGGCTATACGCGACAAGGATCCAGATAATAACCAGGATAGTAATGACTCAGTCAACACGAACCTTGAAGCCCAAGATCCTCAACCGCGAGAAGAATTCAAGGAGGGCGGTTATGGTTGGTTAGTTTCTCCAAAATCTCAAACATCACCATGGGAGCACTGCAATACTAACTCCTATCTTTTCCCTAGGGTCGTTATTTTCGGTGTATTCTTACTCAACGCTCATACTTGGGGTCTCAACTCTGTAAGCGTGCTCCCGACTTTCAAGATAATGTCTTTTCCAGCTTGCTAATAATCTCCTGTTACCACCAGAGTTATGCTGTCTTTCTAGCTTATTACCTTAGATCTGGCTCGTTTGGAGCAAGTCAACTTGGGTATGCCTTCATAGGGGGCCTATCCATCTCGATTGGTACGTGAGCCGTACATGTTACCAAGATCTTAACTAACAGAGTCATAGCTCTCCTAGCTTCTCCGCTAGCAACCACTTTGGTTGGTTGGAAACGATGCGGGACACGACTAACTATATTTCTCGGGGCTATCTTTGAGACGTAGGTTCGCCCGATCTTCACGGAGATGATCTAGGTACTAAACTCTCATAGGGTTGGCTTCATCGGCTCATCGTTTGCCTCGGAGTTATGGCACCTGATTTTGAGCCAAGGCGTATCCTTTGGCCTTGGTATGGGCCTCTGCTTCGTCGCCTCTGCTGCCGTCCCCCCTCAATGGTTTGTAAAACGCCGATCTTTCGCTAACTCGATTGCCGCCTCGGGATCGGGCTTCGGGGGCTTATGCTACTCATTAGCGACTAATGCTATGATCACCAATATTGGCTTACCTTGGGCTTTCCGCATCATAGCCATCATCTGCTTCGTGGTGAATACCGTCGCAAGCTATCTCATCCGCGATCGCAACCGTGATGTCGGCTCAGTCCATATGGCCTTTAACTGGAAGCTCTTTAAGAGACCATCGTTTCTTTTGTTCCAAGCCTGGATGGTCCTCTCTATTCTAGGGTATATTATCTTAATTTTCAGTATCGTTGACTATTGCCAGACTGTTGGCTTGACGGCCTCCCAGGCTTCTTTGGTTGGAGCGCTTTTTAGCCGTGAGTTTCTCGCTTGGGTTGTCTTAAGCCTAGTAATGCTAACTATAAAATATAGTAGCCCAAGGACTTGGACGGCCTGCAATAGGGTTATCAAGCGACTCAGTTGGGCGTCTAAATATCGCCAACCTGTCTACGCTATTATGCGGCCTCCTTTGTATGTTCTTTTGGATATTCGGAGCTAAAAGCCTAGCTACTTGTATAGTATTTGCCCTCCTTACCGGCGGCGTTGCCGGCGTAATGTGGGCCACGGTTGCCCCTATATGTGCCGAAGTTGTCGGACTCGCTCTCATACCTTCAGGTTAGCTAATGATCCCCAGTATCCTCCATCACCACCCTACGTTGGCTCAACTTGTTAACGCAACCTAACCTCATTAACACATGCTTCCACCGATTACAACGTGCTAACTTCTAAGTAGCGTTATCAATAACTTGGCTCGTATTAGTCCTACCGGCGACGTTCGCCGAAGTCATCGGTGTGAGCCTCAGACGGTCTGGGCCAGGGGGTTATCTCCACGTCCAACTCTTCACCGCGTTTTGTTATATTGGCGCCTTTATATTTGGTAAGTCACACCGCCAAGGTAGACCCTCTTTTAAGCAATTGAATCTTGAGAGTAATCTCGTATTTTCTCATTTAGCATTTGATTCGTTAACTCTCAATAATATAGGCTGGGCCCTTAGAGCTTGGAAAGTCTGGGAGTTGAAACAGGTACGACTCGACAAGGAGCAGCGAGAACTTGCCATTCGTGACGAAGGTCTGCTGTCCTCTGCAATAGAGCGACAATCGCGAAATAACGATCGGGCCACTCCTCCTCGACGACGGTTATCTATCCTTAAGGGACTCTGGGCTATAGAACGGGTATAACATGATGACCAAGAGTTATGGTCATCTAGAGCAGAGCGTACGTACGTTGACCACACAACATTCGTAGAAATAATATACATAAGATAACTATACAAAAGACAAGTCAGAGAATTCATGGCAGGTGTTGAAATACATATAAACAGGCTTAAATGATATAGTTGATATATATGGCGGGTAGTTTAAAAAAAATGCTCCGTAAGTAGACACTTCTCTACCTAAAGCCCCTTATTTGCCAACTCAATAGCCTTCGCAGCCGCCTCGTCAAAGTCGTCAAAAGCAAACAGCGGCAATCCGCTCTCAGCAATAATCCTTTGACCCTCTTTCTCGTTCGTCCCGCGGATGCGCACTACCACGGGCACCGCCATCTGCAGATCGCGGAAGGCCAGAATCACGCCCTCAGCGATCATATCACCGCGGGTCAGACCGCCGAATATATTTACGAATATACACTATAATGCGGGGGCGGGATGTGGATTAGCTGCTGTATGTTTTTTGATACGTAGCTTAGGAGGTGATGATGTGGGGGATAATAACACCCGTGTTAGGTAGTCAAGAAGAAAGGGGGAGGGGGGATGAGAGAGAGAAGAGGGAAAGGAAAGGAAAGGGGAGACAAACCTTAACCCTTGGATCCGTCAAAATCACCTCGAAACTCCTCTTCACCGTCTCACTAGTCGCCTTGCCCCCCGTATCTAGAAAATTCGCAGCGCTGCCCCCCGCATCCGCCAGCGCATCCACCGTATTCATCGCCAGCCCGGCGCCATTGACCAGCGTGCCGATGTTGCCTGGCCCACATATCTTGATATACACGATCCCGTGCCTCGCAGCTTCGACCTCCGCCGGATCCTCGTCGCGCGGCAACGCGTGGATATCGGCCTGTCGGCCGCAGCTGCGGAAGGCGGCGTCGTCGAAGCCGAGATGCGCGGAGGATACGTAGATGGTGCCGTTGGGCGCCGTGGTGATATGGGTCTCGAGGAGGAAGGCTTCTTTGGAGGTGAAGAGTGCGGTTAGCGCGGTGAGGAGGGCTTGTAGGGGGGTGGTATATTTGGGGTCGAGGTCGAGGTGTTGTGATATGGCGGGCGCGGAGATGCATGTGAAGTCGAATTTGGCTGCTTGGGAGGCTTCGCTGGTTGGGGAGGCGATGATGCAAGGGGTTTTGGTAGACCGGTCGATAGTTACTGCGAGAAGCTTGTGAGGGCCGGCTGACGGGTCCTTGGCGATGGGGATGCCGCAGTGGTGGAGGAGATCGAGGGCGGTGTTTGGGGGGAGGTAGATGCTGCGTGTTTGGCCTCTAGGTGAGTGATGCGCGGCTTGCGGGGGGGTAACAGGACGGCGAGCTATAGTGTGTATTCCTCTTCGTTGTGAGGCATTGGTTGGGGAGGCGATACCCGAACCTGTAGGCGTCACACCGTCCAACATGGCTTTTAGCACCGGCCCAAATCTAGAAGGATGGTTGACGATGGCTGTTCCAGCTGCTTTCAAGGCCTCGATCTTGTCTAGTGCGGACGGCTCGCCAGGTAAAGCGAACGCTCCGGCGTGGCCCATGATCCGACCCGGAACTGCGTTCACGCCGGCAACAAGAGCGGCGATCGGCCTATGCCGGTCAACTATGCTACCCCTAGCTTTCTAGTTCTAGTAGTAGCAGGAACTTAACTCACTTTGCGTTTTTAGTCGTAGCTCGATACTCTCTAATCCAATCCGCAGCCTCAATCTCGGCCTCTCCTCCAATCTCCCCTACTAATGCAATGCCTTCCGTGTCCTCATCTTCGACGAGGATCTGGAGACCTTCTTTTAGACTCGTACCTGGGAGAATATCTCCGCCGACGCCTATGCACATACTTTGGCCTAGGCCGGATCTGAGCGTAGAAGCAGCGGCTAGCGGAGAGTTATTAGAATCGGGGATACGCCCCTGGGATGAATAGTGGATGGACGTACTTTCGTAGCTTAATGTCCCTGATCTTGCCACAATCCCTATCCGGCCAGGTTCAAAGCAGGGGAGCGGTTGAAAACCTACGTACGAGTGGATATGGATATAAGCTAATACCGTGAAAATTACAACAGTACAGAATACCACTAACCGATTCTACATTTCCCTACCGCCGATATGATACCGGGCGAGTTTGCGCCGACTAGCCTACACTTGGACTGCGTTTTTAATATAGAATGAATCTGACCTTCGTCGTTAGTTAGGTTTCATAGGTAGTTATCATAAACTGTAGTTATCGACTGCTTACTCGAAGGATGTCGTGAAGCGGAATGTGCTCCGCCACGGCGACAATAAGCGGCACCTCGGCTGTGACGGCCTCCTCGATGGCGCCGGCAGCTTGGTGTGCAGCTACGTAGATACCCGTCGCATCCGGCTTGAGGACTTGCACAGCCTAGAGGGGCACAGAGTTTGTTAACTTGTCTTCCCGTTTCTAGTTGTTACTTTCCCTTCCGTGTCCCACTTGTCGTAGAACAGAATCCCAAGTGGTGTGAAACGGTTAGGTACCTTGTGAACCGTAGGAAATACGGGCAGACCTAAGTGCTCGCCCTCCCGGCCGGGGGTCACGCCTCCTAGGATATTGGTACCCCATGCTAAAGATTCACGAGCGTTGGCTGTGGCTTGTTTCCCTGTACTTGGTGTGTGAGTAGAGGATAGGCTAAGTAGTGAGTAGATAAGTAGGTAGGTTAGGGAGATAAACCTGTGAACCCCTGAAATATAACCCTCGTATGACTACCTATTTTGAGGTTCTTGAGGGTTAAGTCGTACTCCGAGCTAGAACTTAACCAGCGGCGGTTCTGTAGCAGGACCCTTGACGGACCGGGGTTTGGAGAGGAGGTGAAAGAGGTGTGCCTCAAGGGCCTGGTTCTCGGGACGATACGGAGCATGTTATTGAAATGTCTTGATGGACCGAGATAAACCACTCATTATTTTACATACAAAAGGAATCTATAGTAACTACTAAAGACAATGGTACGAGATAAGTGGCTAAAATATTAACTACCAGGTAAGCTGATCTTTGGTCTTTATATATCATGTTCAATATTCGGAAGCAACTGGCCCGGCACCGGACCCGGTGTCTTTCAACTTTAACCAATTCTGGGATGGGAATAAGTCGGATATGCTTAATTTCTGACAGCTACGAGAACCGGAAGTTATGTATTAATAAACAATGCGCCAACTACAACGTATTTAAAAGAGGCAAGGGCTATATGATAGAACTACTTAAAGTAATATGAGTAACTAGTATAAGTTGAATGTAACTAATTTATATTGTAGATTTGAGTATGTATCTATAAGAACATTCGACCCGGAGGTTAGATATGCTCGGATATACTTAATTATTTACAATATGGGCTATAATTCCGTTTATTCCCATTTGAAAGCTAAACATGCCTTCCTAGTATATAATACAGCGCGGCCCTGGGTCGGGTTCTATAGTCTAGGACTTGTAATTCTTAGCAGTAGAGAGTGAGGCTCCTACCGAGCAGGCATTCTATCCGTAAAGAAACGCGCAGTTGGTAGCAGAAGGAAGTCAGAATCCGCAGCTAGACTGAAGAATTTCGGATAGTTCTTCCTGTGAGATCTGACGAGCAGGTTCTATTGCAAGCTATTGCCATGCTACCGTCGTCCCTGAGCTTCCGAACTTGAGGGCGTCTCCGTCTCCGAGGCAAACCCCAAGTTTTTAAAGTCGTCCTTGGCCATAAGATTCCTAAACGATGAGAAAAAAAAGCCGAGAAATCTCAGATTCGTGAGTTGAAGCTTACCGGTCCATACGACAAGATAGATAGGTTTTGGCAAGGTTGCGGCACTCCTCGTCATTGACGCCCTTGACCTTCTTGATGCATGAGAGATACTTGGTCATGACGGCTTTGCATTCGCCTAGGGATGCACGGTTAATAATAAATGAAGAAATACTTGCAGAATAAGATTTACTAACCATCATGATCTAAAGGGAAGCTTCCGCGCTGAGGCCTGAACGAAAATGAACGACCTAGATCAGCATACGCCCTCTTTCAAGATATTAGGTAAGGGGACATACGGGGTAGGCTTCCCGGTATATGGACCCGCGCCTGGGCTGCCGAAGGAACTCATGAGAAGAATTATCTATGCCACTCTAGCTCGTAAATTGAAATTAATATTGGTTACGAGTGGAAAAGTTGGAGGTTTCTCTGTCTATCAATCTTCATGTGATAATATTTTGTTCGATTTCGCTTATGATTCGATAACGAATGTCGAATATGTAAATGTAAGTGTTGAAATTTTGGAGAGTGACAGTGTTAGAAATTATTATTCATACTATACTAAGTACCTAAGGTACCTAGGTACTAAAGTATTGTACAATACATGAGACTTTACGATGACCCCTCCCCCCACATCGGTCAAAGATCTCCGGGGTCGATCAGGGCGTCCTTCCAAGGTTGTTAGGTGGGTAGGTGGGCTGTGTGTGGTTGCTGGGCGAACAACGGCTGCCGAATCAATTTTGACATCACCTCAATGTTCTTCCCATACTCTAGCGTCTAGCTCAACTAGCACAAGGTGCTCTGCTGTTTGCATATATTGTACTTGGATATGTAATTCTTATCTACATATTTCAACATCCGACTTTCTCCTATTTGAAACATTAATTTATAATTTCAAGGGAGTCTTGTGTCTTTCCACCTTACCTAAATATATAACCACCTCACATCGACTTATAATAAGTCACCTTAGCCACTTATACACTTCCAACATCTACACACCTTGTACGCACCTAAAAATCGGTCAAGACCAGTAACGTGCTGCCACCCACCGACTCTCCCCACCTCGTGTCTGCAGCGTCGTCAGCTGTGAATTGGAAATACCACATACCCGATCTGGATACTCAATACCTGCTCTATCCAATTGTTCCTCGTATCGAAACCCTCGCTCTTATAAGCCCGCGCAGCCGCCTGGTGCCGAGGTGATTGTCCAACTTGATGCTCGCGGAAATCCTGGATAGAAGATGCGGTTGACCTTCTGCCGGCATGTCGCGCTCCTTTCGATAGCTGCGACCACACTTGCGCTCGCTGATTCCATCGTTAATCCGCTCGAGTACGGGACCTTCGAAGACTTCTCTCCCGTCCATAAGAGAGCGATCGATTGCCCCGATAATTTTTTCAGTTGCGAGGATCGGGGTCCCGTCTTCGAAGGAACTTGTTGCCAAAATGGACAGCTATGTGCTTTAGATGCCTATAGCTCAGCGGCCTGTTGCCCTACTACGTAAGTCATCCTATAGAGAGTATTTGTGCTCTAGGCAAATACTCTAGGATATGGCTTGTTATGTTATTTGAAACTAACACGTGCAATCGAATTGTAGAGCAACGTGTACTGGAGTAGCGCCAACCGGCACAACACCCTCTGTGTCCTACGTGAGCAATACGTACTTCTCATTTCCATATATACCGACATCGTTTGCGAACTCGGTAGCATGTACATCAGCTCTTAACCAGTGCTCGAGGAATTACGCATCGTGTGTTTCGGGTTTAGGTGGAAGTAGCGCGGCTTATGGCGTGACCATCGTGGTTCCGGGAGGCGGCGGGACGACAATTGCTGCCACGCAAGCTACCGGACTTCCGGCGCCGTCGGCAACATCTGTTTGCTCAAGCCTATCATCCGAGGCTTGTTACAACTTGCATAGTGCTCAATGCACGCAAGCTGGCACAACCGGGGGTTTCATCATCGGCACCGGAAATGCCGCCGCACGACCTACCGCTGCTTCTATAATTACCGTCGTCGCCGGCATTGGATTGAGTCTCGTTGGAGGTTATATATGAGCGCTCGTCGAACGACTATCATTCATAGCTAGGTACCTAAGACGACTTGAATCTTCAACTGGCCTGCTGATGTGCTCGGGGATCCCGAGGATCCAAATATTGATGGAATGACGTCACGAATTGTTATGGCCCTTTTCTAAATGTGTATATTTGGCTGGCATATCTAGATATGTGCCTATAATATGGGGACTTGGGGCTTTGCAAATAGAAACGGAACGAATGAAGGAACGTTTTCCTTGGACATTGGGGGATTGGGATGGGGATGGGGACGGCATCTCATTTACATAGTGGGTTATCAAAATGAATGAAACAATAATGAACAACTCTTTCATCATAACGCAGCAAGAGTGACCCAGCCCGAAGCTCGCTTTCATATCTAACAATACCTTTCTTAATACCTTTCTTGATAGCTTAATTAAATTAAACAATAAGGCTTGTTAGATGTTCTTTCGAATACGGCCGGTGGTTTACGCCTTCAAACCTTTACAGAACAATCATCGTTATACATTTATAAGAACTTGTCCTCGATCTAATACATTCTACTCGCACATCACAGCTCCGAGTCCTTTATTCTTATTTTTATTAATAACTCGGTAAGTACGCTTGCATAATAATATTTTTTTACAATATCACGAAGCCAACTCTGCCAACATGATGCCAGCCAACCAACCAGAAGACCAAGCCCCCCTGTACTCGTGCGAGGTGAGGGTTGTGGCGCCGAAGCCTATACGGCCGCTTCCCTCCTCCTATTCTCTCTTCCCCGCCCTGGAGGTCGCGGCGCCAGAGGTTGTAGCGCCGCCTTTAACGCCGGTATCGTCCAACTCATCGACCACCAAGCCCGACGAGTTGCGTCCCGACGAATTGAAACAGAGCCATTTCCGGTCGCTTCTACGGTTGACTAGCGTGGAACCGCCTGCTTTGTTAACAAGACGAGTGTCTACAGGTCTCATCCGCCGCTGGGGTAAAGGTCAAAGGGATACTAAAAAGATTACCTATGAGGAGGATGCGAACAAGACGCAACAGGGACAACAACAAGTCTCTGTTGAAGCATAGGAGTTTCGGTGGTCGAGGAATTGAGTGAGTATGTACATGGCTATGTGACAAATAGAATGGATACTACGTATATGTAAATATGTTGCATAGCAAATAGGCTTGACCAAATAAATTATTTGATAATAATAAATGGGATTGTTTAGTGTTGTAGAATGTGATTTTGGTTTCACTAATATAATAAAATAGTGAATACATGTATGTAATTACGGTACTTACCTGCCCGGGTGGTTATCGATAATAGGTACCTACATAAGTCACCTTTGTAGATACTCTAATTAAGTGGGGTCGGTATACGCCGAATACATAGTACATGTTGGACTCACCTTGAGGTTACATCTTAAAGTGCATCTTGAAGTGCATCTACATAGAGATCTACATATTAGAGATCAAATACTTACATAAACAATTCCAAGAGCACTTTACCTCTTAAGAAAGTAGATACCTAGACCTAGGTACTCATTTCTGAACGCCGAAGTATCATTTAAATCCGATTCTACTCAAATCAAGTTTGCATAGGCGACGTCGCGAACCAGCTGAAATGGTCATGGTCTTCGGGAGACCGCAGCGTACATGCGTACATACCCTCGGGCTTGGGGAAATAACGATTGCATCTAAGACTTGTGTCGCCATCCGTGACACCAGGTCCAGAATTTGAGAACATGGCGTCCCCTATACTACCAAACACTTCCAACTTCTTGGGCGTGGCCTTAGTTGTCAACCGCTTACGCGATGGGCCGTTGTTTGTCTTCCACTATCCACCTCAAATCCAGGCGCCGTGTGCTTCGCCCTCTAGCGATAGTGCCCCCAGGGACGAGTTGGACGACGACGATGACCTGTTAAATCAGATGTCTCATCCCCCCTTTGAGGCGCCTTCTGGCTCGCTGCCCAAGTCGTTCGATTTACAGAACTGGAACCATGACGACCATCTAGAGACCGATAGTGGTTCCCAGATAGTGCCTTGGGAGCACGTAGCTGGTTATCCTACTAGGGATCTCGAGAGTCTCCTCACCCCTAACCGGGCTTTTCACAAGAAACTCTTTCATGTTTCCTTGGAGCAGCTTTGCTTCGCATCGTATCCTATATACGTCCCGGAAAATGGGATATGGCGAAAGAAGAAGAAGCAGCAGCCAAAGTATCAGCCACCCAAGTCTCCCGAGAATACAGAGGCGACAAGTAAATATAATGGCGAGTCATCTACTACCTTTGCGAGTGACGTGCCACAAATAGAAACCAGGGACATGGCTGATGAAGCCACTACTGGTAACCCACCGGATGAGGCTGACGAAAAAAAGAGCGGCATGACTATGTTTAATCTCGTCTTTATTTTGAACCCTAAAAAGCACGAGGCCAAGGAGTTGGCAGAGAACCTCTATCTTCACATCATCAAGAAGGTTAACAAGGCCTACAAGTACAGCCAGCAGAAGAGTGATTTTGTCTGGAAAGAATCGAAGCGGATCCTAGCTTTAAAGGATAAGGGGCGAGAATCAAGTATGTGCTCAAGAAACTCTCTATCGTATTATGTATATACGAATGGGTAAACTGACAAAGTACACGTAGGGACTAGGATGAGCACATTATGGAGAGAAATCCTAGAGGTATCCTCTCTAGCAGCATCTATGCAGGACGTATATGAAGCCGTCTCCCACAACAGGATCGCTGCCTTACAGCTAGATACAGCTGAAGGTGCTGTAACGCATTCGGTTCAGATCCCCGTGCCCTTCTACCTCCCTGATCTTCCACCCGACGACGAGGCCGGCTCTAAAGGCTTGTGGATCACTACCGCAAACACCTTCGTCGAGGAAGATAGTCTTAACGATCCCGCCTTCCTCGACAAGAACTTCGCGTTGCTTCTCATGAGCGATGAGAAAAAAATCATTGCGGAGCTCCAGGCCGACCCGGATGAGACGACAGCGGCGATGATCGAGTTCGTCCGGCTCTCAAAGCCGACAATGTCGTAAGTAATCATGGCTGGTGCCGTTTTTCTACGCTCCAAACCTTGGTTTAATCAATGCAGACAGACCTATTCACACTGATATTAAACAGATTCTACCAGATCGGTCAAGGCACGGCACTCTCTCCAGCTCAAGTGCGCAAATACGCACAACACTTCATATTCTGGCGACGGGCCATCGCAATCCCACCCCTACACGCGCGGGACATTTATATCCTATCCCCAAACAGCGACATGAGCCGGCTACCAAGAGCCAGTCAGACGTGGGCGCGTGTATTCCCCCTCGCACCCCCTCTCCCCGAGTTCCTCGCAGCTCTGTCAGCAGCGCCGCGCTCCTACAAGTTGTTCGCGCCTAGCAAGAACCATCGCCCAACCTACCTATCCATGCTGGCCTGGCTCATGCGCGGCGGTTGGGTTACCCAGCTGTGCACCTTTGCGTACGTCGTCGTCTGGCCCGAGATCCTATACGAAGTCGACTACGAGATCGAGGCCGAGGAACTTCTCCAAGAAGCCCGCGCCTCCATCGCAGCCGACACTTCCGCCGAGTCCTCCTCCCACGCATCTTCTTCGCCTCCCAACTCCTTATCCGACGACGCACACTCCCCTTCCCCCCCTCTCTCAACATCCACCGACGACCACGCCGGCAACATCAGCCCGACGGCGGTATCATCGCCACCGCCAGGCACTATTTCTATTTCAATGACATCCTCCACCGCAACAATAAAATCTCCAATGACGACTACGGCCGGCGAACAAGCCGCCGAGCAAGCCCGTCTCGACCGCCTAGCCACCCGCGCACACCTCGCCGCCGCCGAAAAAGCCGCCGCCCACGCCCGCCGTCCCCCGCCCCGACAGACGGACCACCCATCTACTAACGACGCCCCGTACCTCGCACATCTAACCCCATATATCATCGCCGACGCCGGCCGTGTCGGCGACCGGGATTCCCGGTACTTACTTGCCATTGCCCGGAGATTGCCGGAGAGGACCACACATTCTACCACCACCAGCAGCGGTCACAAAGGCAAAGAAGGGGTAGGGGCGGGCTCGTCCAATCTAAACCCTCGCGCCAAGTGGCCCGATTTCTGGAAATATTTCAACGGCCGCTACGCCCTGGAGCGCGTCGCCCTGCACGAAGACTTGAAGCGCCGCGACGCGTGGAACTTGCTTAATTCTATGAGCGAGTACCTGTTGTGCGTGAGACATTGGTAGTTTTACTGTATACCTAGGTACCTAACTATCTAAATCTCTACCCTTTGTACCTACCTACATACATGTCGTGTAATACCTACGTGTAGATAGATAGGTGGCGTAGTTATAGAGTGTCGGTAGGAACTTTACGTAATAGCCGGACGAAAGGGAACGGGGACGTCGTACGGCAGGCCGAAGAAAATGAAAGCCGGGTTTTACTACCTCGGGTCCTACCTACGTAATTTTCAGGGACAAGACATGTAGCTACCGGCTTGGATCGCATTCTAAATAACATGTAGTAGATTCGCCAATACAAGTTGAAAAGTTCACATGAAAGCAAATACATGGATGTCATCATGCAAGTAAACGTATTGGAATATTAGGATAGCCCGGGATATGTTAGCGGCGTATATATGACCTTTCAGCCTTCCGAATGTCTTCTCTCTCCAGATCGGGTTCCCGTTTCGAGGGTCGACGAATACACAAGTTAAACGATGCCGAGACCACGCCCTTGAACGGGTTGCAGCAGCTTACATGTGGGAACCCAAAGATGAAAAAATAAAAAATAAAAAATATTGAACTCCCCGATCAGCAATGTGACGATGCAAATGCGAAAAAAAAAGGAAAAAAAAATGAACGCAATCTCGGAAACATAGTCCCTCCCTCCCCTAACTCCGCAGCCCTCGAGGTATCATTGGAAGAAAAACCAGACCCAGCCCGCAGATGAATGATGCCCGGGGGGCATAGAAAAAAGAGACGAGACAATGTGAGACGACATGGGAAAGACATGTAAGAAACAAGCGAAAGAGCCCTCCATTGTTCCGGATGTCCCGGACACAAAACCTATGAAAATGATAGACCACCCCCGGCTGCTCCGAGCCGGTTTCCCACCGTCTCGTGGGGTATGTATGATAGAACGCCAGTCCATTCCACCCAAAACAGCCGCCATATGCAGTAGTGAATCCTTTCCTCGACTAAAATGCCTGGAATAATGGGGGAAAAAATGCCTGAAGACCCGAACTCAAATGTGATGATGACGATGATGCTCAATGACCAAACGAGTAAAAATCAAATGAGCAATCAAAGGCTTGGCCAACACCAGAAAATGCTGTGATGATGTAAGGGGTATGAAACGCCCAAAGATCACTAATCGTGTGAGAGGTCCATCCCGAATTCATCCTCTTCCTTAAAGTTAATCGACGCGGGACCGCTGTCGTCATCATCCGGGTCATTCCAGAACTGACCGGCGTCACCCATATCCGCCGCCAAGTCTACGCCATCCCGGCCGTCAGGGCTCACGGAAGTGGCGGCGATCGCACTGTCTGACCCGTTCAGGGAGTCCCCTCTGTAGTCGGTGTGCTGAGGCACTCGCAGACCCGACCCAGCAAAGCGAGAGTATGAAAAGGTATGCGGGCCGTTCTTGGCCATTGCTTCCATCAACTCTGTTTGCATTCGCTTCTCATCATCAGTAAGTCCAAGTGGAACATTGCCACCGAGTTCTACAATGGTGTTGATAAGCTCTTCTTGTTGCTGAAGCTTAAGGTGCAGCATCCACATCAAGTCTCTTGTCCAGCTGACCGCCCCGTTGAGAATATCCCCCTTATTGGGGCCCTTGTCCTTCTCTTCGAGAGGAAGGCCGGTGGTAATGTTGCCCACCCCGGTAGCTCGCTTTGCGCCTGGACCGGCCAATCCCGAAGTGGCCTGCGCTGGGTGAGAAATTCCGGTTAAGCTAGGAGACAATGGCGTGCCATTTTGTATGAGCTTTCTAATCTTCTCGTCTTCCAATCGATGCGTTGGGACAAGCTTGCTTAGATCTTGAATCCTCTCGTTGATATTGTCCCGGCGTCGTCGCTCAACAAGGTTATGTGATTCGCGACGTCGCTTCCTCTTCATCTCTTGTGACGAAACTGCGTTTGGTGGCGTATTTAATTTGGTAGGCATAGAAGTACCACCTTTAAGTAGCACATCTGCAATCTGTGGGTTTTGCATGCCGTGTTGCATGGGTGAGGAGAAACCCGATCCGGGGAAGGAGGAAAGGCTGTTGGGAGTGTGCATCCATTGGCCCGAAGGTGACTTCTCGTGATGGCCGTTGGTGGTTCGAATTGGCTGGGCGCCGAATCCTGATTGTTCCCGAGAGTTTACGGATAAGGTAGACATGGCACCAGTCTTAGGTGTAAGCGGGCTTCGGGTACTCGATGATTTGCGCTGCATATTGGAGAGCTGAGGGCGGGACTTGGCGTTTAGGTAATTAGGATCACCACCTTCGTTGTTCGGATCGGAACCGGCCAAAGGAGAGCCGGAATAGGATATGGGCGACTGAAGGGAATTTCCAAATGGTTGTTGATGTTGCTGCTGCATCTGATGGAATTGCGCCTGGTTGAAGCTATGGACGAACGGGCTCTGAATGGGATCGCCATCTGGCGTGTTGGAATAACCGTTCATGTGGTTTTGCTCCATGGGCAGGCCGTGGCTTCCTTGATGTGATGGATACATTCCATGCGAAAAACCCATGTTCATCTCGTTCATGCCACCGAAATCCTGGCCTTGATTGTGCATGCCGGGTTGGTTGGACATAGGATCCGTCGGGCTACCGAGGGTGTCGAGCAACTCGTCATCGCCGAAGAAATTGGAGGAATTGTTATTTCCATTGAAGTTGTTCGAGTATGAGGCTGCGTATGTTCCGGACATCGCTAGATCGTTCGGGTCGACACTCCCGTTGGCACCGCCAGCGTTCTGGCCGCCACCAAAATGGTTGAAGGCGTGTTGTGCCATTGCGTCCGGCGTCGGGTTGGATAAATATCAAAAAGGCTAAAAAAAGAAAACAACGACGATAGCGATAATAGTGTTGGTAGTTGATCAGTTATGTATAGCCCCTCAAGCTATTGTCGGACTATAGCGGTGGCCAAGTAGATGTGAGGCTGTCGTGCCCTGTCGAGTATGGTCGGCAATTGAGAGTCTGGTATAATTATTCTGTCAAGGACAGAGTCAGCCCCGCATCTACATATAGTTGGTGAGTGGGTAATGGAAGAAAGAAGGAAGTGAAGAGTAGTGGGAGTAGTGGGAGAGTAGTGGGATGTGTGTGGGGCAAGGAAGCATTAAGGTATACTATGGCTGTGGGTTGATACACTTGATACACCGAGGAAACTCAGCTAACAAGTACCTAACCTAACTAATATTAATAGAAGGCAGCCGCCAATGTCGTCGGGCGTTTATGTAACAGCAAGGATACAAAAAGAAATATCTTATCTACCTCGGGTAAAAGATGCACGAAGTCGTGTAAGAGTCTTTCTTAACGTTGGCCACAGATTACGTAGCCATGCAGATAAATAACGGACAACGTTGCGCGAATGTGTCGCCTAGATAAAATATCTTGTGGGATCCGAGCTATATAGATGGGGGTGCGGGTGTGGGACGTGAAATAGCGTTGAGGAATATCTATTGCATCTTTGGTTAGAGTAAACTAAGTCGAGTTGAATCAGGAAAATTGCGCATAGGTATATTCTTTTTTTTTCTTTTCGCATTCCTTTTTTCTTGCTTTTGTCCCTTGTCCTGTTGATTCGGACGCGAGTTGTCCGAGATGCGGAGAGAAATGAATGAATACTTTAAGTAGAGATATACGTACAGGTTACTGAATGCGCATGGCCAACAATGGGTGTTGGGGTGGCTTATTGGTCAGCTTGAGTAAGCGCTTGACTTTGTGGGAAAGAATAAGAAGAGAAAAAAGAAAAAAAAAAAGAAGTAAAGTTTGGCTTCCTCGGGGATAGGTAGCGAAGAGATATTTTGCGCCTCGTCGGATCTGAAAGGCGGTATCGCTATAATCCCTACACCAGTAAGATGTGAAAGACGACCGAGGCAATGCCGGTAGCCCTCGATGACGGCGATTCTGACCTCAGAAGGGTGGTGAGCTGCAGGGTACGGAAGGTAACACCTAAGTAGCGTACGAAGAGGTTAAAAATGACGAGACTTGTCAGACCGTAAGCACGGAGGTGACGCCGGGATTAGTCGGCTCTTATTAAGGGTGGCCAGTTGCACGAGAGGTGATGAATCGTATATCAGATCAAAATACCAGTCCGAAGCGCAAAGCGACTGACTAGTAGACCGTACAGATCAAAGAATAGGTAGAGGGAAACTCGGCTAGATGTGTGGGAAAGGTAGGGGTTGGGAATGTTCCTCCTATATGTGTAAGAGGAGGAGGACACTAGGATTCTTAGGAATTGAGGCGGTAAAGGCCGAAGGTACAAATGTGTGTTCAAGTCCTTGAACAAGAGGGAAGATGTAGGTAGCCTAGCCTGGGTTGGGTGAACTCGGTTGGCGAGAATGGTAAGGTTATTGGCTTATTAGTAGCAAAGAGTTCGTTGGTAGGGCAATTTAGGTTGTCAGCTCTCTCTCTCTCTCTCTCTTCCGTCTACATATGTACTTCCAGATGAAGCGGGCGTAGCTGGTAGCTGATAGCTGTGGGCGAAGCTTGGAGGCCGAGAAGCGCCGGGGTTAAAGTCCTATACGAGGAGGAATTGCTGATAGGTGCTGATAGGTTCGACTAGACGAGGGTGGCCGCACAGAATTGTTTGTAGTACAGATGGATTTAATAGATCGTGGACCTACAAATCCAGTTGCCTAACTGATAATTGGGAAAATGCGAGCTAGGAGGAATCGTGCGGTGAGTTTTTGGAACTTGCAGGAGGCGGAGGCGGTCTCCAGTGAGAGCGAGTTGCAAGTAGCTGCGCGATCTGATGTTGGACAAAGGTGGGAAAGAACTTGGGATAGCGCAAGGTGAAGAATGAACAGGGTAAGACAAGCCAATGCAAGCGCACCGTTTATGTGCCTTCCCTGTTACTCTCGGGCGATTGATTGGTTGCCTATAAAGGCTTAGAGACCCTTGAGAGAACACCTGGTAACGTTTGGGTAACTTTTAGGTGTGTATTATGTAGGGGGGTTGCGCAGTGGTGCTGCAACTTCCTAGGAAGTTGCTAGGGGTGGTGTAGGGTGTCTGGGTGTAAGATAGTTGTCGATGTTAGCGAGTGATAGTGCTAAACCCTAGCGTGTGCCCTTAACCAGTTACTAACCAGTTACGTATGAAGGCACATGCAACTTGGTCAACTTGGTGACTCCGGCTTCCGATCGACTATACCGAAGAACCCAAAAGGCCCAAACTTAACCACCTTTCCCGAACGAGGGTCAAGTGTCGTATAGTTGAGGAGAGCAACCGGCAGAGTGAGATGGTGTCTTGTCGGAGCTTTTGTACCGTTCCAAGATATCCTTTAGATACTACCGACCAGATCTCCGGCCTTCCGGTCTGCCCTTGCTGCTGTACTAATCGTTCCGTATTACTGAGTGTGTATTTCTGCGATCCGGACGAAGAAGTCGAGATAGTCCAGTATAAACAGGCAATATCGTCCATGTAAACCAAGCGTTGTCGGAATTTGTCGTGTATTTATCTGGCCAGGTTCCGCGGGGTGTCTGCCGAATCCCTGATCAGATCTCCTGCAAGGTCGATCGCTTTTGTGTCGATACCGTGGGTAATTTCGAATAGTCCTACTAGAGGAAGAACCCAAGATAATATAGCCTTAGGTCGTCCAACTTTCGCTGCTTTCTTGCTTGCTGTTTCTATTATCCTCTCGATAGTTGAGAGAGTGTTGTTGTTTCTGGATAGATGTCTTTCAGCTTACACCCGGGAGTAATCCACTGCATATAATATTCTTAACCTCTTCTGTTGGTAGGAAGGCGTTCCATAAATTAGTCGCGTCAGCCCTATTGATTGATTGCAATCGTCGAGATGACAGAAACATTCGTTTAATTGGGTTATGAGCGTGGGGTGCATAGCTTTTATATTCAAAATATCTACGTACGTCTAAAAATACCCCCCGGCGAGATGACAAACCCCCAAACCACATCTCATTTTACCTTATTCTATCCAAACAGGTTATTCATGCGTCTGATGACTTGGTATAACTTGGAATCGCCCCGTTTGAACTGATAATGGTGTGTAGGAGGGCAGCGGGAAGGAGGTGTCTCTCCCAACTCTCACCGGACTCATACGAAGTTGCTTCACTCCATCTTAGACCGCGAACCGCGCAACTGAGCTTTATCTTATCGCCAGGATACTGTACTCCCTGTTCGCGAAAGACAAAAGGGGAAGGGTGGGCGGCACTTAGACTCGTGACCCGGCCGAAGTCAGCCAACCCACCCACCTAGGTGAGACACGGTGCCCCCTTTATTTTGGCTCAAGGATAGAACGAGGATATATCGGAAAGTGTGGTCGAAGACATGGGATTTTGGGAAATCCAGACGGCAGAACCTTGGACGTTGTCAGCATGATCCCTATTGTGAGTCACAGTCACTGAGGCCATGTCTTGAACCAGTTAGTAGGCTGACCGAAGACTGCGAGATCTGGCTCTTTGCGTAAGGCACCCGCTTTAGAAACTCGTTTAGGAACTCGCGTTTAAGTGTCTTTCTATTTTACATCTGATGGCGGGGTGCAGGCATTTTTGCAAACGGCAAACGGTACTTCCTATCTAAGCTTAATGCTTCTTTGCTCTATACTCAGCTTAGCTTCCAGTCTATTATAAATCTCCCGCGCAGGGGGTAGTCATGCGAGCCGCGTGGTGTGTAGACGGAGCTATATTTGCTTATGACAGAAGAAAGGATAGCTTTGAAGCTTTGAATATTTTAGAATCCTGCGCGGCAGCAGCGTTTCCGGAATATCTTCATGTTAATACGAAGACTATGAGGTCATGGCAGTTGGTAGGATAGACTCTAGAGTGTCTCTGCATATACAACGTAGTATGATCTGTTGACGATGGAGGGGTAGATCTTGGAACATACATGCTCTATAGAATGGCAGCAGGTTAATGTGAAGGGATGCTATGGTAGGTGGAGTATGGGGAGTAAGTCTTGGCCTCTGCCGGCCGACGACCGCTCCGATGTAACTTAAGGCTGCAGGTTCCCAAATGTCGCCGGCCTCTTCCCCATGCTGCCCATGACGATCCGCGGCTTCTGCATCGGTGCATCCCCAGCATTGACAGTGGGAGCCAATCAATTTCGTAGCGCATCCAGCACCGTGGGCGGTCATTAATAAAGTTTGGATAGCGTCCGTTCGGCACGGTGCGTGATTGGCAATCCCACCTGCCTAACAACAACGGGACCTAGCTGATGCTTCAAGTGGACGGATAAGGCTTGTCTTGAGAAACAAAACACTAAACATAGTTGCTATAAACATACCGACCTTTGAAAACATAACCAAATTTAACAAAATAAATTTGAGAAGGTTAGTTAGGTGAGACTTGAGTCTATACCAGCAAGCATTACTCCCAGGTTAATAATTTACAATCTGCGCAACCGCGCTCTCCGCTGCTCCAAGAAGTTGACCAGTCTTGCAACCACCAGGAAAAAAAAAGCACATCCCAAGTTTAGATGACTGAAGTGCTTCCCACCAATAGGATGTGTCGCTTCTAACACACCTTAACGATAAGCAAGGTAGGTAGACTTCTGTATGTATATGTATATGTATATAGTATATAATATAGATATGGTACCTATACGCAAGCGCGTGTAACTGTCGAATCTACGCGATCATCAGAACTTGCGTATAAATTATATCAACATCGTACCATGTCGACAACTCGGAATATCTGCCTGATAGGGGGGCATTGCATACGTCCACCTGCGGAGTAGACGGATGCTTAGATTTACGAGGGGTGGGAAGCAGATTAGCGAGTTCAATGCGTTAACAAGCCACGTATTGAACTCGCAAATATCTACATATGTAGGCTACAATAGATTAGGTAGGTATTCGCAAACTACGTGTTTATGTCCACTTTTTAAACTAGATTAGGAATTGTTGTGGTATAACGACTAGGATACTATTCTAAAGACATCTGAGTATAGCAACACCTTTACTTCTATAAAAGCAAGAATCAATTTATACTAAACATCTGTGTATGTACCGGGTATGCAAACGTACAGTATCTTGAGACAAGGTATATGTAGGACAAGGTTGAGCGGGTCCCACTTTAGCGGGATCATTTTGAAGCCACATGCAGATTAGGGAACCAATGACGTACATCCGAATGTCATGCTAGCGGTCCCACTCGCACAGACCACCAACCGTATTTGTGCTTGTGTGGCTCATGGCTCTGGCTGATGCATTTTATCTCCACCACACTTCGTTTTTAGTGCTTCTTAAACGCGACATCAACTAGACGCATAGACGCATCGACGCATCTCATCTCCCATCAACCCACAGCCTCCTCCCTTAGCACCATCCAGCTCCAACGCGAGAGGAGAGGGGTCATTTGACGCATAGTAACATCCACTACGAAGTAGCATCTCCCGCACGATCCCGCTCCGTATATCTCCAGACCATACGACACACACATACCTACCGAGACCGAAATCGCCCTCCCTTGCGATCCCGGAACCCGATACTATCGAGTCGACTTAACGTCCAACGAGTGAGAGATATTATATACGATGGCGTCTGCATCCTTTAGAGAATCCATGAACTCTTTAGGGTGGTCGCGCCGTGAACCAGACCGAGAATTTACTGCGAATACGTCACAGCGGTCCGGACTCCTATCATCGATAAAGTCGTTCAATCCCTTTGGAGACCGCGGATATGTACAACTACCCACCACGGAGGGCGCTGGCGCTCCATTACCAGCTAGCAACCGTCGCGAAGAGGAGGAAGGATGGTTTGTCCGTAAGTCGTCCTCGTCCTTTATTTTAATCCTATAGTTTCCCCTGCAGCGGACCTTTAAGCGGACCTTTAATGGTTGACACCACGTGTGTCTTCCGCGCGGGCGCGCATCTTGTCTCACCTTCGCACATGGACGTGACGGCCCACCGTAGTAGCTATTCCTCAAGGCTAACTTGAAATCTTGATTCTTCTACCTAGTGAGCCGGTGGGACCGGATGTTAATATTCGGTGCCTGTAACCTGGCTGCCTTCATCTGCTTTCTGCTCTGCTTCGTTCTGTGGCCGGTCTTCGTGACCAAGCCTAGCAAATTCGTCATATTGTAAGGCCAAGACTCTCCTAACTTCTCACTTTCTGCTACCCCTGCTATTTTGTCCTCGTGGTCAAAGATAGCACCCATAAGACTCTAGATAAGATGAAGATCTCTGCAAGCAGCCGCTGCTGCATATGTATCAATCTTGCATAACCACACGGGTGATCAGCCCGGTAGATCCAACCTTCTTTCCATGACATTTTCTGCGCCTTGTTCAGGTTCGACGCAGACGGCATACAACTTGAGGATAACGTGCTAACATTGTCTTGTCTCCTAGATGGACCTTTGGCTCCATATTATTTCTCTGCTCCTTCGCAGCTATGATGGGCCCTATGGCGTACTTTCAACATCTAGCATCTGGACCGCGCTTGCCCTTCACGGCAGCCTACTTCGGATCCATCGCACTAACTATCTACTTCTCCATGGGTGTAAGTCGTTGATCACTTACTCTAAGGCAAGATCGAGGCAGCTAACCTAGTACAGCTTCATAATGGTCTCCTTACTTTAATAGCTGCGGTCATCCAGATTGTATGCCTTCTCTGGTACCTTGTCAGTTACTTTCCGATGGGCTCAAGTGGTCTTCGACTAGCTACCAGCTTTGGGGCGCGGAGGGCGGCTACATGGATGACTGGCTAGATTCCATTTATTGTATATTATTGTGCTTGGCTTGTATTGCGATTAGAAATCTATTAGGCTCACTTACAGGGTACCACGATTGGAATTCATCTGGCATGAAAAAACAATTAGAAGGTTAATAGGGGCGAAGGTAAAGCGTTAGCATTGCCTCTATCCCTTCGTGTTGATTTGTGCTTTGAAGTCTTAAACTCTGTATTCATAAGTGATTGATTGTTGATAGATAGGTATGTGCAAGACAATAAATCAATTATCCTACCAAATACAAACAGGGCCTAACTATAGGGAAAATCTATAGTTCACTAACTTGCAAAGTCGTAATCAACAAATCCGCCTAGAATGGTCTATGAAGCTTTAGGTAATCTAGAGCTCAACCCGACGTAAATAGGGCGCATTGTATTACTTACCTAACGCATCTATTATAGATGTTGAACTTGAACATGCTCAAAGGGCACCATTGGAAAGGCCTGGCTGATCGTTTGGGAGAACCGATTGGGGTTTAGCATACCTTGGCCAAGCTCCTCGGAGCCTGCACCCCGTTTTGCCTAGAGATAATATATGCTTTGGGAAACCCCGATCTTAAAGATCGTTCGCAAATACCTAGGTAGGTTAGCAAGCATGAAGTCGAAAAAGAGCCGGACCGGTACAAAAAGAAAATTCCGTAGCGGCGGGAGACATGTTTCAAGACTCGGATAAGACACAGATTTACCTTCAATAATACTCACTCGCAACAATATATAGTTGTCTAACTTATTACTCACATGTCACTAAAACAAATTCCGGGTGATGTATTACGACTCCAAGAAAAACCTTCAAGGTGGGCGGAAGAAGCGGAGCGAGTCCAGGGACGAGGTAAGTACATATACAATAAAAGATATACAGTGGATGATCGAATGGAGAAAGCGGAGCAGCATGATGGCCGTTGTGGTTGGTTCTCAGTGTGACTATGACTTTAGGAGATAGTCGCGGTACTACGTAGATATACGCGGTGAGGGGATCTAGAATCCAGCATGGACGTCGCGTAGCGATATCGAATAGAGTTTACCGGAATGTAAGAGTACATTGCAATTCACATGTTTTATTGTTCTAAAAATGGAATTTCTATTTACGCGGGGCAGAATGAGGGATGTTTGGCCAGAGCAGAAAGAAAAGACAATGTGGTTATTAAATTAAAGATTTCATCAAACCCTCCCCCTTCTCCCCCACGTGGAGAGAGATCAATAATAAATGAGTCATTTAAGAATAGAAGACCTTCAAGTTAAGATAATAGAAAGTTCCAAATCAGGTCCGCTCGGCCTACGAGGGATACATACGGGACAGACGGAAGACATTAAAGAAGAAGGGATCCGGTTGGCGTACCCCTCTTCAGCCTAACCAGAAGCTTCTTGACATGGAATAATACACTACGCATGTCTACTCAGACATACATGTCTTATTTGGGTAAGTGTCTATCAGTCTTGCTCATAGAAAGTGGTAAGCAAATCGTGTATGATGGGTGAAGTCGTCGCAATCCGAACAGGCAGCCAAATGTAATTTTAATTAAGTGTAACTCTATTCCGTAGAACGCGTAGATAGAGGAAGAGAAAAAAAAGAAAAGAAAAGAAAAATACGTATACTCTACTTTGGGTACCTAAGCTATGGTGATAGCTATGGTCTGGTCACCGGCTTGCTATGGCTAACTGTGCCCCTCACTTATAAGCCACGGTTGATTATTTTTTATTATTTCAGAAGCTGTCACTACCTACCTAGTAGTGATAACAGAGCTAGCTTTTATACGTTGAGTTTATCATCTGATTAGGTATATAGACCGGTCAAGCTATCACTACCTGTATGAGCATGTAAGGTAGGTATTTATAAATGCGACGCAGCACAAGACAGCACATTTGTATTCCCTTGGTCTCGATCTTGCTTGTCTTCGAAGTCTGAAGATTCTTACACCACCACCCACCTCATAGATAATGGGTCTGCCGCGAACTATGCAGCCCACGTACGCGCCCACGAATTATTTTTGATAATGTGGGTTATTTAGTGTCTCTAAGCGTCATGCTTTATTTCTTAGTCGGACATTCGCTTGCAGGTATTACCTCAGGTTTTACCCCCAAAGCTATGTCCATGGAACATAGAAGATGCTATGTTCGTGCCGAGCAAGAGCCGTGAAATAACACATACATGTATGTAACCTCGATTGTTTCCGCCTAGACCTCTAGGTTACCTAACTAGATAACCACCTACCTAGGTTAGGTACTTACCCTACCGCGTGTATTGGATTGGATATCCAACTTCAAGTCGTGACTACCTTAATAGGTATGTACCTACATATCTACATGCTACAAATCAGGCACCTGCCATACATTGCCCCTGGCTCCCCCGAGGTAGAAATTCAGGTAGTGCCACTGCGGTTATTATAATAGATGGAAATAGGTTAAAAATGAGGAAGAAAATACCTAGGTACCTAATGCTCTAGGGAGGTAACACAATGTACCTAACATAAAAACGGACATGCAAAAAGGTTAAATAAATTTACAGGCATACACATTTACATACTGTATGAGCTACTAATGTGGAGGGTTGTGCCTGTACAATACGGAGCAAGCACCATCCATCAGTAGCTGCGAGTTTCCAACTAAATGACCAAGGCGTACCTTTTTGAGGTAGGTAACAAAATCCAAAATTCAACCCGTACAACCACCGGCTACCCGATCTTAGCTAGAATTTTTTTTTTTTTCCTTAGGTCGTTTATTAGGAAGAAGAGGGAAATTTTTATTTTTTTCCATTGCACACAAAATAAACCCATTTACACACACCCGTACTCTTACAACATTGCAAACACACACTTCCTCATTTATTACCCTGCAATTTGTTAAAACCCTACTTCTCAACCCTGCTTACAGTTACTCTTGAGAAAAAGGAAGACAATCCACTTCCAAGAAGCAGCACAGGCTTCACTTCGCTTCCGCGAATTTGTAAATCCTGCTTCTACAAGGTACCTTACTCTTTGTCTTTCCCTTACATTTGCATTTAGCATTCACTCTCACTCTATTCTCTTCCATCATCACCAACTCAAGTACGTCTACACCTGTCTACACCTACTCACTCCTACTGCTACTGCTACTGGTACCACAACAAACCTGTCCCGCACCCTCAACGTACGCAAACTGTGGGCAACCATTACGGTCCGAACCGCTTCTCTATTTCGCCTATCCAAGATCAACGTCCAGTTACTAACACAAACTAGGACGAAATCCATGGGATTTCTAGCTTAAGCAGGTTGAATTTGGTCAGGCCACATCGGGTTCGGTTCCCAAACTAAAATCCGCTGCAGCCCCAAGCACAGCACAGTCATTTTTCGGATAACTGTCACATTTTCTCTCATTAATTTTTTTTCCCCTCTTCAATCCTCCCAAACCTGAACGCCACCACTTCGTTGGTCACCCACGTAACTAGCGAACGGTTATTTTAGAAGTTGCAGTTTCTTCTACCTAACCCCCAAACCCCCTCTTCGATATCACACATACTCATTTTTACTTCTTCCCCTGTTCTCCGTCGAATTACACCTGGGAGGTTTGTTGATCGTACCCCGCATTCACTTTCGAAAATCGATAAACCGATTACGATTGGACAATTTTTATAAGAAGTAAAAAAAATTTCTTCTTGCCGGTACTCCATCCTCTCACCCATCGCCAGTTTCGCGAATATATTCGACACGAAATCTTACTATTGGTGTGACAGATTTTTCACATTACCAACTTTCTATCTACTACCGCGCTGATTGATTTATCCGCGAGCTTCGACTCGAGTTCCATTTACCCTTGGAAGCTTGATCAACCTGAATCTATACTTGCGGAGGGCCACCCTTGGTTGGTGAGGTGCTTTCAGGGCTGGTTGAGCGCCCGGCGTGTCGGTGGACGTGGGTAGATTATTTACCCCTCGTCTATTTAAGGTACGCGACAGACCAGTAGCTTGCCGCTACCCTGTTGCATAACCAGATCAGCTGCAGGATTTGCATACGAATATCGTCAGGTCGAGTCCCAGCGCTATGTCCAATTCGGCAGCATTTTCGTACGCGCAGGCCGCTAAAGGCCAACCTACTACAATGCAGTCCACTACTACGTCCCAGTCGAGTTCGGAGAGTCAAGCACCGTCAACGACGAGCATACAGAGTCGCGATGTCGTCCCTACGCCTAGCACGCGGGCCCCCTCCGTCGCAATCTCGACAACTTCGAATGAATTAGATGGCTCGCAAAACACTGGGAGTTCTTCTGTTAAAGCCGAATCTGTTAGCTTAAATAGCACCGATTCAGATATCACCTCCACCAGCGATAAAGCGGCGGAGCTATCTAGCTTACCGAGCCAGGGCGCCGAGAAAGTACTGGGTGAAGTTGTACCCCAAAGCGCCGGGAGGCGAGGACGTGGTCAGACCCTTACCTCGCAGACGACGGATGGTGGAGATGGTAAGAGAGGCCGAAAGGGCAAGAAGAGCAGAGCAACCGAAAAGGAGTCTGGTCAAGATCAGGACCAAGAGAAGAAGGAGAATCTACCTCCTAAGCTAGAGCTTTCTGAAGCGCCGGTGCCAGCAGTTAACGTATGGACACAGAGGCAGGAAGCCAGGGCTGCAAAGATCAAGACTACCCCCCCAACAGCTACACAACCACGTAGTTCCAGCAGCGCGACAGCAAACCAACCTGACGGACTGTCCAATGCAACAACGCAGGACCAGAAGCAGAAGTTACCCCAGAATGAGAGTGTCGAAGTAAACGCGGCTCACAGTAGGCCGTCGTCAGGTAATGTAAAGCCTAAGAAGGAATTCGATCAATTCCGAAGCAATGGCAATCAAGCCCCCCGGGGTAGGGCGGCGCCAAGGGGCGCTAGGCTGAACAACGGCGAAGATAGAGCCACCTTTGAGACTCTAAGCCCGGCCGCAAATAACACTTCGTCCTGGCCAACGCCTGAAACAGCAGCAAGCGGACTGAAGACTCAAGTTCAGACTGGAAAGTCCGAGAAAGAGCAGAAGGATGATTCTGGCCCGAGCAAGCCTCGGAGCAAGAAGGAATGGCAACCTATAGAGTTTGTACCTAGTGTGTCATTCAACACGCCTATACCTTCGAGAGGAGGCTCGCGGGGTGGTCGTGGTGGTCTTAGGGGTGGACGAGACGCTGCGGCAAGAGGCAATCACGCTGCTACCGCCTCACTTGGTAATTTACCAGGCTTTTCTACAGTCCGCCGACCCGCTAACTATTTTCCAGATCGAACTCAATACAATGGCACGGCCACGGGAGCGGCTACGAATACAGCATCGGCGTCTAAGCGTGGATCTGTTGATATGCCCACGGCCCGCGACAGCCGGAAGGCGCAGGCACAAGCAGCCTCGGGGAAGACCTCGGGAGAAGCACAATCCGTAAGTAAAAAACTTGTCTCAGCCGATTAGGGAAGCCGTTCAAGCATGTATTAATCTTGACTGCAGATTGGCTCAAAGGCGGATGCGTCAAAGCAAAACTCGCCTGATCCTGCAATTAATGGATCTGGGAGCCAACATGCCCCTGCTCGTGTTGCGAGCTCGAACCAACGAGCTGATGAGACACAGAAGTCGTCACAGCCCGTAAGAGATGGAGTTAAGGATTCCAACTTCCAGGGCCAGATTCCTGTGGGCCGTAATGAGCGCGTGAGAGGTGGCGGCCGCGGCCGCGGAGGTCATTCCGCCGTGAACGGAGCTGGCCATTCGCAATCTCAGTTTAACCAGGGCCCTAACGGATACAACTACTCGAGCAATGGAAATGTACGTCAACCTAGCCATCTATACACTAACGGCTATGTGCAAATGCCCTACGGAGGAGCATATCCTGCCCAGGCAACCGGTAGCCAACACCGCAGTCGGCCCAGCTCCGGGAGCAATCGCGCACAGCATGCTAGACACCCATCCTCGAGAGCCTCGTCTTACCCAGCAATCGGCATGCCGTACGAACCCCCGGCGTATCCTCACGGCAACGGTCCGTACAATGGATACGCAGACCCCAATCACCTATTAAGTGGAGTATTATCACAAGTCGAGTACTACTTCTCTATCGACAACCTCTGCAAGGATACGTACCTTCGAAAGTGCATGGATTCTCAAGGATTTGTACCCTTGGGCGTTATAGCTTCCTTCAAGCGAATGCAAGAAATAGCCGATTATCAGATCATTCGCATAGCCTGTGACACATCTCCCCATATCGAGTTTATCGTAACGGAAGACGGGCAAGACAAGGTACGACGCCGCGAGAACTGGGAGCAGTGGGTCTTGGAGATAGGAACGCGATTCCCGAACGCCCAGAATGACGGACCAACGAGTTACCGTCCTTTCAACAGCCAGATGTTGTATTGGCCCCAGATGATGCCATATGGGGGCGAGGCGCCTCCCATGTTCTCACCGACTAATGCGGATGCTCATTTCGCACCTTACCTCTATGGAAATGGCGTGGCCTCCCCAACGAGCAACGGGATCAATGGCCATGCTCGTCCCTCGGATTCCCAACTTTCTGCGACAGTCCCAGAGTTCTCCCCAATCGGTAATCCCACAACGGGCACAGCGAGCCAGCAAGACGAGGCCCTGCCGACCTCCTCTAGCAATGGCCTAGTGTCAGACAACGCTGACCAAAAGGCCGCAACTTTGCCTTTTGGTGAACAAGTCGCTTCTGTCTCCAATGGCTCTCACAGCCCTGGAAGAGAAGAACAGGCTAGCACAAGTGACCAAACGATCACAAATGGCACCAGTGCTAGTCACGAAACCGAGACATACTAAACCAGTCCGAAGGACTGGCTATGAAAATGATCCATGAAGCTTAGATACCTAGGCCATATTACGTTCTTAAGACAGGTGTCTACCTTACTCGATTCTAGCGTTATGATGAATCACCAAATGATGAAGTTTATGCGGCGCTTCGACATCTTACGGGTCTTGTACAAGATTGCCAGCCTATGGACTGGTAAATCATGTTTCTTGACCTGGACCATTTGAATTTTTTATTGTCCTTCTGGTTTCGGCTCCGGCTTATGGAGCCAAAACGGCGGCATTCCACGATTTCGGTGGAATTTCTTGGTGCGGTTAGCAGACGGATGCCCATTTACCAATGATGATCGATTACTTTCGATGAAACCTCCTGGATACGTCTGAATAAGATGCGCTGTGAGTCCTACCAATTCATGGACTTATAGCCAATGGACTTACCACGTTGGCGATTGCGAACGATTAGTATGCAACACATGATGGATGCGATGCCCGACTCCCGGGAAGCTCTTGCACCTCCCAAATGGAAGGATTACGAAGACATATATCTTTGTGGCCTACTGATGTAGGTTATCACACAAACGAGAAGAGATGGATTCCACCTCGTTGATAACAATTCGAGCCAACCATCTCGGTCACAGTAAACTTGACATCGCAATTACTTTTTTTTTCTCTTACGTTTGTTTACTACAAAACAACCTACCTGCCACGAATAATAGTGGCCTTTGCATCGGGGGATTATCACAAGCCTGTCCTCTTGATGGCACAGAATACGGATTCCACTAAGAAGCAAATCTAGGTGGTGATTGTGATCAATGCGACTCTTTTAGTCCTTCCTTCGCCTTCGGTCACTCGTCTCTGCGGATTCGTTGGCCCTTAGATACCTCTGCGCTCGCGGAGGTTAGCATCTCGCTGCTAGACAAAAGTATTGAGCACTGAATTTTTTTCTTTTTCTTCCTTCTTTTCTCGCAATTGCATTCGCGGCGTGGATTGTTCGCATAAGGGGAAGGCCTCACGGAAAGGGGAACTTTTGCAAATAGACTTCGACGTCATAAAAGGAGAAACAAAAGGGTCTTTATCTCTTGTTATGCGGTTTATATTATGTATGAGTAGGAAAGTACAAAACAAAAACAAAACGCAACGGAACTTCGAGATATCTGAGTGCTGTATTTAGGTGCTCCGAAACATCTTGCTCCCGCGTCAATTCCATCGTCTATCGCCATTTATATCGCCTCCTCATGCTATTTCGTCATCGCTAGGTACTTAAAGGATATCTAGAGAGCTATGACGGAGATAAACTTTACCCTGAAGGAACTATACTAATCCTCAGGAATCTCGACTCTGTGAGCACAGTATATATTCTATTTTCTTTTCTTCTTCGCGGATGGTTGGTCTGTGTCTGTTTCTATCTATATATGTGGATTGGCGGAGAACACCGCCTTGCTACCACTGCTTTGTTGTTTATTGCTCGAGATTAACTGTATATATATTGCACTTCGCCCGTACATACCAAACAAGATTATTATATATACCTACCTGTATACCTATTCTACGCTCCCCTTGCGCTAGGATACCAGGGGGCTCGGTGATGGCGAGAAGCTGCCTTGCTACTTTTACTATAGTCTAAAAGGCGTATATGACGAAATAGGTATGTTATACGTAATATAGATAGGGGCAAGTATCTAAAAGGGGGTAAAACCCGAAGTATCAAATGCTTAATGCAGTTGTGGAATATATTAAGACGTAGTTAATAGCCTATATACCAACATATAACCATGTGAGACTTCACTGATGTGTGGTCTTGATTGGAGATTCTGTATGTGAATAGTTTAATCGCGGTCCTGTCTTTGCTTCGTGGCATAGGGTCCGTGGACTTCTTCCCATAAGGTTTACTATCCCGTACCTATACCGTCGATGGTTTGAGGTATGTTACAGGGTTATCATCTGGGCGCCGTTGATATTGAACTACACCCTGTTGTAGCTGACCACCCAAGGCACATGCACCCAAAATTCCCCATCACCCCCAGACGGAGAACCTGTTCCAATGCCCCCTTGTTACCTAGCTTCCATCTGTCATCTTCTAGTGTAGACACCTAAGAAACCAACAGCTGCCTCGTTGTTTTAGTTGCTGCCTCAAGCATTACTCATCACAGACTCAAACCTAGCCAACCCGACGATATTTGGTATATATTTGGCCGATTCAGCGTAAGTGTATTCTGTAACTACTCAAGTCTCGGAAGAAGTTTACGTTTGCTGGATTTCGTCATCGTGAAGGCTTTAAACTAAATCGAATAAGATATAGTTAACTAATACGTCTAAACAAGCCGGACTATGAGTCACTTACATAGTTGGCGACAGCGGGTCAATGCGTATAGGCACCTGGAAGTACAAGTTCCTTGTGGGCTCTAGCGGTGGTTCCCAAAAATGTAGTATAGATATGTCATGACCGGGCTGAAAGGAAGAGCACAACTGCGACGTTTCCGGTGCCTTGATTTTCGTAGGCTACCCAGGTATATATCATAGCCCGGTGGGTTATCAAATGGTAGCCCCGTAGGAGTGCACCGCACCCCGTGGTTGGATGCCTGTGCTTCTAAGCCTTCTCGTCTTGAGTTACCTGGAGTAAGTTAAGCTTGGTGTATGTTCATATCATTATACACAGAGGAGCCCGCCTGAGAGGTAAGGGGGACACCTATCGTAATACACCAAAGGAAATATCCTCTTATATAGGTGGGATTGCTTCAGCCATTTCTTTCTTCATAATGGTGCTTGGGCTTGGTGACTTACAGAAGTATATCATCGTATTTATACCACGCCGTTAGCTCTCCTCATACGCTAGCCATATACACAAATGTCAAACTCCCATTACTCACTTTGAGTTCTTATAAAACTGTTAAAAAATAAGGCTTCCTTCAATGTTGTCTCCGGCTAGTAACCATCATATTAAAATATAATAACACAAATCCGGTTATATACTAATATATTGTTTCCATACCCTAATGGGCAACCCGTATTAATCGCCGATGCCACCCGGCCCGAAAGGATTACCAAATCCACCTTCTATCAAGTCTCCTAGTCACAAAAGAAAGAAGCTAGAAATCAATGATACGATGTGCATCTTACCAGAAATCTATGTTACGGACTGAATATCCTATACCGGCCCAACTAACAACAATCCTAGGACAGAAAAATATGTAGGAACTCGATAGCATCCGGCCGCCCCACGCAATCGGTCCTGTAAGTGTAAGTCATAAGCATCGGACTGCGGCGCTGCGACCGTCCGAAGAGAGGCTAATGCGTGGCTGGAGCCGGCAAAGTCAGGCCATATGTAGACGTCATGGGACGATCATGCCATGCAAGGTATATGCACATGTTGTATACAGCCAAGGAGCGTCGTAGCGGGGACTGCTACTACTTCGTGCATAGATTAAGTAGAAGGCGACAGCAACAACTGAAAATATATAAAAAAGAGGACCATCGTAACGACGCCTTACCAACGAGGTTGCAACCGTTACAATTACTTCCCTTACTTACATCGGTACTCTACTTATACCCGCCAATTGGATACTTACCCCAGGGAAAAAAGAGGAGAAATTATGACCAAGGTCATCCTCTCCATCAACGCGGGGTCGAGCTCCGTCAAGATCTCCGTGTACACGGCTAAGCACCGCGAGCCCCCGAAGCAGCTTGCCGAAGCCCAGATTGACGGGTTGACGGCGCCACCAGCGCAGCTCACGTACTCGCGAGGCGATGTAAAGGTTCTTGACCACAGAGATGTAAAAGAGAATGTCGGAAACCAAGATGACGCTTTCAGAATCCTGCTGGATACCTTCACCGGGGACCAGGAACTGCCCGAATTATCTGCCAAGGGGGACATCTCGGTTGCCTGCCACCGGGTAGTCCACGGAGGCGACTACAAAACTTCCAAGGTTATCACGCAAGAGACTTACCACCACTTAGAGCGGCTAACAGACCTGGCACCGCTTCACAATGCCAACTCGCTGCGCATCATCAAGTCGTGCATGGACGAACTGCCCAGTGCCCTCAATGTTGCCTGCTTCGACTCGCAGTTCCACTCGACGCTACCCGCGCACGTCTGCACCTATCCGATCGACCAGGAGATCGCCAAGAACAACCAGCTGCGCAAATACGGCTTCCACGGCATCAGCTACTCCTTCATCACTCACTCCGTCGCCAAGTACCTCGGCAAGGACCCGGCGGACCTCAACATAATCGCCCTGCACCTGGGTAGCGGCGCCAGCGCGTGCGCCATCAAGGGCGGCCGCAGCTGGGACACGAGCATGGGCTTAACGCCGTTGGCGGGGCTCCCGGGAGCGACGCGCAGCGGCAGCGTGGACCCGAGCCTGGTGTTTCACTACGCAAGCGACGTGGGTAAACTATCGCCGTCGTCGACCAAAGACCTGCACATCTCGGTGGCCGAGGAGATTCTCAACAAACAGAGCGGGTGGAAAGCCCTGACAGGCACCACCAACTTCGGCAAGATCGCCACCTCGGACCGGCCCGAGTGCCGACTGGCCTTCGACCTGTTCGCGGACCGCGTGAGCGCTTTCGTCGGCTCATACTACGTGTCCCTAGCCGGCAAAGTGGATGCTCTGGTCTTCGCGGGCGGTATCGGCGAGAAGAGCGATAAGCTGCGCGCGGCCGTCGTAGGGCAGGCCGCGTGCCTTGGTTTCGGGATCGACCCTGCACTCAACGCGGCTAACATCTCGAATATCGTGCAGGACGTAGGCGCCAAGAACGCTAGGCACCGCACGCTAGTATGCCGCACAGACGAGCAGTACGAGATGGCAAGGGAGTGCGCCCACAACGACGAGCTGTGGTGAGACACGTGATAGCTACCTGCTATCTATTTTCATATAGAGACATTACATGCATTGCATATTAGGGAGCCGTACGGGGAAGGGTTTTGGGAACAATCTGGGGTAATGTAATATGGGAAATATCATGTCAACTTGGAGGGAAGGGGTATATACTATCCAACTATAGAAATGATCGATGCATCTTCCTGCTGTTTTCTTTCACCTTGCCGTTGACCTGCGACGATCATAGCACGAAACAACACCCTGTTCTCCATCCGCCTCGCAATCCGAGCCCGAGCGCGTTTTAGGGTCCGCCCACGTAGTCAGCAACCGGGACGGGGGTGTGGGGCAAGGGTCAGAACACGAGCGAGTGAGACGAGGCGGGATGGTGAAGCTATTCCAGCGAGCGCGACGAATAATTTGCTCAAATCTCGGGATCGCCCGCAAGTCCACTTCCCAAGAAAGAAAGAAAAAATAAAAATAATTATTCCCGCCTAAATAAAGAATTAAAACCGATGATCGACAGGCACGGGGGATGGGGGACCCCCGCCTGTCAGCACCGACGATCGTTCGTTAGCAGATCGTTGGGAAAAGTGACTTGTGACGAAACGACGAGCAGTGGAGAGTTTTCGGGTCCCTACATACATACCTAGTCCACACTACATACAACCGGAACTAAAACTAAAATTACCGCCTGTATGGGGTGTCCTCTGGTGATTGGATCAGGAGACGTTAGAAGGATTTTTCTTTTAAAGTGAGGTTTCCAAGGCAAGGCCAGGCCAGGAATTGGACGGGGACTAATAAAAAACAATTGGCTAGATGGGGAAAAGAGGCAGGCAGGTACATACGTAGGGTCTAGGGTAAGGCCCGGGGGCATTGGGTGATGACGTACTGATGCAAGATGACGTCGATCGAGGGGAAAAAGGGGGGGAAGGGGTCCCCGGGAGCGTAATAATAGTGCGCTTCCCACTTCCCAAGAGCGGCCCCCCTTTGCGGACGACGCTACTCCGTAACCTACCCTTTCTTCGCTTGCTCGCCTACCGTTACATACTTCAACCACACGCGTGCCTTGGAGGTGGTTACTAAATTAGCTAGGATGCTTGACGCTACTGTATGTAATAGTCTCGTTCGAGAACACCTCTCTACGTATAATATGTAGGTATATCTATCTATCTATCTATCTATCCATCTATATATTACACCACTTCCACGGGACGGCTAAACGGTCACTTGGGCTGGCTCAACGGCCGCCCCGTCGAAATGGTACCGAAATATCGTTGCAACAAACACCCTACCCTAACCCGCAGATCGGCCGGTACCTAGGCCGGCGCACCCCACGCACCCTTAATATGAACCCTCTCCGTCGACATGCGTCTTGTACCTGCCCGGCAGGGAAAAGGGGAAAGAAGTTGGATGGATGATCATCAGGGTCCAATGCCAAGATCAGGGACTTGCAATTAGTTGAATTTTGGCTTGTTTTGGCACGGTAGAACCCTGGAGATCATCCCGACCCTGATGTGTTGTCAGCGGAAAATAATCACGTTAGGAACCTACTACATAGTCGTATCCCATAATGAATAGAGTCCGGTCCGTTTGCCGGATCGGCGGCAGGGACACTTGGTTATTTATTACAAAGTAATTCATCACCATAGCACATCTCTCAAGACTGAACATTTTCGAGTAGGCAATTTGAAGCTACTAGGTAAAAAAGGATTTTTTAAGTTTTATCATTAAATATTGCGTTTCATTTTCGTATGCCATCCGCCCCTTCTCTGTCCTGGGCGGACGTTGGTATCTAATGCCTAACTCCAACGTCATTTATATATAGTAGACAAAATGCCGCCCGACGAAGTATGTGGACCCTTTACGGCGGGTCTCCGGCGCATCTCCGTGTGCGCCTGCTAATCAGCTCCCATGTGTAATATGCAAGAGCACACTTATTCGCCCTCGCTGATGTTTATACAACTGCTCCATCATCCTTTTCCAATCAAGTAAAAAAACCGGGGGCGACAAGCCAATTGGCCCGGGTTATCGTGTTGTGAGCAGAGAGAAGCGTGAGAAGCACTCCATGCTGCTCGAATGCTTTTCCCAGCCGTCTGTCAAAAATGCAAAGTAAAAATGGTGCGCCCATCGTATGCGTGCCACCGTGGTATCAATAGTGCCGTCGTGAACTGTTCCCAAATGTACCCAAACGCCGTGTTATAACGTATATCCGCCCATACCGGTCCCTGTCTTACACAGATGGGAACAAAAACAAGTCCATTACCCCTTCATTACTAGATGTTGGTCTTAAGTCGGCTTATAAAAATAAGAAAGCTTGTGTTGGGCATGTCTTAAGCACCCTCTTGGCAAGCGATTGCTGCTAGTGCGTCTAGTCCGCTGCTGGTTCTGGCTGCACCGGGCCGGCCTATAAGTGGGAGGTTAAGACCACGCATATCCCAAGCCCCACCGGGGGAAGGAAGTGAAGCATCGGGACCGTATTGATCCGAATCCCACATTTGAATTTCGTGAGACGGAGCGCTGCTGTGAGAGCATGACGACTTAGAAGATACCGAGCCACGCTTGGATGGAGAAGATAGGGATGAGCTCTTAGACTTGGAAGAGCCAGAGGACCTCGACTTGTCCTTAAAGTGAGTTTCAAGGTGCTGCTTCATGTTGTCTGCGCGGGTGAACTTCTTGTGGCAGCCAGGGTACGTGCACTGAACAGCCTTCTCGGCAGTGTGGATCTTAGAGTGGCGCGAGGCGTGTCCCGAAGTAGTGAAAGTCTTCTCACAACCGTGACTATCACGATACCGACAGGGGTAACGCTTGCCCGTCTTCTCGGGTGCAGCTGAGCTAGCAGAGCTGTCGTCTTCATATGAATTGGAACGACTGGTTGCAACATAGACAGGGCGTTTCATGCCAACTTGCTGGTCAGGAAGGTAGTCATCGTAGAGCTGGCGTGACGAATAGTCGTATAGACTAGGTGTTAGTGGAGAGTAGGCATCGTAACTGGCGTTGGAATCGTATGAATCCGAACGAAGGAGTTCTGGAGTGTGGGGCGGCGGCGATTGGTCGCCGGTGGATTGATAGTGGATAGCCGTGTGGTATGACTGGTGGCTGGCGTATGGGTCATCGTTTAAGAGAGAGACCTGACGTCCGGTGGCGTCTCGTGCGTGCATTGTGTCTGTAGATGTGGGGATAGGGCGCGGAAAGCGGGATAAAGATTCAATTGCAATTGACTGCTTAAACCGTGCTTGTCGTTCGGTCTTTGAAAAATGTATGTGAAGCTCAAACCCCTGTAGTAAGGTAAGGCACAGCCGAGTAAAATTGTAATGTGAGTAGACAAAAGTCCAAAAGCAATGAATTATGCTTAATCAAGCACACTCCGAACACATAGAAGGTTTCTTGTGTGGGCGGCAGCTAAAACTGGCACGAGTCGAAAAGACGACGAGACGATTTGAGGTGGGGATGGTTTATGGTCTTTGAAAAGACGTACGGTTCGACAGGTTGAGGTTGTGTGTGTGTGTGCGTGTGTGTACGGTTAAGCTCAAGCTAGGTTGGACTGGTTTATTCTCATCCAAAGTATAAGGTGAAGACAATTGTGATAAATAGCTACTAGGCGGAAGTATGTGGTTGACTAGTGCTGTAGTGTAGCTATTTTGAGGGGGGGTGGTTTCGAGAATAAAGGTTGAAAGGTGAGGCAGGACCAGAGGAGCTTTTTTTCGTGCGAGATACGACGGGAAGTGAGTTGGTTAAAAAGAAACATGGGAAAGGCATGAATCCCATCGAGTTCCCAGCTTCCTCCACATTTCCAACCAAAAAGGACGAGACTAAAAGGTACAAGGAGTACTTCGCTACATTGCACAAAGATTACAGGGATCAGGGGTTCCGCTACATGCTAGCAAGTGGTTCCAAAAAAGCAGAAGGAAGCGGGGGGGCGGTTGCAGACACATGGGACTGAGGCATTGTACCTGACCGAGTCTTGCGAGTATCACAAATGTACCCTTTGCGCATTGGGCGTGCTATGTATGTAGGTACCTACCTACCTATGTATGTATGTATGTATGAAGTAGTACCGAAGAACACAACCAAAAAAAAAAGATCGTCGTCACCGCTTATTTCCTTACTTCCTTACTTACATGTAGCTGTTTAGTTACATCCATTTCTTTTCCAGTATTGACCAGTACCGAGGTTACATCGTAAGGCTCTGCTCGTTCAGATATGTTCAGATGTCCTGCCAAGATAGTCCTGTAACCTACAGATATCCTGCATGATAACCATTTACATATCGCCATGGTAAGCCGTGATTCATTATTCTAGAAATATGTGCGCATGCAGGTCATCCTTATCCAAGACCGTTCCGAAGAACCATTGCTCGTATTACCTATCACTAACTATGTGCATTAGGTATGTATCTAGGCATGTGTATGACTTTTACGCAGTTAGACTTATGCGTAGAATAGAACTTTATCAAGACGCACCGCAACCTTGACCAAGTTGACTTGAGGCATTTGAGGAGAGACTTTTTCCCTTGCTGCCGAGGCCAACTTAATTTTCTCAGTCAAGGACGCAAGCGAGCAGTAATATTTCTGCAAACGCTTATCTGGCAGTCTGGGCATTTTACATATCGTCGTTATGTCGTTGCGTCGTTACTATGCAGCAAGATTTCTCGTTGATCCGTTCTAGGAAGTGAAGCTTCGACAAAGCCGATCCCGTCCCGTGGAGTACGATACGTACCTCTTCCATGCAAGGGTAGGTGAAGAAGGTATTTGACGAATTAGACGCCACGGACGAGACGGGTACGCTGCGGTGGCTCACCTTGCGTCGCGCTGCCAGGCTGCGTACAGATGATCAGCAGGCACGTTTGGATGTTGCATTGCTCGGATCTTTGCTAGCATATTTCCCTTCACCTAGTGTCTATTTCAGGATGCCAGCACCACCAGACCGGTCACCCGGGTCCCTGATTGACATTCCAATCCGAGGAGTAACTCGTGCTCCCAGTCTCCATATAGCACCCACTCGCAAGGAGAAACAATGTCCCATAAGGCGGGCCTACGCTATCGTCAGGACCGTCTAGTTTTTGATGTTGACGGTGACGTAGGAGGCTATCGAAGGTACCTGAGCAGGCTGAGCTGACCTAGCTCTTATGGTCTTCCACGTCCGCCTCATATATTACTATTTACTAACTATAGTGTAGAACGACATTTGGGTACGTGCTTAACGGGTCTTCTATTAAGTAGGGACGAGTAAGAGATGTTAAGAGCTGGTAGTGTTCATCTGTTACTATACGCTGTATACGTACAAACGCGGTATAGAGTAAGGTAAGCTTATGACTCATGAGAGACTATTACTATGTTTGTGGGTACATTGAAAAATCCGTGCCTTTATTCTCACCTTACTACATATGTAAAGAATGAGGCTCGTAACTTAGTAATCCTTTGTCTTGTTCTTCGATAATAGTGTATCTACCAACACACGATCCACTAGACTAGCAATATTATACTTAAGATCCAGAGTAAATGATCCACAGGAGGAGGATAAGACTTAAAACGGAAGCCGTCGCTTTCTATTAACTTAGCCAGAGACGGTAAATTTTCAGGGTCCTTAGGATACCAGGCTGCCCTTGATGTGTCAAGTTCCGATGCATGTAAGTTGCGGTATCGTCGACCCCCTCGACGCCTCAATCTCTTAGGTTAGTTAGATAGAAATATAGATCGAAGATTATTTGTTAAATCTGCCAAGACGTATGGAGTCAAAGGGGAGACAGGGGAGACAGGGGGGAAGCTCGGGGTACATGGAACAAGTAGAGAAGGTACATGCCGGAAACCTTGTGCGACAGAGATCATCTAAACTGTCCATGGTGACTGACAGAATACACAAGTTACAAAGTTACAATACGTTAAAGTTACATGTGCTCCAACGAAGTCCACTAACCCTCGCATGCGTCTCCATCACGGATGACAACTACAATATGCAGAATAAACAACTTTTAAAAAATAGGATACCATTACTACTTACCATGTCAGCTATTGGATTATCTAGATTTTCATTTGAATGGTTTTTGATAACAGGAGGAGCTCTGGAACTTGAGCACTTGATAGGTAGAGTCGGGGTATGTAAGGTTACTTTGTCATCCGCTTGCCCTTGATGGCATTCTTCTTTTCCCTTCCTGATTTTTTCAGAATTCGATGCTTTCCTTCAGTCCCCACTCACACCCCACTCCCCTCCATCTCGATCCCTCCTACCCATCTGCCCATCCACTCTGCCACTCCATCATTTTTTCTCTCGTGTGGACACAAAGCAGATATTAGTGTACATTTACATTAGCCACATCTACCTTTAGTGTAGGTCTCACAAAGCGCCAACGCCAACTCGGCAAGTCTACCCATGCGACATGTACATACGTAGTTGATTGATGTGCTGCAGTCCGCTGACTTGTTATTAAGGGGTCCTGACCAGGAGCACACGAATAACCCTTAGCCCTTCCTTGCGCCGTATGCCGCATGCGGGGGAGAGACACATAGCAAGACCGGAGCATAACGACTTATTTATCGGGCTTCCGAATAGTATCCCACATACATACCTGACTTGTTAATGTCGGCAAGGAAAGCGGAAGAAATGAGAGGAAAATAATGATGTCATGAATAAACGCTCCGGAGTCAAGGTAAGCACAGAGCGGGTCGATGCCAAATGGCGAAGGAGAGAGTATCCGTATCCGTGTGCGGTTGTTTCGATAGCCAGCAAATTCTAACGATGGGGACCCGAGGAAAGGAAATTTAAGAGCGATCTCGATTTTGGAGGGAGATCGGTCTCCGCCTGATGGAGGGCCGCAGAATTCTAGCAAGGGACTGAATGAAAGCGGATAGTCAAGCCCCACATGGAACTGGGGGGTTCTTTTTTTTCTTTCTCAATGTTCTATGCCCTGTCTAGCTTGCCCATGTTATTATGGGTTGCTATTATGGTCTGTCTCTCCCGTTGCCAAGTCCCTGAATATGATACCCTGAGAAATAGACGTTACGCAGGCTACGATACCTAACCTAGGTATTAAGGGACGAAGCTATACTATACTTAGGTATTGTACCTACCTAACCAGCTAACCTAACGTGCAACGTCCAAAGGAGGCTCAGCGTGGCTTGCTTCGGTATTTGTACCCCGATAACATGGACATATGCACATTACATACTGATGATACACGGCATTGTCCATTAACCCTACGGTACGGCCATAATGCATATACGGTACACTGCAAGAAGCCTTGCAGGAGTAGGGGTTTAATACAATAGTGAGAAACTGGGTATCCAACTAGTTATCCAACTCTTGGAACTGATCAAAAAGTCAGGGTTCATTCAGCATGCGCTAACTATGTTTGAGCCTTCTTGCACAGCCTAGGTACCCCTCCCTATGTATGCCTATGTAGGTATGCATGTACAACTCGATGACCTTCTCGAGTCTTGAGTTCCCTTCTGCATAATATATACCTAAAAAAAGGTACATCGAAGGGAAGCGCATCGGCACGATTAGAACAAGGACGATGCGGATGATAATTAATAAAAGAGTACTACCTACCGGAATAGAATGAGTGGAATGGAAGACGGCCAGCAATTCCTTCAACCCGCCCTCGAAGCATGCCGGCCTACAAACGTAGCAACAAAATTTCTAGGGGTTGAGGGTTGAGTAACTGGCTCCGCGCATCAGCAGCACAGAGATCGAAACAATGTTGGGCAATCGTCGATTGCTGGCGAGATCGCCGGCGAGGTCCACATTACAGGAACACACCTTTTAAAAATCTTGGCGCGAACTTCGTGTCTCTCATAGGGCCAACTTATCGTTTGACAGCCAGGGTCCCGGCCACGCATACATGGCATACGCTACATACATAGGTACTACCTGACTACCTACCTATGTATGTAGGCATGTATGTACATACGTTATGTTCCCCTGGATGGATTCGTTAATTGTCCGTCGCGGGCCTCGAAATTCTCAAAGCTTCTGGCGGTCTAATAATACTACATCTTCATTAACTAAGCCCTGTCAGCCTACGAAGCAGAGCCGACTCACGCATTGTACATATGTACAATACATACATCTGCCTGTGGTACGATGGTGGTCCCTGGAATTCTGAATGCGGTTTGTTTTAATACCCTGTCCATGCGCGCCAACCAGAGTACAAGCCTTCTTGGTATATAGACGGAAACGGACTTTATGGGGTCTAGTGTATCTCATGGGATTCCCAGATCTTTGGACTATTCTCATCCAACGAGTTTTGCAATGAGGATAGACGAATATTTGTGGAATATTATCTGTGTGTTATCTATATGATCTATATGTACGTCCTCGAGTGTCGCCGAGACACAAGAGCGACATCGTCTAAAAGCGGCACATTACACTATAGATCATCTATAAGCTTATCAGGCGATGGCGCCGATAGTAGATTATCGCAATCTTTTTTGTTATATGTATGGCATTATGGCATTTTAAGTCATTCGAAATTTCTATTTCCGGTAAACTTCACTTAACTTCTGTACATCCAAAACTACTATTCCGTATTTATGTTTACAAGAACATTGCATTTTTCTTTTCTTTTCCTTTTTGCATGCTATCGATGACGGGTCTATTACTTACTTACTTGGCTCTACCAATTCGATACATCCGTTCGCATCCAGATACATGATAAAAGAAATATGGACACGGCAATTGTCACGATGACGCAAGTGAAGCTTTGACTTTTCAGTTTTGAAGTTTCACACGGGCTGACGGGGCGCGTGTTTCGGAGCTTTAGGTCCAGCTAGCAAGGCGATTCGGCCGTGCTTCCGAGGGGGGGCTTCGCTTCCACCTTCGATACCTTCGATACCTTCGATATACTTCCACGTCCGTGGATGCCTTGTTTCCGGCTCGACAGCTCGACATCTTGGCCGCTAACTGTCCCAAGGAACTTCGCGGGGCTTCGTAAGGCTCCGTAAGGCTTGGAAAAGGCTTGGAAGTTCGGAATTTGCTCGTGTTTATTCGGTTTATGGTTTATACAAGTTTTATCCATCTGCATCTATTTACACATCTGCTACGGATTACTTTATTTGTTCTAAAAAGGCCTGGACCTTGTCCCGGGATGAGATGTCATCTGTTTCGGGAATGCAAAATTCAGTTGAGCCATTGGCCATTGGATGGATCATGGATGGGATGGGATGCCCGGATGGAACCCCGTACCCAGTAGCGCAAGCCCAGGACCTTAACCCCTGCTGAGATAATGTGCAAAACTACTACGTTTACATGTGTGTAGTATTTGTGTGGTATGTGTGTTTAGGTCTATAGGTCTAGATGGCATAAGAATGGCCCACACAAGCAAATGCGCAATGGCCAACATTCGAGCATCAGTCCATGAGCTGATAAAGAGTCGTCGAAAAAGCCATGGCATGTTATAATGGCCTTTCGATTGCCTATTTAGCATTCACAATGCTTACCATGCATATACATAGGCCGACCGAGTCGCATCGCCCAAGAGCTTTGCCATACTTTCCATAGACCCGACTTTACGTGCCGCATGCGAATTTCGCCATGAGATCAATGCAAGCTATATCTAAGGATCTGGCCAGATCCCATTCTACCTACACTCGATACTACTTACATACGTACTTTACACGTAGTTATATGTTATACCTACATAAACAAAACAAAAAAGAATAAACATGCTGAAATATCGCCAACAAGGTGCACATTAAAGTATATAGCTGTAGGTAGAGAACGTGGTAGACTACACCAGCTACACTAAACTCTTTGCAGTAAATAAATATACGTACCTCCACACCGAGGATAATGTAAGGATCACGACGAGAATTATAGCAGCAAGCAAAGAGACCAATAGGAATTGTGCCATACCTACAGTAGTACAGTAGATGATACATAGCTACTCTGTAAGGTAGGGTGTAAGCACTTGCCACGAGCCACAGGCATGTCTACGGTAACATGCTATACATGCGGGAGAAACCAATTTGTTATCTAATACATATGCTAAATATCGACCCAGACCGTACCGTATAGAGCGGTATGCTGTTCCGGGACACGCCGTTAAAAGTTGTCGCTCGACCCGGGGCTCCGCGACCACGACAACCCGAGACGACCGCCGGCCGTTCGGTATAATGCAACAAACAGGCCTTACCGAGCTTGCGCACGATCGTGGGCCCTTGGGGTTCTTGGGGTCCTTTTTATATACAATACACTATGTAGGTACTGACCCGGCCCACAGGATACGCCCCGTGCTCGCTAACGACGGTGCAGCCTTACGGTGGACGATCTTTTCAGCAATATTCCGTATATATTCTGGTTTTCTGATAGTCGCTATTACGTGCGTCGTAAAACCGCACTATTCTAGTGTATGTATGTAGATATGTATGTAGCTCATTCACAAGCTTCTTCCCATGGATCGTCTGGAACCGAGATTCCGTAGCTTCCCCTAGTTAGTCGGTTTCTTTAATACATACAGACGCACACTTACGTGGTGCTACTTTCTAGATACCTACTTCCCCACTATCTACATAGAAGCCGGGCATTTCTATATCGATATTAGCCAAAGCCAACGCCAACTGCACGACTCTGACTCGCGACCTCCATGGCGTATATACATACATATATACACGCATACATACATACCTCATACATATACATAGAACATATATACATGGATATAGAAGACGTAGTTATACGTAGATACATACAACTGGTACCGAACGCAGATCCCCTCCAGTACAATATATATACCCAAGTACATAGGTAGGTATATATGTAATACATGTGCACGGCAGGACAGACAAGGATGGGATTTTCCCTCGTCCTCCTCTCCCTCCTCACGTCTCCTCACTCACATGTGCGTCCGTGTGGTGCTCTGCTAAACTAAGGTACCAGTTTTTTACCCCGCGCTGTGGGCTGTAAGCTGTTAACTCGCATGGCGGTGCAGACCTTGTCTATAACACACAGCACATACAATAGAGATATGTCACCGTGATCAGTCATGACGAAATCCGGTTTTCAGCGTTGCCATCTTCAACTGATCGGCGCTCAGCAGTTCAGTTCGACCCGTCCTGTGGGACTCGGACGAAGGATATACATACATACATACATACATTATACATACATATATACTGAATAGTCACCCCTTATTCTGCTATGTATGCATTTTATATATGTGCATATCAGATACATCATGTACTCTCCCGGCCGAGTCCCTGCAGATTTCAAGTAGGCAAACAAGTTCTATAGAGACGAAGAAAAAAAGAGAAGAGCCAGAAAAAAAAGAAGAAGAAAATTAACCCTAGAATATCGTCGAAAATGTAACTATTCGGAACTGTCTCTTCTGCCCCCAACCCCCATCTCACCTCACCCAATTGCACCGCAGCTACGACATAATCAGCTACATAGTAAAGTATGATTATGATGGATGGTGCGGTGCGCAGTGTCTATATACATAGTACCTTAGGTATGTATATAGATACGCGTAGTGTACGTAAATGTGTAAGTGTGTGTGTGTGTACGAAGTAAACAAGAAATATGGTATTATTCTAAGGCATACCGCGCGGGATGCGAATGTTGGGAAATCGCCCATGCAGCCAGAATCCAGAAATTGGAAAATCTAGATCAGAATCAGAAAAAGAAAAAAAACCAAAAAATCCCATGTCCGGGACCTGCGAGTTTCACCAGAATCCCATCTTTCCTTTTCGCATTTTCCCCTTTTCCCGCTTCTCGCGTTCCCCAACACACACAAATACAACACCACACACCACACCAACACTGCGAACCCGGCCCTGCCCTGCCTCTCATCTCGCCCCTCGCCTTCACGTGCGACAACGGTCCGTACGCCTGTGAGTGAGGTCTTATATGCCATGCCCATGCCCATGCCATACCTGACCTGACCTGACCTACCGGCAGTAGTAGTACCGAGCTCGCTCTGCGTACGGTACGCGCGAATACCAAATACCATACCTACCTACCTAACCTACCTACCCATCTACGTAAGAGGCTGCAACGCTGCAGCGGACATCGAATCTGGGGGACCACGTATCGTGTAACCCACGCGCGCCGCGCTATCATATCTACCTACCTTACCTACCTACCTACCAGCATATCATACCATACCACGGCAGCTCCCTCGCTCCATCCAGTCCGGCCCAGCCCAAGGACCTTTTTTCCCGCCCGACGATCGAGATCTGTGCGAGCCTCCTGTTCGAAACGTACGTCGTGACACTTCTTTTCCTTCCTTCTTTCTTTCCTTCCCTTCCCTTCCCTCCCTGAACCGTAGCCGTTATCCGCGCCCGCGTCAAAGCGTAGAGCACCTACCTACTTACTTACCTAACCTAGGTACTTAACCCTAAAGGCAAAAAAAAAAAAAAAAAGAAAGACAGAAAAGCCTCATCTCTTCCCTACCTACGCACATACATATATACATAGGTACATACATGCCATATGCAGGTAGGGACCAGGTCGGATAGATACTTTATAAAAGAAAAGAAATATCTCGTAACGCCGCAGCGGCAAACACTAATATCCCTTAGCCAAAGTCAATGTACGGGGCGGCGACGGCGACGGAGCCGGAGCCGGCTCCATACGTATCTAGGCATAGCTGGCATAGGCGAACAGATACGTAAAGATAAAGTTGGACAAGACAAGCGAGGCGGGGAAGGATCCATTCAAAACAGATTTCAGACGGCGCGCGGCCTTTGGAGAATTGAGTTTGTAGAAAAAGCGAGTGCTGTACGTAAGAAACGCACACATTGCATGATAAGAATTAACTACTGGAACTAAGCCGATTTAGCCTCTTCTTCCGTAGTCTAACATAACATCCGATAACCCCCGCCTTCCAAGAACGCCGTAACCATGCGACCGACCCCATGCTGCGAAAAAAAGGCCAAAAAACCAGCGAGTGGCCCCACCGTCCCTTTAGACGCCATGCCTTACTTACATTTGTCTGTCTGCGTACATATAACGTTGTACAAAAACCCCTTACTTCGCGCGATCCTATAGCGGCGCAGCACCTCGCCCGCCCTATTTCTTAGCGGGTAGTGCCGGTGGTCCCATCTTGCCAGCACCGGTATCGACCTTCTTATTGGGGTGTTCAGGGACCTTGAAGCCACCGTTGGCACTACTAGCTGTCCCGCCTCCGGCTACCTGGGTAAAGGTACCGCCCTTGAACCAGCGGTCCTCCTCCGCCTTTCGCTTACGATTAAGCTCAGCTTGAACCTTGGGGTCTACAAGCTCTAGTCCCTGAACTGGTGTGAATGCTAGAGACGAGGCTGTCCCTGCACCTCCTCCGATAGTGGACCCTACCCCTGAAGTTCGTAGACCCTTACCACGAAGGTCGATGTTGCCTGATTGGCCAAAGCCGCGCAATGACGAAGCTGAGCCGCCAATAGGCGTAGCTCCTCCCCAGCCTTTATGCTTTTGACTAAGCTTCGCTCGTGTCCGGTTGTCAATCTGCACTCCACGGATTCGTCCATCGTTTGTCTGCCCGATCATCCCCATGCCCGTAGTAGAGTCTCCAATTCCGTAGTCTGTTTCCTTCTCCTCCTTGCCGAACACCATGCGGTTCTGAGCCTTGCGAAGGTCAGTCATCGCAGTTGCCTCCTTGGCCTTGCGAGCCCGTCGGCCACCCCGCTTTCGTGAGGGTTTGTCATCCGGGGCCGGTAGCGCTCGTTGACCCTTGTTTGGTGGCGGTTCCGTCAGTTTGTCTAACCTCTCTAGACATTGACCCCTGAGTTCTTCGCCATATGACCCATCAGGGTTTGAGTGGCCGGTATCCGCACGTGCAGCTAGGACGAGCTTCGCCGCCACCGCCTTCATAGCCTTCTTCTTTAGATCGGTTGGGATGCCACGGATGATTGGAGAATGGTATAAGTAACCTTGCTGTTTCACGCCCACATTGGTGGCGAATGCCGTATTGCCTGATCTTTTCGAGCCCCAAGCTGCAAGATTGCAGGCGGGCGCCCGGGAAAGATTAGTTAAGCCTCCAGCAGTATTAATCAATTGCGCAGCAGTTAACGATCCAACTAGGGCTGTAAGGTTAGGGGCAAATATGTTCATTCGAGACTGTACGTAGTCTGTAAGTGTTTTCTTAGCCTTGTCCATCTTGATCATCATATGGCAGGCTTTCAGAATGCGTTCAAGCTCCTCCTGGCTTATTTCACGGCCTTTCGTTGTGGTAGCTTCGACGGTGACAATCATCAGCGACGGTCCATCCAGAACCGACTTGAGCGATTCGCCTAGAGGATTGTCGGCTGAGCCTTGAAGCGCTCTGATGCTATCCGAATCCATAGGTCCATTTCCCAGGATGGCCACAACTTTAGCATACTCGATCGGGTTCTGAACAAGCGTTTCAAGTTCGGGGAATCGAGCGGAGTAATGGTCTCTGATGAACTTGTGGACCTTCATGATCTCGCCGTCGATCTGAGTGGAGAGCGTGTTGGATTCAGTGAGGATCTTGTACTCGGGGTTGTCCTCAATATTACCTATATTTGTTGTGTGTGGCGTGAGAGGTTTTGATTGATAGTGGGCGATGTCCTATAAGGTCGTAACCAGTCGGTCAGGTCTAGCTCAAGACAGGAGATGTAAACATTTCATCACTGTTCGTAGTGTGAAGTGAGGGAGTAGAGGGTAAACTAACCTTAAGCAGAGGGTCCAGTCTGTCCATAACGGTAGTAACCTTACGGATATCTTTAACTCCGCCTAGCTGCATCTTCTCGACCTTAGCCTTGGTGGCTTCTTCGTCTTCCACGGGTTCGGCGGCGCCCATGCTCACGCCACCCATTTCTTCGTCTTCATCGGGCTCTTCTTCATCGCCGTCTAGTACCATATCGTTATCATCGCGGCTTGCTGGAGGGCCAATAGCCGGCCCATCGAGGTCAAGTCCGGTGTCATTTTGCTCCTCCCCATTTTCGGACCCTGAGTCCTCGAAGTCCTGCAGCAACTCCTCCGCTAGAGTCGACATGGCGTCGAAAGGTAATATATGGTCGGATGATCGCGTAATTCGACGAGATAAATTATCAACTTAAAAGTAAACGGATACGTAGTTTACTATGTTTATACGACAGGTGAGGAAAAATCCGGCAAGCGTCGATGGTTCTTTGTGTATGAAGGTGGGCAAATTCCAATTGCGACAAAAATATGTACTATGTAGAAGTTTGGTCGCAGCCTTCCTGCCTTCTTAGTCGCGACTATAATTTAATATGGAACCCTAAGCTTTACATCGAATCACAGCTCTTCTCATTAGATTCAACGGTCGGTAAAACAATTCTTCCGTGAACTTGCCGGGATTAAGCCCACTTTAATAATTGAACTGATCTCGTCGCGTTTTGTTATCTCTAATCAGCCTCGCCAACCTCTTATAACATACAATTCTGCCCTTGGCTCAAGACCAAACGCTCTGGTTGGCACAGCCATACCACACCATAACTTTCCAATCATCCTCTATTTATACTCTGCATCTCGTCTTCTACACATATATCACCCTACATTTACCATTCATTCACCGAAGTCAAGATGGAGTCCTCACGCGGCCCTCCAAGGGTTAAGAACAAGGCCGCCGCGCCTATTCAGATCTCTGCCGAGCAGCTGCTCCGAGAAGCAGTAGACCGACAGGAGACGTCCCTACAAGCACCGACTCAGCGCTTTGGTGACCTAGAAGAGCTCCATGAATTCCAGGGTCGGAAGCGAAGGGAGTTCGAGAGCTTCGTTCGCCGAAATACGATTAATATGAATAATTGGATGCGTTATGCTGCATGGGAACTTGAGCAGAAAGAGTTCAAGCGCGCGCGATCCATCTTCGAGCGAGCCCTCGATGTTGATCCAACGTCTGTCGTTTTATGGATTCGCTATATCGAGGCCGAGATGAAAAACAGGAATATCAATCATGCGAGAAACTTACTTGACCGTGCCGTCACTATCCTACCTAGGATCGACAAGCTATGGTACAAATATGTCTACATGGAAGAGATGTTGGGTAATATTCCTGGTACGAGACAGGTATTTGAGAGATGGATGGCCTGGGAGCCGGACGAGGCAGCGTGGAGCGCGTACATTAAGCTTGAGAAACGTTACGGCGAATTCCAACGTGCCCGGGATATCTTCGAGCGCTTCACGATAGTACACCCGGAACCGCGTAATTGGATTAAGTGGGCCAAGTTCGAAGAAGAGTTTGGGACAAGTGATTTAGTTAGGGAAGTTTTCGGCGCTGCAGTTGAGGCCTTGGGCGACGAATTTGTTGACGAGAGGCTTTTCATTGCTTACGCTAGATTCGAGACGAAGCTCAAGGAGTACGAGCGAGCTAGGGCCATTTACAAGTACGCTCTGGACCGCCTCCCTCGCTCAAAGTCTATGGGTTTACACAAGGCGTACACGACCTTTGAAAAGCAGTATGGTGATAGGGACGGGGTAGAGGACGTGATATTATCAAAGAGACGGAGACACTACGAAGACCAACTCAAGGAGAATCCGAAGAACTACGATATATGGTTCGACTATGCTCGATTAGAGGAGACGTCGGGTGACCTGGATCGGGTGAGAGATGTATACGAGCGAGCTGTAGCTCAAATCCCGCCGACGCAAGAAAAGAGGCATTGGCGCCGATACATTTACCTGTGGATCTTTTATGCTATCTGGGAGGAGATGGAAGCCAAGGATGTTGACCGAGCGCGCCAAATATATAAGCTATGCCTCGACCTGATACCCCACAAGAAATTCACATTTGCTAAGGTCTGGTTGTTGAGGGCGCAGTTTGAAATTCGGCAAGGTGAGCTCACAACCGCACGAAAAACGCTAGGGCAAGCAATCGGCATGTGTCCGAAGGACAAGCTGTTTAAGGGTTATATCGAGTTGGAATTAAAGCTATTTGAGTTTGTGCGGTGTCGAACCCTTTACGAAAAGCACATCGAGTGGAATCCAGCCAACTGCCAGACGTGGATCAAGTTTGCCGAGCTCGAGAGAGGATTGGACGACCTCGACAGGACAAGAGCCATCTTCGAGCTCGCTATTAACCAGCCCGTGCTCGATATGCCGGAGTTGTTATGGAAAGCATACATCGATTTCGAGGAAGAGGAGGGCGAGTACGACAAGACGCGCGAGTTGTACGAGAGACTTCTGGAGAAGACAGATCATGTCAAGGTCTGGATCAGCTATGCGCACTTCGAGATCAACATCCCAGAAGAAGACGAGGAAGAAACAGGCGAAGAAGAGGAGCGGCCTGTTAGCGAGGAGGCTAAGACTAGAGCCCGCAATGTGTTCGAGCGTGCTCACAAGCGCATGAAGGAGAAGGAGCTCAAGGAAGAAAGAGTTTCTCTACTCAACGCTTGGTTGTCGTTCGAGCGTACCCATGGATCGGCGGAGGACATCGAGAAAGTCCAGAAACAGATGCCGCGGAGGACGAAGCGCAGGCGCAGACTGGAAGACGACACGTTCGAAGAATATATCGATTACGTATTCCCGGCGGACGACGAACAGAAGCAAGATCTATCCAAGATGCTTGCCATGGCTCAGGCCTGGAAGCAAGGAGGCGGTGCCGTCAGTTAATCGAGATGGATACGCGCATTCTGTCCTTAGTGTGTTAGATGGAAATACCATACGAATCGACCATTCGATACTGTACATAATAGGCTGTTTTACATATTTAGAGCAAAGAAGCCGGTCTAATAGAGCCTCTGCGAACTGGTCGAATATGAAATTACCAGTACGAAACCGAACCTCATCACCTTGAGAAACCTTGCTCATATCCATATTTCTCCCTCCAGGTTCTATAGGACCATAAATTGCATTACCGTAAGAGATATCAAAGTAGTCACAATTCTGTTCCCAGTGGACTATGCCAAGAAGGCTGGTGGGGAGGGCAGCCATGCGGCTCGGCTGCCTCCATATCGCCAAGTCATCGACAGAGCTTGAAGGAACTACCGACTACCTCCATACTACACCACCTGCCTGATAAGCTACTTGTACACGTGCGGAACAAAAAATGTGATCGTTAGCTGCCAGAGGCGCATGGCAGGATCCCGTCCACAACCCAGAATTGGGGAATCCGACTCCCAGTCTCCAAGGTACGTACCCCTTTCCCCAAGGAGCAGTCCTCCGCGCGCCCACGTTTTTTTCTTTCTTCTTCAATCCAACCACGGAGAGAAAGTTCCAGGAATCAAATCACATCGTGGGGGTGCCAGGTGCGAGGCGGGAGGCGGTCAGCACGATGATGTCATGAGTTTTGCTGGCAAGGACGGCACGGGAGGCACCTAATGTATTGTACCGCCGTATACATACTTGCATTAGTACATACCTAGGTAGGTAGAGGCTCGGGGGTAAGAGAGATAGATAGATAGGTAGATAGATAGATAGATCTATTGGGTATTGGTAGAGGTTAGAAACGGGGAGGTATTTTACTTTAGTCAAGACTATCTCCGATCCGTACTGCTTCTCCCGATCTCAAGTTAGTAGGTTAGGTAGGTACGTTAGTATTTCTCCCCTGGAATGGCTGGCTGAATGGTAGAATAAACCGGTATGTACAATACGAATATAGCATGAAATAAAAGTATGTATGTATGTATTTCAGCGCGGAGCATATGTCCCTAGATGTACCCATTCCCACCGGCATACATACTCGGCCCTGCACTACATATACCTACCTATCCCAACGTATGCAAACGAGGGAGCATGTAGGTATCATGTATGTGCGTATGTACGCCGATGCAAACAGGGGACTTCACTGCAGTCAGATATGGCCAAACGCAGTCCTCGTGACGAGTTGTATTCCCGGTTGCTTGATAGGCTTATACTTGCGCCCAACCATATCATATCTCGTCAGGTATCAGGTATCAGTACTACATATGCAAATCACATGGTCATTAAACATGTAAACGGACTATATGAGGATACAGATAGTTATAGCAGCGTCAAAAAAAGCATAAAGGCTCTTAATTTAGGTTGCAATAGACTCTATAAAAGAAAGAATATATATAAAATATTTGTTTTTAAAGAAAAGGGAAAAGACTTTCATAATATCGTCCAATCGGAAATAATCTCAACGTCGTCATCGTCATCATCAAACAGGTGGTGATATGTAGTATAGCACCCCCGGAAATACCCAAACATCTAGAAAACCTGCAGCATCCCTCCATCCCCAATTTCCCCTCTCCTCTCTCCATTTATACACACCGCCCCCCCGGGTACGTGTACCTATAATAGTATCCTTAGATCCCGTTCGCGATTCCCAACCGAATCTTCTATCAAATCCCCATCCCAACTTGCCACGCGTGCGTTAATCTGTGCCACTTTTCCCCCTTCTGTCCTTCCCACTTGTCGGAACCGTTGTAATCTCGATCCTACCGAGTCCCAATAAAAAAAATACCCTGTAGATCCTGTTATCACCCCCGTGCGCATCCTCATTACGGCCGCTGACTGGTTCCGAAGTCCCAAATCGAATTTCGTGATAGCAGAGATGCAAATCCGTGGCATCCGGTTAGCGAGAGAACGTCCACTGGTAGACGTCCCTGTTCCGCGCTTGTGCTGCAAGAGGGCCGGTGCTCCAAACGCCTGGACCCGTTTTCGGTGACGCAGGTAAGAATCAGGTAGCACAAGAAACCCCTTGCTGCATTACAGCGGGATATATAGGTACATTAGTCGTCGCGATGGTGGTGGTGGCGGCGATGACGCCCATCTGTCACACATTAATCAGGATCAGCGAGATGCTCAGTTATATATCAATAGTAAATTTTCGCGTATCTCAAGAGATTCAGAAGAGATGAAAAGAAATCATTGCGACGAGCGAGATTTTGTTTTTATTTCAAAACAGCCGGGGTTAGTTCAGCAATGACGCGAGAGGCAAGCAGTTTTCATCTTATTCCAAACGCCCTCTACACACCAATCTTGTATATTTCCCCAAAATCATCAATAGCAGTAAATCGTTAAGTCGTCAAGGGGTACAGTGCAGGTGTTATGCTCTGCAAGCCGTTATATGTATATGTAGTTGGCGCAGAAAGGAGTAGGGCCTATGCAGGTCAATGCATAGTGGTGGATAACTCTACCCTATCACCTCCTGTCGTATCCCTCCGGAGGTGGAGGTAAGGCAGAATAAGGGTTCCCGTCAGTGTAATGGGGCCCATCGTCATACCGATTCTCCCGCGGAGGAGCTGAAGAACGCCAATTGTCAGTCCTTGACCTGCCACTAGAGCTGGAATTTGCCTGCCTAAGTCGCTCCAACCGCTTCTCATGACGCCTTTGTCTTTCTTCTTTCCATTCTGTAATTGCTTTGGCCTGTTCTCGTGCCTCCTTGAGCTCCGAGATAGCGCCCTTGACGCCCAGTGCCGCGATGCCAACCGAGGCCGCATCTTGCAAGAGTGCCTTGGTTTTCAACTTCCGAGCCTCCTCCGGGCTCAGTTTACCTTCTTTAACTGCTCTGTGCCTCGCGTTGCGCTGCCCCATGCTACCATACACATTATTAGCAGCATGGATAGTGGCAACAGCTGCTAACCCCGTCGTAATGAGTTGTTTACGTCGCATCTTCGACGTCATCTTCTTATCTTCGTCTGAATCTCCAAGATCGCTACTAGAAGCAGAACTTGACCTACCTCCTCGTGAACGGGACGAACTACGCGGTCGCCCACTACCAATAGAACGCTCCTCCTCATCATAATCATCATAACCGTCGTTAGCAGGGCCTCGGCCTCCTCTCATATAGGCACGAGACTTGTGATCATCATCATAGCGGTCGTCTGATGGGCTTCTATGACGACTCCGGCGAGAAGACCGGTCGTCATAATAGTCATCGTCCTTATCATCAGGGTCATTGCCTAGGCCAATTTTAGCTAGGCTGCGTCGTGTCTTATCAACGATACTGCGGCTGCGGCTACGGCGCCTTGGGGGCGAGGGGCTTCGGCTATCGTATGAGTCGACACTATCCCGGCGAGGACGGGATCGAGACCGACTCCGGCCGCTGATAAGCTTTTTGGCACCCAAAGCACCCAAGCCTGCCGTAGCTAGCGCCGCAAGACCGGGTCCTCCGCCACCCTCGGAGCGTGCACGAGAGCGGGCACGAGAGCGGGACCTGCTCCGACCTGTACTTCGATCCTCCTCGATGTCCTTTCTGGAGCCATTGAGCATGCGGTTGCCAAGAAGGCCACCGATAACGGATTCCACAAGGTGGCGTTTGCCATCCTTGGAAGGATCATGAGCAGCATCGATGGTTGCAGCACCAGCAGCCGCGGTAAGAACTCGCTTCATCTTCTCTCCCTTCCATCCGCCAGGCTCCTTCGCAACACGGAAAGCCTCTGCGGCGCCTGCGACGAGCGACGCCTTGGCGGCCTTTTGCATTCTAGCCGCAGGAGTATCCTTCGAGCTCTTTGTGCTACCTCGCGAACGGTACGAATCTGGACTACCGCGGCGACTTCTTGAATCCCTCTCAGAACCGCCACCGGTCAAGGCCTTGATAGCTCCTCCCAGACCAGCAGCGGCCAGGGCGTTTTCAAGAAAAGACTTGTTGCCTTTTTGGTGTCTGGAGTCGTCATCGTCCTCGTCGGAATAGTACTCGACAACTTTACCGTCTCGTCCTTTGTGAACAATGTAGGTTGACTTTTTGTCATCTTTATTGGCATGCTTGCTGTAATAGTCTACTCCTTGGTAGCCGGCAAGCGCGCCGGCAGCGCCAAGAGCAGCGGAGGCGGCTATGTTGCGTTGAACTTCGACGCCATCCTTCTCTGCTTCATGGCGATCCCATAGCTCTTTGGCGCCAGCAGCGAGGAGACCACCGGCGACAGCGGCGATGATCTTTTCTTGCTTAGATAGTACGCGCTTGCGGGCTCTCTCCTCCTCCTCGTAATAAACACTAGCGGGCTTCTTACGAGGACGGTGATCCCGTGCACCGTCGTGGCGGCGGGAGTCGTAGTAGTAATCATCGTAACCAGGGTCGGCGGATTTGGCCCTACGGATATCTCGGGAGTAACCAGGAGGGGGAAAGTCTCTATTAACTTCCTCGACGGAAAGCTGGTCACTATCTTCCCTCGTTCGAGGCACAAGTGCGGTGCGGCTCGTTGGATTTACCCTGTAGTATGTTTCCTGAGTCTCGGCGTACCGGGGACTTGCCCTCTCACGGCGATCTTCATGGTAAACCCGACGGGAATACTCGCGCGGGGGAGGGTCATAAGGGTCGTACGCGGACATTGTTGGCGCGTGTTAGTGGGTAGTAACTTACTACTAGTAAGTGTGATAAGTGTGTGATAAGTGTGAGAGTGTAAATTGATAAGTTTGTGTAGTTGGGAAACGGATCAAACTCTAAACTGATTCAAGAAGTGTCGAAGTTGGGAAGCTATGAGTAATGAACGGCAGAACGGCAGAACAGTAGCACAATAATTCACGGCGGTTGGGGGGAAGGGGGGGAAGGGGAGGGGCAAGGGCGAGTATTAGGCGCATTATGTACACCATGTACACTATGATGCAGTGCCAATGATGGTGGTGTTGTTAGTGCGTCGCAATTGGAGCGGGGCAATTTATTATCTGCTGCTCCGGGCGAAAACAAGCTTGAAGCCCTGTGTAACCTGACGTCAACCCCTGTAAGTACATACATAGGCTATTACCGAGACTGGGCAGATTCTTCAAAAGGAATCAATCCTAAGCTGCGCCTCGCGGTGAGAGCGATGATGCACTTAAGTGGCTCCTTCACGTATGTGCTAACTGAATTTGCATACATATAAACTAACGTCATCAGGTTTTGCTGAAGCAGCTCGGTTTTACGAGGCATACATACACTTACCTAACATATATACTCAGTACCTAGGTAATCCTGGTATTTAGCAGGGTAGCCCCTACGACGTCTTCATAATATTGCAACCGCAACTTAATACATACCTCATACTCAAGATTGAAGATGGAATCTGGTGGAATAGCTGAATAGCTACGTACGCCGTATCACAACAGATATCGTATCTGGCTACCCAATTTTGAACAAATTAAGTTGCTGTTGGGCGTTGTGTTCATTACACAATCAGAACCCAGACGATATCCATGCCTTCTTAGTGTCTTGTCTATGTCTCAGTATAACGTCACTTATTCGAACTGTGGCCTATGAGCAGCTTGTGGTGTATATACGTGTATATAAGAGAGTTGTCTTTTAATAAATATCAGATTCACCTTCAACATATATAGTTCGCCATCGCTGCAAGGCATATCTACCCAACCGTAGATCATATTTTCCGCGAGTAGCACATGAACAAACCCCCCTTAGTTATAGGAAAGTCTAGAACCTAGCGGCTTTCACTGCCCGAGTTGCCATGTATGTAAGGGTACTTGCACTAGGCATATGCTAGTTCGACTATCTTCGTTCGTAAAAGCGAACGTGACAGCTCAGCCTTCGCCCGGAATTAATGGTTGATTACATCCCTGTGAATACATGGCGACTACTAATGTATTAATGTAAGACGGAACATCCAAAGTCCTATGCGCCGAACAGTTCACCGCGCAGGAATGCGGCTTAAAGGTCAGGTGGGAGCTGCTTCTGCCTTAGAGATATATCTGTATATATATATATATATATGTATTGCTCCTATAAAGAATGTACGACAACTAGCAGTAAACAAAACTTCTATGCACACTTTTCCAGGTCCACCTGCCCACCCACCCCTGGCTTAATGTATGTATGCGCTGAATATGACCATGACCATGCAATATGTACGACCTACTATGTAGGTACCTAACCTAACAAAGTCTGGCTCCCCAAAACGGGGATGATCTAGACCACTCACTCGAACTCCGATCCTATGTTACCCCTTTTTGAAGTGCTCGGGATCAGCTCCGTCCTGCAAAGGGGAAGGTAGGAAAAAAATTGGGAGATAAAAAATGTAAAAAGAAGAAGAAGAACAAGCCTGAGCGGGTTGTCCGGTCCTGTTGCGCATGGTAGGCATGATATGGTATATACCGTATATACTCCTCGAATCCGGTAACAACCCCTCGTATTTATGCGCGTATATAAGTACCCAATATGTATGCAGAAGCGTATGTAGCGACGACGACGATGATGATATATCCCATTATTATATTACGATCCGAATTGCTCTCTATAGGGTTGACGGCTATTAAGAAACAGGTCCAAGGTCTCGATATAGAGCTCCTTCTGGCTAGTTGTAGCCTGGACATGTGGATTCTGCTCGAGGGCCTCAGTCCACTGTTGCCAACGCGTTCCCGGCACGGGATCGCCCCAGTTACGGAGCTCTCGGAGTATGCGGGACATCCGAAGGACGAAGGGAGCAAAATGGATGTCTACAAGGCATAAGTCTTCTCCCAGGAAGTATGGCCCCTGGGTTGCGGATTAGAGATGTTTTGAAGGGTAAAGTAAGGGGTGGAGAACCTACCCTATCATTAGCAGCTTGAACAAGGGCTGTTATCTCACTCCGGAGCCTCTCTGCGTATTCTGATTGCTTTGTGAAATCGGTAGCCTTCGCGAGAGCGAAGAAAGCCGGAACTATCCTTGCGTTGATCTAAACCAGCCAGTCAAACTCTGTGTCCTCTATGTGGTGGAAGTTCGCCAGGGGAGCTCACATGGTCGATCCATAGTCTACAGTTTGCCTTTAACCTAGGGTCCGTGGGAGAAAGGGGCACCGTTTGGTTATGGTCCTCAAGCTAGCAAGTTGGACGGTCAGCGATGGAGGGGACCATCTATAATCATCTCATAATTCTAACGACTTACGTATTCCAATATGACGGCACTCTCACCGCTGGCCCAGTCGCCTTCACGAATAGCTGGAACTAGGCCTCGCGGGTTTGCTTCTAGCAATTGGGTAGGGCGCTTAAATGGGTCTGTCTCGCAATATTGATATTGCATACCCTTCGCTTCCAGAGCAATCCACACTCTCTGTGAAAAGGGGCTGACAAGGAGGCTCGTTAGCTTGAGCTACATTATGTTCTAGGAGGTTAGCTTACCAAAAGCAAGCAGCATAGAGTTTTAATTCGTGCTCCTTCGAGTGCTTTTTCGCGGTTGCAAGTGCGGCTCCTGACATCCTCCTAGGTAGAGGCTTCTATAGGAGTAAGTTAGTGTGAGGAGTTTTGGCTAGATTTTAGAACTACCAAATATGAATGGGAGATAATAGGAGCTGAGTAGAACTGTTTGCCCCCCTATTATAATAAACAATTGCTTTCCTCCGCTGTGCTAAAGGGAGATGTTACCGTTCTAGATCACTTGTATCTTGACAGAAGTTTTCCATATATAAAACCGGGTATAAAGGTAATCGCAACTATGGTACAAGGAATAACCCACCTGAATCTTCTTTGCTTCTTTCTCTTGCGCGGCAACATACCTCTGTACGGTTGACTTCTTGATCTCATCGCTCTTCTCTAGGCTATGCTTGTGAGGACCAGCGACGCCGTCGCCCTTACCGTTCCCGCCATTTCCATTGACTCTTTGTATTGTCCAGAATTTCTCTCCGTTGAGATGAGCATCTATGGGCCGTGGTGGTAGGCCGTCGTTAAACATGGGCTGTTGTGGAGATTGGTAAACACTCGGCGGAGCTAAATTGAGGTTCGAGTCCCCGTCACCGGGTAACATCGTCGCTCCCGGAAAGTATTCGGTAATCTTGATTTTGACATCGCATAGATCTCTCTCGCGCGCACTCCGCTTGCGCTTCTTCTTGGAAGGGTCATCCGATTTGGGCGTCCCCGGTGGCCGTCCCTTCATTCGACAATCCCAGTAATGCGATATAAAAGGTTTGCGCTTGTACTTTTGCGTGGAACGATGCGAGTAAACATTATCGATATGGGGGAAATACGTCTCGAATCTAGTTGGTAATTAGTACAAGGGCTCAGTTCCAAAAGGAATCCTGTTCCCTACTGGTCATTGGTCAAGATAATTGTATCGTCGACATTGAATAGCTTCTCGCGCCAAGCTTGAAGATCGGGTGGGTCGACGACTATCCTATTGACCAATTGGCCATGGGGTCTCGGTTCAGAGGCTTCAGCAGCTGAGGAATTGACTTGCGCCGCTTGGATAAAGATATCCTCGTCTTGTTGAAGCTGGAGAATAGCATTTGGAGACATGCCATTGTGTGTTAGGATGCCGAATTGACCCGAGGCAGGCGGTGCCGAGTGCGACGATGGAGGGAGAGAGGCATGGTGTTGATGTGGAGTTCGGCGGATGTCGGAGGTTGTTTCTTTATGGGAGCGCTGGAGCATGTGAACCGCATTTGGCTCGCTATCGAAACTATCTTGGACGTGCGAAGTATAGTCGCTCGGGATGACGGGTATAGCGGGTATAGCAGGTACGGCTTGTAGGCGTTGGAGGTGTTGTTGGAAAACAGTATCGGTAGGATCGAGAGCGGATAGATCGATGCTCGTATGCGACGAGAAGGTTGAGACACGGAAGTGATGCGACTGTTGAGGGTGATGATTATGATGACGACGAAGTTCGTGCGACAGCGGAGCCTCGGTTCCTGGAGGAGGTGGTTGAGACGTTTGCTGTTGGTGCTGCTGCTGATGCTGCTGTGGTGGTGGTGGCGGCGGCGGCGGCGGCGGCGGCGGCGGTTGTGGAAAAGATACGGAGGCGGGGTCCATCATGATTATGCCTTTCGTATATAGTCTGTCTGCTGCTGCTTGGTGACGATGCTGCTATAATGCCTTTGAACAAACTCGGCGCAGCCCACCAAGCATGTTTTACCCCATTCTCAAGTCGGATGTCGTAGGCGAAGCGTCTTCGCCGTCATGATTTGACTTCTGCTAGTTCGAGGAATTGGTTTGTCCAAGGTACTCCAAGGTACCTAAGGCCAATGTAAAGAGGTAGCGGAAAGGCAACGAATTGGGTTAATGGAATCGGAATCGGACAATACCGGCAAGGCGGGAAAGAGTCTAGAAATTACCTAGAACGTACAAAGGTAAAATATTAATAGTAATAATATAATAAAAGTACGATCAGATGTGAAAATGCTAAAATGCCAAAAATGCCAAAAGCGCCGATAGAAGCTGAAAAGCGCAGCTCACGAAATTGCCCCGCCTTATGGGGTCCTTTGCCCCAGGGCGGCCAGACCTACTTCCCTGAAAAGCTTAGTCTAATCCTAAAGTGGCAATGGACCACCTGTCTATACCTTATCGTCCCATCAATTTCTATATACCTAGGTAGTATAGGCCCCACATCCCGACGAACGGCCTAACTTACCTAACGCTAACCCTTAAGTTGCACTAGTATAATCCGTAAAGAGTACATATAAAGATACCGGCGGCATAATACAAGCGGCATAATACAAGGACGATAAAGTCCGTAATGTAGGAGCTGTACATATGTAAGTGTAATGGTAATACCTACATGTAATATGTAATATACTTTTGGGCCAATAATCGTCGCCAATAGCAGGAATTGGACCCTGACGATCTAATAAGATCTCATCCATTATCTATAACTCGCACACTTCGTCGTATTGCCCCTCACCCCTCATTCCCGAGACACCTACCAAGAAGCTGAAAAAATAAAATAAAATGCACCAAGTCTGGTTCGCTTTCTACGAATCAACCTCTCATCACGAGCCACGTTGAGAGTTATCCCTCGTGAGAAGGACCCTCCCCTTTCTGGTAATTACGGCGTCGTGGTACGAAGGGAGCTTACGTGCCCGCATCTGCAGCTTTCTAAACCTGGCAGTCTGGGTACGTGATAGGCATCGAGTCGCCAATCCTAGGCTGTTGCCGCGATATTTGACAGATAAGGGGCTATTAGATACCTAATAGAAAACATATTTTCCACTCATCATGTTTATAGATTGCATAATGCAATACTATATCCAGCTTTCAACTCCAACTGGATATCTTTGTAAAATACGCATTTCTTTGGGTATCTGCCTAGGTACATAGGTAGGTAGTAGGATTTCGTCATTTATTCGTCTATGTGAATTTGAATGGAGTATATGGATAAGTGAGGTAAGGGTTCCTTCGCCTTCCGTTACCGACATATTAGAAAAATCCAACCCCCGTGCGTCACGTCATGACAGTCTACTATACAGTTCCAAAATGAACGTAACCTCCGTGTCGATATCGGACGCGCAGCACCTAGAACGCCCCAATATGTATGTCCCAAGTCGTAATAAAGCGCCTGGCCCGATGGTCAACCCTGTACATATCCAATCCTGCCTTGCTCCTATTCAGCTTATATCGAGAGAACGGACATGCTTCGATTAGTTAATGGCCCGGCCCTCGTGACAGCGTTATGTGTTAGGTTCCCATCCCAAGTCCATTCGCACATCTAATAGGTGTTGAAGAACCCCCTCGGCTACGGGCGTCATATCACTTTGCCCAGCCCAATTATCTGGAAGTGTGAAACCTTGGTCTGGAGTCATGCCTGTACCACCCCCCATTTGAAAGAAAGCGGCTGTAGTCGCGTCCATCTCGGCTTGAGGCCCTAGAGACTGGTGGGATCCGATAGGACTGGTATCAAAAGACCTCCTGCCGCTCGAGCTTGCCATATGACCAGGTCCCGTCGTGCTCTGGCGATTATCTGAGGCGGTACTCGAATTTGGCGTTGGTCTATTTGATGGCCCATCAGTATTTGACGATGGTGATATATCGTTTGAGTCGCTTGTAGTCCCTTCTACGAACCCCGGGAACATTATAGGCGGAATTGTTGCGTGGTTGCAACTATTATTACTAGCAATCTGGTCACGAGTGGCCTGGCCTTGTTCTCCCGCAAGCCAATTTTGGCCCGCGAACTCATCCACCAGTTGTCTACCGTTGATCGGATGCTGATTTTCAGATTGACAATTATTAGAAGCATTTGGCGGGTTGTCACTACCCACGTTTGCATGGCGATAAGCAAGAAGGCCACCACCTCCTGACTCGTGATCCGTTGCGCAGTTAGTAGCATCTCCGACACCATTTTTTCGATAAGGCATCTTTGGAAGCTTGACACCCGAGCCAGGCTTGAAGTTGTTAGTTAATCCAGGATACTCATTAATGAATGATTTAGAATGAAACTTACGCTATCTGCACTCCTTGGGAAGGCAGACTTGAGCTTAGGTATTCGCGTTCCTAACGCTTCTAAGTCGACATCCAATTGCACTAAGAATGATTCGGTTAAGGGGTTCTTCCTCTTCAATGCATTCATAGCGGCAAGGAGGAACCGTAGCGAATCCGCTGTCTGGCTGTCGTCCGGCCTACTCTTCAGGTATTGAACAAATACCCGCGCAGCAACGTATAAACAAAAAGATATGAACGGATTCATCTACAATCTTGTTAGATGCGGGGCTCATGCTCGTCTAGGGTTCTTCAACGGGCACTTACAGCACACAAGTCTAAGTGTGATACCATTCTCATGATGCTGGCAATCTCGTTCGCTGCCGTGATGCATCGTACTTTGCTTTCCGCACTAACAGACGGCGGGAGTTTATTCCGGTCTGCCTTAAAGATAGCCGCTTGGTGAAGACATATCGTCGAAGTATGGATGTTCATATTAGTAAATACGATGTTGGGATTAGAAAGCCCGACAGGAAGTTTTAGATGGTTTGGTAGACAGAGGGACGTATTTAGCAGAATGTTATCCATATTCCTATGGCGCTTCCAGAACTCCCCATTGAGATCGTGGTCGCGATCGTCGGCATCTGGCCGATGAAGATGGACGAGATTGCGGCCGAATAAACAGGCCATCAATACGATACCTCCGAAGGATGAAAGCTTGGCGGCTCCAGCTGGGCACATCGAGTCCGCAAGCGATTGCGTCTGTTCTGGTCGGCTCATTTCGAACGCCTCCTCCGAAGATGGCAAATTGGTCATAACATCTCGCTCATCGATCGTCATGGGCCAACCGGTACCAATGCTTGCATACCGGTCCTGCGAGAAGGCCATCCAAAAGGTCCTTCGCCTCTCTTCACGCTCCGTCCAGTCGCGAGGAGGCGGAAGGCATTGCTTCACATCAAGGCCCGTCCCGTCAAGTCTGTGCAGTCCAATCCTAAAGTTTGTGAGCAGTGAGTCGTCCAAGCCAGCTTTACTCTAGTACTTACATCTGGCATAAGCGCACAGCAGCGCCTGTGCTCATCCACGCTCTTGGGAAGTACATCATCTTAAATTCATACGACGCAAGCAGCACATGAGTTTGAGCATGAGCTACTGAAATCATGTGCTCGCCATAGCCTTTGACGTAATCTGCCTCGATATACTTACGAGCGCGCTGGTAAAAGAGGTCTTTTAAATCCGCAAACTTGTCTGCTACCGCACATGCCTGGGTCCAAATCGCATATCGCAATGCAACGGGAGGTCGTTGGTTCGGCGCCCTAGCGAGTGAATAAGTATGGAGACCAGCATGAACACAGCCTAGAAAGTTAAGGGTAGGTACACGGTAGAAATGCAAAGGGTATATCATACAAATTCATCGCCGCCAGGTACCGGAATTTATGAATCATGGGCAACGATGGATGGATCTTATCGAAGTATATTTGATGCCTGCGAATTTCTGTTAGTCAAGATCGTGTGCATATACGTTAAGGGACTCTAACAGTTCATCGATCGTCTCCTGCGGCGGGAGAGGTTCTTCCAGTCCAAGACCAATCATCTCCCACGTAAAACTACTGTCCATACCGCCCATGTTCATGTTCCCGCCAAAATTAAATTCATCTAAGCCGGCGGGTGCTTGTGGTGACTCGGCATTGAAATGCCATTGGTCCATATCACGATCTCTTGATATGTTTATTTGAGGATTTGGTATATTAAAATTAGGCGTCGGAGCGGTTCGTTGGTTGCGATTCGGTTGTTCGAAGGTGACGTTTGGCGTTTTGCCCGCATCAACCCCAACGGTAAAAGACGGCTCTTGGGTTTTATTCAGGAGCGTCTCGACTTGTTCTAAATGAGAGCAAGACCCCTTAGTTCCTATTCACTGGTTCCAATAGGTGTCTTGTTGAATTGACACTTACTCAATCTCTCTTCTAGAGCCTTCACATATCCCCTTTTAGGGCCACTCTTTCGTCTCACTTCATCGTAAGCGCAAGCGTGTCCTAACCTCGTACATGTACTACAACTCGGCTTTACGCCGTCGCATCTGAGCTTGCGTTTTCGACATATCATACACGCTAGCCGCTTCGGCCTGGGAACATTGCCGTTATTCTGGTTTTGAGGCGCGGCGGGTGGGCTCGTATCGGCGGTTGGACTGTTGTCTGTGCCTCCCTGAGACCCAGAGTCGTTGGCTGCGGCGCCAGGGGCTTCGCCAGTCGAAGTCGACATAATCTAAGACAAGATTAGATAGTGCGGGAAAGCGGCGATGACTCCGTAGCGCGCCGGTAGAAGACCCCGAACGGAAGAGCTGTATGTATTTCGGGATGCGCTTCGGCCTCAAGCCACGATAGCGTCTTGGATACGCGCGCCAGTTCGACGGCCACTGTCAAAACGAGATATCGGCGACAGAAACAATTCAATCCAACCCCTTCCAAGTTCTTTTTTTTTTCTCTTTTAAAATATTTCTCTCCCTCCGACACTCTGTCTCGATGTTTTAACGTGTGTCGTTAAGCCCCAGGCGGTATAAGCCTTAAATCTTACGGCGGGAAATCGAGTCGATAAGCATTGGCGAGTAGACGGGGAAAATGTATGGAAGCCGTGAAGAGGGTCTTTAGGAGAGGGGATCCCGGGCCTCGTAATGTGGGGAATGATCTTAATAGAATCTCTTTTCTATAAGTGGAATTCGCAATGATATTGTTGCTTGGGACCAAGTAGTTGAAGAACATTCAGGGCTGAAGAGCGACCCCAAACTTCAAGACGGGATTAGCAATAGCCACGCGCCGCCTTGTAAGAAAATAGTGTATACCTCTCTATACGAAATCCCGAGGTGGTGTGTAGACAGGTAGATACCTAAGTTACCAAGTCGACTGTCAGGACATAGGCAACAGGAAGAATGACTGTCCCCTACCAATACCTACATATACTCATGCAAATTCAGGAGATATATGGGATTGAATCCCGGTCGCTACGTCGCTATATCCTGCCAATCACAAAGAAAAAGTCGAGCCAATATGAATTACTAATGTAAGAGGGACTTGTCTACACTAGTAGGGCTGAGTAGTAGAAGCAACAAAGTGGATTTTAGATTAAATCGATTCCATAGCCCACATAAGATAATGTTATTAGCGGGGTCTCAAGTACTCTAGTATTTCCTTCTTTGTGCCGTTCTTGCTATTATTTATATTGCAGCCTTATTGATATTCGTAGGTCAATCTTGTATTGTTATAAGATTAACTAGTACCTTTATGAGATGTCTTCATAGAACCCGGAGTACTGGTTTCACATCGACTATGTAGGTACCTACATGTAAGCAACGTAAGCTATAATTAAATCTGATTGGCTATTCTATTTTCTAGAATTTATCGGAACGAACACTCAGTTGTCTGAAACCCCTCGCACTTAAGGAGATAGTGGGGAATTGTTGTATTGTACTATGTAAGATAGCACTCCGTACACTATACGAAGTACCTAATTCTACAGCGCAGTCCATAAAGCTTGGCGAAACTGCGCCAACTTAAGCCTACATCTAAGCTTAAAATGACAAATGACCTAAAAATTTCTCCATCTCAGCACCATCAAGTAGGCGACTGTAAGCAGGTTGCAGTTTAGAAAACAGCGAGTGGCATGGAAAAGATTAGTGTATTATTATATAGTAAAGGCCGTGGAGCATTGCGATGTCAATTCACCGTATAACACTCTTGCTATGTACCTAAGGTATCAAAGCTTTCAGGGAAAGGTAGTGCTATCAAACAGGCTTCCTATTAAAGTACCGTCTCTCCCAGTAAGCTTCATGTGGTAATCTAGGGTTGTTGGTGAAACATTATCTCGCGAGATAGCCTCTTATATGTTGTATCGGATGTCGCCCCCAACTCTGTTAAACCAACACTTGTCTCTAATGATGATGACAATAAGCAGCATCCCATATGCTACCCCCTATCTGTCTAAATTAGGAACCCTTTTTTTAGAGGCTGCTTTTCAGCTCAGCGCGTCAATCCCTTCTCAGTAGAATTGCCTATACGGACGTGATTTCTTATATCTTATATTCGTTCAGAATTCGGTCTTGGCCGTCGTCGCGGCTATCGGAACCATTGGTTTCTCTCGAGTATCTGCTTTCATAACCGTCAATCAGATTGACTCCGAGTCTTCCTATTTCGTCCCTGCGCTGGCCCCTATTACTCGTAGACTTCCCGAGTCAATGTACGCGAGTGAATATCGGTTTGGAGACCATGCAATAACAGGAGAAGCTGTCGTGGTCTTATATGTGCAGAGATGGTCTCCCGTTTCGGAGTTGAATATCTCTAGTCCGGATCCTACAAGCATGACAAGAAATTTAGTCTCGGTGTCAACAAATGTACGACTTAATGATACTTACCCTCCTCACTTCCGCCTACTATATAGAGACCATCCCAAGAGAAACCTGTGTCGAAAAGTTAGCACGGATGATTTATGACGTATGATTTCAATATACGTACTGAGACTGCGAACTGGACCGATCATCTTAGTCGCAGTTCTAACACAATTCCATTCCGTTGTTTCCCAAAGCGAAATCAGTGAATCAGTTCCACCCGTGGCTAAGTACCGGTTATATGGATGTAGCTCAACAGATATGCAGGACGAGGTATGCCCGGTCAACTTGAATTCGGCATCTGGACCTTCCTTGTAGTCAAACTGGTAGGCGGGCTCAAAATCCGGGAATGAGAGGATTCTTGTTTTTCCATCTCCAGTAGTAGCAAATATTCTTTGGCCACTCCAACAGAATGCAATGTCGTTAGTCTGCACAGGCTGTTGATGTGATGAAATCGGTGTGCTTTGGGTTGGTGAAATAATGAAGAGCTTGTCTTCCTAAAGCAATGGGTTAGTCTTTGGGAAGTAGGCTGGATGATAATATTTACCTTATTCCCGACGAGGACACATTCGCCGCGGGGATGCCACGCTAAAGTGAAGGTCTCGCCTAAGCCTTTAACCTCGTTCAGGACTTGCTTAGTCTTGACGTCCCAGAACCTAACCACTCCATCACTGCTCACACTACACAACTCGAGCTCCTTAACGGGATTGAAAGCAACCTTTTCGATTGATGCCGTATGACCTTTCAACTCGGTCGTTTGACGAACATTAGGCTTGTCCACATTCCCTTAAACCGGTAATTAAGAATTAGCATTCCATACCACAGTAAACATAAAATCCCAATTACATCATCCTAAAGGGGCATTCTTATGTTGTCGGATCATGAGCCGAGGACGAATCACGTACAGACGCGTAAGGTTTTGTCCAAACAACCAGTCGCAATATAAGTACCCAGTGGATTCCAAGCAATCGTGCGAATGCTAGCAAAAGTAATTAGTCAGATCTCAGATTATAACACAGGGTCCAGTAGTCGTACCATCTAGGGAGTAGGTACGAGACCACAGCGCGTATATTATGAATACCGACTAGGGAGAAAGATAAGCGGTAACTTACTTGTTTGGGGTCTTGTTCACGGCCGGGTCGTGGTAAATTGTCGGCTTCAAAGTGGGAAGTATAACCTTGAACTTATCAGCTGCCACGGACGTTCTTGGTACTACGCGTGCCATGGCTTCACGAGTAGTAGATTATCACTATGTCGTTACTGCGGATGGAGTAGAAATAATTTCATGCCAATATATGGTGTTTCATAATATTTTTCGACGGAAATTCAGCAGATACTAAAAAGTTCTATGCTTTTTGTCGAAAGTTGAGGTTGTGAATTTATTGTTTGAAGCTTTAAAGCTTGAGGTAAAGCCAACAGATACAAAGGTCCAGACGTACCTAAGTACCTAACCTACGTTGATGTACTTAAAGTGAATGATCCACCTTAGCTTGAGTCTAAATTCCCGCTTAACCACATATGTATCCTCCTTATCTTAAGAGGTATTGTTGTAACTGCTGTAATCAATTATTGCGATTTCCAACCATACTGCCATACCGCCGGGCACCTGCAGCTATGTAACTAGGTACTTTATGTATCAACTAGAACTTTAGTAACCTTCCCCAGAAGCTCGTCCATCATCACATCTCGTGATGTTGCCGACTGACGCAGTTTTCAGATAGCGGCACAATTGGCCGTTCATATTCTTATCGCACCTTGTCTATGACTTGCCAATATTTGGGGCATACGGATGAAGGTTCCGGGGGCCTGTATTAGCCATGTACTGGCCCATTGGAACTCCTAGAATATATGCGACAACCACCAGTCAAGTTTCTACTAAGACGAACTTCGTCATATCCAACGATGGCGTCTCTTCTATCGCCGCAGATAGCGACTCGCTGTCAAGCTCTGAGCCACCCCCTCCCTTACTCCTCGATGAAAAAGACAGGACCATACCGGACACATATATACCACCTCTCACCCCTGGTCTCAAAACTCCAGCTACTCCAGCTATAAACTCGGTGGAGCATGACATTTATCATGATGGTAGCAGCTCTACTTCTACTTCCCAGCAGCATCTTGCAGGGACTAGTGGCAGTACTATTCCAGCTGGAGATCCAATTATTGCTTTGAAAGTGTCTAGGACTGGTCATTTATTTGCCGTAATTACAGCCACTACCATGACGATATGGCAGACCAAAGTTCGTCCTCTATAACATTATATTTAGCATTATATTTTAATTTTACCTGCTAACCATGACGATGTCTACTTCTAGCCTACCGTGATCCAAGCCGTCGTCGTCCGATCCGAAGCATCCATTAAATCCTACGGTACTAATGTCGCCCTCTTATTAAGGCCCGATTCCGTTATCTTCGTCGTTCAAACAAGCTTAGGCTTCTTAATTACGTATTCACTTGCTACCGATGCCGAGTCCCGCGTCTACAAACCTCACTTTTCGGACCATAGCAATATCCAAAGGCGACGACAAAGTCACTTTGGGGGTCCTGGTAATAATACGCCCGATCAGATCCTATTAGGTCCAGGTGAAGGAGCCGGGGTTCGTGATATAAGTCTCCGTTTTCGTAGGGTGATCAAGGTGGACGCCGGTATTGAACATGCTATTGCCCTTGACGACGAGTTGGTCGTTGCCACCAAGAAGCCAGCGGCTGTCCAATGCATCAAGTGGACCCCTGACAGTAGCGGTGGTCAGACGAGCACTGAGCTCGTAAGTCGCATGGGTTGGTTGGAGAAAAAGGTATCAATCAAAGAAATGACCCATGATCGGCCTATGAACCTCTCTACTTGGGTTACAAGTGATGGGAAAGCATACGCCGTTCAACGAATCTCAGCTAGTCAGGCCAAAGATAACCCCGAATTCGACCCAAAGAAACTCTTCAAAGGCTACTGCTTCCATTCGCCTCTTAGCGGTAGCGACCACGCCGTCAAAGCGGTCGTTAATGCTAGATTCTCACTGATAGCTGTAGGCTGTATTGACGGGAGTATCCGCGTATATTCTGCTAGAGATTACGCTGGCAACATCCCCCCATCTCACGTCCACCGAATCCCAGTCTCGTCCGAATCTGCAGGTCCCTTAAGAACTCTAAGTTATTCCCCAGATGGATACTGTCTTTTCGCTGGCTATGAAGATGGATGGGCAACGTGGAGCGTGTTTGGAAAGACTGCCGGCCACAGCTTCCATAATAACCCCTCTATCACATCCTCTAATCAAGAGGCATGGTTAAGTGGTATCACGGAAGCTAGTTGGATTGGCGGAGCCTGCGAGATATTGATGGTTGCTCGTCAGAATGAATCCATCTGGTTGCTTGAGATGGCGCGGAGTGCAGTTACCGGTTGCTACACTCCTCCTAATCTCTTCCGTACCGTACTACAGAGCTCATCTAGCGTTATGGTTTACCGGGGTTACGATCTCCCAGATCTCACCAGTATCTCCGCCGAGCCTTTCCTTTGGCACAATGCTAGGATCCCCGCTAATTATCTTCTGAACCAATGGCCGATCAAGTGTACCGTCGTATCTTCCGACGGTAGATACGTTGCGGTTGCGGGCAGGCGTGGACTCGCACACTACAGCGTTAATAGCGGTAGGTGGAAGACGTTTGCGAATGAGGCCATGGAGAACGAGTTCCAGGTCAGAGGCGGGATGTGTTGGTATCAACACATCCTCGTAGCAGCTGTCGAAGCGAATAGATCGTATGAGCTCCGATTATATTCGCGAGAAGCTGCTCTAGAGAGTTCGACCGTCATGTTTACTCAGCAAATGCCAGCGCCTATTGTCTTGATCACTCCGTCCGGAGAAGACTCTCTACTGGTCTACACCTATGATAACCTTCTTTATCACTTTGTATTTGCGCCCGTTTCTGGTGCAATAAGACCCATACAAGTGGGACAAATTGCCTTCCACGGTATTGTCAGATCTCCCGCCAGAGTGAGGGGCCTTAGTTGGATATTACCCGAGAACCAAATGATCGATGGTGATCCCTCACAAGATGTCGCTTTTGCCTCAGTCTTGTTCCTGGTAGATGGGAAACTCGTCCTCCTTCAACCGTCCGTCAATAACGAAGGGCAGCTCAAATACGATATGCGCGTCATATCTCACAACGTCGAGTTCTACGTTAGCATGAGAGACCAGTTTTCCGTTAACATGTTAGGCGAATCCAGTGCGCGGTTCTCTACGGAGGCCGAAGAAAATAGTCTTCGGAATTCGTTATGGGTATTTGAAGGCCATGAGTTGAAAGTCTGGCCCGATGTCCAAGAAGTTCTACGAGCTACTTCAATTGAACCGACGAAAGAACTACCATCTACGGTCTCCATGCCTATCGACTTTTATCCCCTCTCCATCTTATTAGGTAAAGGAATTGTGCTAGGAGTTGAGCCCGAATTAGTCCAACGAAGAGACATCAGTTTCTCTTTCTTCCGGTTCTCTATCAGGGTAGGTAAATACCTAGGTTATCCTTTCCCGTGCCAGGCTAATGATCTTTAGACTCATCTTTTCCTCCCTGAAATTCTGCGTTTTTATCTGGTAACAAACAACGCCGCTGCGGCACTCAAATTGGCCCGGCAATACCAAAACCTCGAGTACTTTGCACACGGCCTAGAGGTACTACTCCATCACGTTCTAGACGAGGAAGTCGACTCGGCACCTAAACCAGAGGCGGCCATTCTTCCCAGGGTGCTTTCTCTCTTATCGTCTTTTAAGCAATATCTAGATATTGTAGTTCAATGTACAAGAAAAACCGAGGTCAGGTCTTGGAGAACGCTCTTTGCATACCTACCTCCGCCGCAAGAACTTTTTGAAGAGTCTCTTCAACGTGGTTCGTTAAAAACGGCAGGGGGCTACTTGTTAATATTACACACATTTGATGAGCTCAGTGCAGCATCGGAGCAGTCGGTACGGCTATTCTCGCGAGCGATCCGGGAAGAGGATTGGGAACTTTGCAAAGAGCTAGCTCGGTTCCTAGCGGCGATGGACGAAAGCGGGGAGACATTAAGAGAGGCAATGGAACTAGTCAACATCCGAGTCAAGCAAGAGTCGGATGATACAGATATAATGTCTAGACTCGAGGTGCCGGCTCGGAAAGCTAACGGCAGCTCCCGCATGACGAGACAGAACTCGGAGACAGGTTCCGACGCTCAATCAGCGAGCGACATAAGCAGCTTGGGAACAGCCAGTCCAATATGATAGAAGGAGTTACTTGGGATAAAATGGGACGAGCGAAAAGTGGTTTATATTATTCACATGGTTAGGTGCTAAAGGGATCGTATTGTAAATGTAAACCTTTGGGTCTGGTTAGAATGCAGGCCCAGAAGACTGGTCTGATGAGACGTAATTCTATTATTCCTGAAACAGATACCTATCCAGAGGAGATGAGGCCTGAATACACGTTCAAATACATGCTGAAAGGTGCAAAAGTTGATGCAAGAGTTATCTTGGAACTCTGGTTAACTAGTTATTGCATACTTGCATTTGTAATGCGACCAATGATAAGTGAGGATTGTCCATCTTTGGTTGATTATCTAATCTTAGGTAATTGATGATGTTTAATCTACACCTATATGTACGTGCCTAAGTATCTTAGTACTATGAGGTACATGTACCTACTGCACATAATGCATTCCATTGTTTGGGCCTGGCAGGTAGAGTCTCCATCCCCGGATACATCTGCGAGGCTGCTGAGGCTGAAATATGGACCCACTATACTTTTCGAGCCCCCCCACTAGCAGCGCCCACTGGACCTTGACGGCATTTCATCAATTTTGGCTGCTCGGTTTGCGCCTGAACCCCTCCATCTCCGTATTCCCATACGACGCGACCTAAGAGCATTATCCATTTTAAACCTCATTTCGCTCTTTTCCATTCTGTCCCTTCCGCCCACGGGGACCCAACCGCCAGACTTAACGTCGCATCGACTATAAACCCAACAATTCTACCAAGACTGCCCGACGTGGTCATGATGGACGAGTTCGCTTCCGAATCTGATAGTGACTACACTAGCTATTGGCGAGATTGGGTGAGTGCATGTGGTTCTTCAGAACCTTCTTCCGACGCGAGTACGCAGGCGGTGTAGTGGGTAGCGAAATTCCAATGGCACAAGAGCTTCTCTCGAGAGCGAGAGCGCATTCCACTTTAAGAATACCTTAACTTCTTATCTTTGTTCGACATATCCTTTGTTCGAAAGTATCGATGGCTGCTCTTCACCCGTATTTGATTTGTGGGAAACTCGTCTTCCAAGTACAGTGACGCGTTCCCTCTACTCTCTACAAAAGAATTATATCATCATCAGTCAATTTGTTTTTCTTTTAGCCAGCATTAATCATGGGAAGCCCGGCCCCATCGTCGCGGACCCTATTCCTTCGAGATAGACCTAACTTATCTTTCTTGATGAACTGGATGCACTCCTCTGTCAGTACCGGAATGTTTAGCCACATGCCCGCCAGCCCGCCAGAGCTATATTTCATCTCTATCTACGCGAACCCCAAATTAAGCCTATATTCCCTAGACATATTATCAGGTGTTATTCTTATATTGATGCTAACTATGCGCCCTTAGTTTATATCTTCGCGTGGAAACGAGTATTTTTGCGAGATTGACGAAGACTATCTCACTGACCGCTTCAACCTGACTGGACTCAACACGGAAGTCCAGTACTATCAATATGCTCTCGATCTTATCACAGACGTATTCGACCTCGACTGCGATGACGACATGAGGGAGACTATTGAGAAATCGGCCCGTCATCTGTATGGTTTAATACATGCTCGCTACATTGTTACTACGCGTGGCCTGGCCAAGATGGTATGCTCATCCCGCTTCATTAGATTTCATATGGGCCTAACTTATAACCATTTGTAGCTCGACAAATATAAAAAAGCCGATTTCGGCAAATGCCCGCGAGTCTTCTGTCATTCACACCCGCTCCTACCGATGGGCCAGACCGATATCCCACATCAGAAACCTGTGAAGCTCTATTGCGTTCGATGCGAAGATGTCTACAACCCCAAGTCCTCACGACACGCAGCCATCGACGGCGCGTATTTCGGTACCTCGTTCCACAACATCATGTTTCAGGTCTACCCAGCATTAGTCCCCCCGAAGAGCGCCGACCGATACATACCCCGCGTCTACGGTTTCAAGGTACACGCCTCGGCGGCGCTGATCCGTTGGCAAAATGCCCAGCGAGCAGACATGCTCCGACGGTTACGAAAGCTGGAAATAGAAAGCGGGTTCAAGGAAGACGTGGGTGATGAGGATCTCGAAGAAGAGGATGATGAGGAAGACGATATAGAGCTAGAGGGAATGGAAGGTGATGCCATGCACGTTGTCGGTTAGGTTATGATTCTGGCCGGATATCTTTGTCTGAGCATGACCACGCTATCAACACTAAGAGCGTATACCGTGTCGGAGTTTATTCGTACAAGAGTCACAGGGAAAATGCTCCGATACCTACGGCCAAATCAAAGCAACGAAATCCTTCTATTTGTGTAGCACGATGTCTTGTCCCATGCCTTCAACAACGATTTTAATGTAAGGCACGAGTACAAAGTGGATGGTATAGGCGGTATTCATAATCAAGATGCAGATTTGTTATTATGCTGGCGTTTGAGAAGGACTTGGTTGTCATTCCACGGCGTTTTACAAGATTCCCCCAGGATACCTTTAATAAAGTTCCTCACTAATGATATTTCTTTGTATGCTGAATTCTCCCTTCGGATATAATACGGTTGAGGTGATATTAAAGACGCTTCCCAAGGTTGTTATGTCCACAGGATGGTATCTCGGGTTTATATTGGTAGCATACACGTAGTGCCCTGCGTAACGGATAATATGATATAGCAGTTGATAAACCCAATAGATTACCTAGATATCTAAGACGTAGCCAGTAAATAATCACTACCTACCATCTCCACGTAGATAGGAAAGCTAGCTCATCCCAGATACCGTACTAATCATCACCTCGTCTTCTTCCTCGCCTCCGTCCAACTAGGGATAGAGCCATGACGAAAAAGAAAAGAGAGAGAGAAAAAAATCTGTACTGGGACGTCATTGGGGCTTCAAAAATTCCCTGCCCGGGCAAGCCCAGACAGAAGTGGTCAGGAAATAGTTTTCAACTAGCAAAAAGACGCACTCGGATTACTCCTCACTGTGACGTCTAAAGCCCGTGCACTAAGATGAGGAAGAAAAGAGGAAAAGGAGAAAGTGAAAGATTGGATGGGCAGGGCGGGTATTTATACATGTACTGGGGTGGGGCTGCTGTTGCTTCTTCTCAGGTGGTCTGGCAGCTGCTAGGTGTTTGCTATGGTTTGATGACAGGAGCGTACCTGCTATTAAACTTCGAGGAGGGACTGTGCGACACACATGATAAGACGTAAGGGCGATAGCTGGATTCGTTACGAGACGCAAGCCACGAAGACTAACCCATCATCCTACCTACCCTACACACTTTACTACCTACCTAGATATATCTACCTAGATATATGACAGTCACTATAAGCAATCCAATTCGTATTCCGCTGGTAATAATCCAACCAGTAGTTTGTTTCGTATTCTGTCTATATGCACACCTAATGTCGTTTACAAGTGCGAAAATGCCACCCTCGTATGTTGAACAACCGACCAAAAAATAACAACTCGCTTTCCTTAGAACTCCATGATATTCACCTTTTAAATTCTCCCCTCCACTTGAGCTGGAGTTCCCGAACTTTCTGCATGAGATGGATCATCTACTTTCGTTCGATACCGCATGCCTAGCTCGATATCATCTGCGCGGTGGCCCGTCATCCTCTCCACTTCGTCTCCGGGTCTCTCCCAGTGCTTCTTATCCGTCGCGTAACTCCACGATCCCAGGCCTGCCCAGAACGCCTTGTCGTGACTACGAGGTCCCCATGCCCATCCGGCACCGGCACGGATCGGCATGTGATAATATCGGAATGCAAACCATGCGCAAATCGTTCCTATGATATAGCCGAAGAGGATATCAAATCCGTGATGCCGGAAGTCAAACCAACGCGAACTAGCGACGAATATAGATGTAAAGAAGGGGAGAACGGCTAGAACGAGTAGGTATATAGGCGGGGCAGCCGCTTGTCTTCGGGTGGAGAGAACAGCCGAGTTATGGGCCCCGATCTGCTTGACCGTAGCTGGATCAACAGGAGAGGCAGACCTATCGATTTCCCGTTCGTTTCGCACGGCTTCATAAGACGTGTCGATGTTACGCAACCGCGACGGGAAAGCAGTAACCGTACTCGTGTCGGCCGTTGCTGCGTCATGCGGTACGAAAGGCAACGTGATGGCAAATTTGCTGGCTAGGAAAAACGAAAGGTAAATCAAGCCCGCGGCCGCAGAGCTAGAGTGTCCCGAAGGATAACTGCGAAAGCCGTCGTCGAGTAGAGCACGGTCCGGGTTCTTGCAGATATCCGCACTAACAAGCTGACCATTATATGGGCCGTCCAATGAACCATCGTCCGCAGGCGTGTGGAACCCAATGATATATTTAGCGACATGCTCGAAATCCGGTTGGCATCGGGAGAGGAGATCCGGTCGCGGCTTTCCGAAGAGGTTCTTCATGCCCTGCGTGATGATCCAAGCCGATATGAGAGAGAGGGCCAGGCCTAGCCATCCCGTATGTAACTCCCATAATTTACGCTTCCATATTAAGGACTTCGGAGTGCCCTTCGGAACTGTCGGGCCCGGAACGAAAATGAAGACGACGATTAGGACAACGGCGATGGGGATAACGGCGTTGCAGATTAACAGAAGTTTGGAGTCTACGGTCTCGTGAACGGTGAAAGGAAAGCTGTGGACGATTAGCCAATTACACCGACACCGGCGGAGTTCCCTCACAATTGGGAAAGGGGCAATACGTACGATATGTTAGGATCTTGTAAGCTAAAGGGTCTCTTATTCGGAGTAACGTTGCCCAGAATAACGCCAACGATGCCGACGACTATAAGTATTAACCAGTCGAATACATAGGACCCAATAACGATGAAGCTGAGCTTAGATTTACGGCTCTGGAAGCCTGAAGAATTGCGATCGGGCATTTTGCTGTAAGGATGGGAAAGCAAAGGAGAGATAGATGGAACAACGCTGTCGCTCTCGGGCATTATCAATAATAGGATGATTGTATCCGCTTCCCCTTAAGGTCTTAAATGACTTGAATACGGGTATGCATGTGAGTTAGGTGTACATCAGATGACGATGCTTGTACGTATGTACAGTAATGTATGTATGGAGAAGGTGTGGAGAGAGATGTAAAAGTGCCTCCCGAATTTCTCGTTGTTTTGGTTTGCCTGGTCACTGCTCTCGAAAAATTGCTCTCAGGAGATTCCTTCAAACTACAAATTAATGTCCTTTTCCCAGAAAAGCTGACAAGACCAGAGAATACCCAAATAAAAGAAATCCAAATGCAAAACGACAGCGTCTCGCTTACAACGAATGCCGATAGAGAGATCGTCTTATGCCGCGCCTTTCAGGGCAAAGGAATAGGGAATTCGAGACGAGCCAAGCCCGATGGGGTAACAGGTCGCGTGGGTCCAGAGTCTTGGCTAGGTACCGTTTGACGGCGTCGAATTTGGTAAAAGTTACGAGTTACGGTTGGGACGAGCGCTAGGGACGAGTTTGCCGCGCGGATGGGGATTCCCTTATGCTTATGTATTGTTTCTCTTTGGGACCCTCAGCCTCCGTTTTTTTTCTTTTCTTATTAAATGCTAGACCAGGTCAGGCCGGCCGAACTGCCGCTGTCAAACAATAGCAATGTGGCAGTGTATTGTACATATGTAAGTGGCAGCACAAGAGTGGTTGTGTTGTGTAATGAATAGGTAGTTTTGTTCAATGGAATTGTCCCTCGTCGGGCGGAATACCTATATGTATTGTACAGCAGGTGCGCTTTTCGCGTATTGCTTCGGTCGGGGTCTTAGACAGGGTTTACAAGATGGTAGAGAAAATCAAGATCTACATAGATAGAGAGGGGGAGAAGTCATGTGTAGCGTGGCGAGGCCCCTTCGATCCAAAGTAAATAAATAGATGGGATTCGATTTGATTTACTACATAGGTAGGTAGGACGGTAGGTACCTAGGTAGTGTCTTGCATCTGAAGTGTTTAGTACAGATGATACGCTAAAATATTATGCTGCTATGTATAAGAGGTACCTAGGCAGGTAGGCTATGCTGTCCTATTCTATATGTACAATTGTCAATACTATAGTTCTGAACTATGGCGGAAAACGGTTCATTGTAAGAGCGCGCTTAGGTATATATTCATATGTATGCTGCCATGGCATATAAAGAAAATGCTTCCGGAATATACCTATACATCAAGTGGCTTTTTAAAAGGCGTAGGTATTCAGCAGTTACATTATTGCATCATAGGTGTCTGAATGTGACACAAGGTGCGGGAGGTTATTTTAACTCTACCGGCAGTGAAAGTTGCCCTGCTAAATTAAGACTATTAGTGTACCTTAATGTTTAGATGAGTACTTTGGTACATGGAATAGGTATGTTAAGGTTGTTTACAGGGACAAGACAGGTCGCATCTCATTACGTGGCTTGCGTGGCTTAAACTTGCACTGGTGCTCCTGTGCTCCTACTTAATAAGCACAATAATTCATAACCTGTGATGTCGACTTTTACATACACTATTCACGGATAATCCACACTGCCACTCTTGGTGTCGCTTGGCCTCCGTAATTCATGGTCGTAGAGACGCAATCATATAGGTATTGCTCCCTATCTGTGTCAACACGGCTTAGGGCAAAAGCCCCAATTGCGTACGTTGAAGCGTCGCTTAGATGTAGGTATTAGCAGAGGTTAATCCCTGTTGGTATTTATCCATATTTTAGTATACGAAGGTCCGGGCTAAAAGTCTTGCACATTTAATGTTGGTAAACCATGTATAAGTTAAAAAAGGACCGCACGGTATTACTTAAGCTATAGTGGCTAATGCCGCTATAAATATAATGGTAAATTACCTATACTTAACATATAAGCCACTATTTAAATTTTATTTTAGTAGGTAGTTGATATAGTATTAATAGAAAGGGATAACTTTCGAATACGGTGCTAAAGACCTCCACATGTATAAGACTTTTGGCCCGGACCTTTGTACACAAGGCTATTGTATAACCAGCAAGGCTTTGGTTAACTAATTTGTTCTTGAGTCTTACAATTACCTAGAATTGGTGCTACGTGTATCCTATCATGTGATAATCATCATAACTATCTATTGTTTCCTCTAGCCAAATTGGCTATGAAATTACCTTCTCGCAGGTTATAGCCTTATAGGTAATTGGAGGTAGATAACGTCTCACCTCATTCTCTCCTGTCATGATCAATATCATGTTTTAAGAGTAAGGAGCAAACCACTTACTTATACATCTTGGTCATAACTCATTGACTACCTAAGGTAGTAATGGGGGCTTTAAAAGCTTTTTCATGTCGGTTATCATTTCCGCCCTATTGCGTATTACGACGTTAGGAGAAAAAAACAATGTGATCTCGTATTTGGTGGCTGCAATAACGGCTTGGCAACGCCAGCAGATAACTCACCCATAGGTCTCGACCATGCATGTAACCTGCACGTTGCTAGCCGTGATGTGCTGGTTTCGCAGGAAATATCGATGTGAACCTGCAAGATGTAATAATGTATCACCCCTTTTGGCAGCCGTATTATATATTTCTATTACTAATATTTGGAGTAGGTAGAGGAATACCTAAGTCCTGGCTTTCGAGGATGCGTACGAACTCGAGATTGTGATATAGCCGTTTGTGTAATGCGCGGTAGTGTTCGGTTCGCTTGTAACATGCTGTCGATTCCGAGCTGATCGAGTAATCTCTTTGTACGTCCTAGATTACGCAATCTCAAATCTCAGGTCCGATCTGGCGGACTGGGGAAGAGCCTCAGATTTTTTTTTTATTGGCGATCTAGGCCTCAAAGATCCCGCCATCACACATCATCGTTCGAGAAATTCCTGCTCATACATACAGCAACGTGGAGGGAATACGGACTTACTGACTTCTCCGAGCAATGTAATTGGCGCAAACCTCTTTTTTATATGGTCCGTCGTATATGCTATGATCTATCTCGCATGCAGCCATGATACTAGACTTTTTCGTTGGGTTCCCGGACGCTCATGCATGCATCTTGTTCTTCACACTCGTCCATCCCATCGGGATGACCCCCTATTGTCCCCCGGGTCATAATTCCCGAGCTCCTGTGGCTCTGTGGCACGCCGCCGTCGTTCGAGACGAAAGCTGAGATGGATAGATGTCCGTACCATCCGATTCCAATGGCGCCGCCCTAAATAGTCAGCCGCACTTGTGTAAATACGTTATGAGCGGTCGACTCCCACGTACCTGAAAATTTTCTGCTGTTCAACCCCGTCTGTCAGCATCGCTCGTTAGCCTCCTACTTTCGCTCATGAATACGCTCGCTTGAAAAACTCTCGTCCAGGATGTATTTGCGCATCGAATTGCTCCTCGTTCTCGCATGTCAGCTGGTGATTGGCTTCGCCTTCGTAGTGCCTCCATCGCTAAGCCAGCGTGATGTCTCGCCCGACTTAACCTGCGGGAACACGGGGGCCGGGACAAAGGGTTACACATGCTCTGACAACCTGTGCTGCTCCCAGTACGGCTACTGCGGAAACACTACGGATTACTGCGCCACCGGCTGTCAGGAACAATTCGGCCTGTGTAGCGGGTCCGGCGGCGACGGAAACGGATCTGGTGACGACGGTGATGGAGGGACCTCGCCGGATCTAACGTGCGGGAATACGGGAGCCGGAGAGCATGGCTATATCTGCCCTACTGGCATGTGCTGCTCTCAGTAGTGAGTAATTTAAGACGAACTTCTTCTTGGATTCCATATTGATACCTCTTATTACCTAGTGGGTATTGCGGTAACTCGACCGATTACTGTGATATCGGATGTCAATCTGCATTTGGAACGTGTTCGCCGGGTGGTGGTGGGGACGGTGGAAGTTCCGGCGATGGGCGCTGCGGGCCTGATTTCGACGACCAAGTTTGCGGTGCGACGGAATGTTGCTCTCTTTCCGGGTAAGTTCATCCCGTCTCTTGAAGATATTTCTTGCTTACTTACCTATGTATCACTGGTAGATATTGCGGTACCACTTCAGACTACTGCAATGCTCCGGACTGTCTCTTCGATTACGGACCGGCTTGCGACGCAAATAAGATTCCTAGCGGCACCAATACCTCGACATTATCCCGGTCTCCCCTCGGAAGCGTGGCGGTCGGCGGCGTGGGGATTTACGACTGTCAGAGCGACGGTGATGTGGCTCTGACTTTCGACGATGGGCCTGGCCAGTACACATCTGAGCTTCTGGACCTCCTAGCGCAGTATAGCGCTAAAGCGACCTTCTTCATCACCGGCATTAATAACGGCAAGGGTGAGATCGATAACGCGAGCCTCCAATGGCCGTCCATAATTAAGTGAGCATTACCCACCCACAACGCCAACTAGTGAACTTGACTCCTAACGCATTTTCTGCCCAGGCGCATGCATGCCGACAACCACCAGATCGCGTCTCACACGTGGTCGCACGCCGATCTAAGCGCCATCACGTCAGCCCGGCGGCGGGATGAGATGATCAAGAACGAGATGGCGTTCCGCAACATCCTCGGCTTCATCCCGACGTACATGCGGCCGCCGTACAGTTCGTGTACGAAGGCCAGCGGGTGCGAGGATGACCTGGCCGCGCTGCGGTATCACGTCATATACTTCGACCTTGACACCGCGGATTACCTCAACGACTCGCCGGACTTGATTCAGAATTCCAAGGACAACTTTGACCAGTTTTTCGTGGGCCTGTCTCCTGACTCGGACGACGCCCTAGTTATCTCGCATGATATCCACGAGCAGACTGTGCATAACTTGACCGAGTATATGCTCAAGGGTATTCAGAGCCGGGGTTATAAGGCTGTGACTGTAGGCGAGTGTCTTGGAGATCCGGTTGAAAACTGGTATAGGCAGCTTTAGTAGATGGCGGCTTTCTAGGCCTCGCCTCTGGGTTTGTATGTTGTATTGGAGCAGAGGCTTGGACGTGGACCTTGGATATTATTCTCCCTATATTATTAAAGTTAATTATATATGTCGATATGTCTTAATAGAGCTACTTAGCCAGAACATCTCCATAGCTGTCGGGTAATAGGAGGAACGCGATATGAACTCTTCAACTTTGATATAATAGAGCTTTGACTCCTATCAAAGAATGAGAGATGCCTTAACTCTAAAGCTATAGTCCAAAATTTTGAGCTTGTGTACCTAAAGCATTGAGAAATGGGAAAGGGAATATTGCAGGCGCCTGTGGACCGTTTGGCTTTGGCTTAGGTTCGAAGCTTGTTTGCCTACTCCTTACATGAGAGTTATGGACAGCACTGGCCTCCACCAATCGTCACCACTTCGGACCGTATTTCATTGCATCCAGGAGTAGCCGAGAATTTAATTATGTCAATAGAGTTTACCAAAGCATTTTGGAAGCTTGGAAGAGACATACTCTTATGTGTCAATGTGTAATTTACTTACATTTGACGTTGTTGATGTGCATAAACCACGTGCCCACGCCTCACCACATGTATTTAGGCTATATGGTTAGGAGAAGACAGGCTGGCCTATAGGAATAAAATAAACACAGATGGCACGTCCCGTTGCAATTCACACCTAAGCATAACTTACCTGTCGAAAATGCACAACGTTGTAAGATGCCTTAGGTAGCTAGTGATAGCCAGAGTTGTTTGATGACTCGGTTAATATAGTACACTTCAATACAGAAGCCTCGCTCTTTTTGCTGAGACTGTAGGTCGTACATATAGACAGAGTGAATAGGACTCGCTCGAAGAAGGACGATTCTATGATTCTTTGCCCTTCTTGTCTCTCCGCTTGCCCATGTTCCGTACCCGAGGAACCACAACCCATTTGTTGGGGTTGTTCTTTCTGCGTGTCTTGTAACCACCTTTCGACTGAGAGTATAAGTCAGTAATTGAGCGCTAAATTTGTCTTCGAGGAATGAGGTGAGCCATACCGGTGTACCCCAAGGACTTGTTGGGTGTCGGTTACCCTTGGATTTACCACGACCACCACCGTGAGGGTGATCCACTAGAAGCCAATAATTAATATCATATTTGACATGAACCTGGATCGTATATTTAACATACCTTTGTTCATTGCCACACCACGTACTGTCGGTCTAATGTTTAACCATCGGCTTCTACCAGCCTTACCAAGCTGTCGGTAATGGTGGTGAGGATTACTCGACACGCCTATGGTTGCACAGGCATCTTTGCTGACTCTCCGGACCTCTCCGCTCTGTAGCCTAACATTGACATATTTACCCGTTACGACTTTGACTCCGTCATCCCTCACCTCTTCTTCCTTACTCTCAACGACGGCAAAGGTCCCCGCACTTCGGCAGAAAACAGCACCTCCCTTCGGGTGAGAACCGACGTTATATACCGGAGTTCCAACGGGGATAAGGTGCAATGGCAGGCAATTTCCACGATGTGCCGTCTTAGCAGCCAGAATACCCGGATCGATGACTCCACCCATGCTGTCGAGGAGGTCCTGAGGGATACCAGACCGATAACTTTGCACTACGTCTCCAGCCCTCATACCCTCGGCTGCTATGATGTATGTTTTCTGACCGGTAGCTTCCTCAGTGAGCAGCGCAATATGTGCGCTACGGTTCGGGTCGTACTCGATTCGTTCGACGAGATGAGGACCGGCAAGCCAACGGTGGAAATCCACTGTCCTTATCCTCCGCTTGTGACCACCGCCACGATGCCGGACTGTAATTTTACCATTGTTGTTACGGCCACCCTTCCCCATACCCTTCTTTGGGAAGGTTAATGGAAGGAAGGGCCTGCCTTTCCATAAGTGATCGTTGATAGGTCGCTTAAGGTGACGCACACCGGGTGTCCTAGGTTTGTATGTACGTAGAATTAATGTCGATTCCCTTTCAGACTTGAGTCCGGACGGCGCGTGCTGTCTCGCGGGTTTAGGGGGGGCCTCGTCATCCTTAGGAACCCTAGGTATAAAATCGACATCGGGGTTAGGGGGGCGTGCAGCCTCGCGAATTGTCGCATAGCCTCGGAGGGGCAGACTTAGAGAGCATTGGCAATTAGCCAGCGCCCTCCGGGCTGAGACGGACAATATCCGCGGCTGTAGCATTATATCATCTCACAGCCAGCGATGGCATATATGTCGATTGAGACGCGCTCGGCGGAGGAAAGCTAGGCCGGCCTTGGAGGGTATGGGGTTGAGAACTAAAATTCAGAAATTGAAGCTATTCTGGAATTCAAATTCTTCCGAGGCCAAGGGTAGAGGCTTGGCACCATAGGTACATATCTTAATTAGAGATTTCGTTGATCAACCGAGTTTTTACCAGTACTGAGGCTAGTGAGTTAGGGATTATGTAAGGTGAATGCGGCTGAAATTTCAGTTTAACGATTCAAGGTACGAAATTTAGTAGATTCAGCCACATCTTGCTGTGAGTTGTAAGGTACGGATGAATTATGAACCCCTGCAAACACGGGATCACGTCAGTGGATTGGTCAAGAAGAAGTGAATCCTCCGGGTCGGCGAAGTTTGACCAATGAAAAAACCGTTGCCCCTCCGTTGCTTCTGTTGATTCAAGTGGAACTGTGGGGTCAGTCACGTATCTAAAGGAAAAAAAGAAGCAGGTGCAGGTCCGCAACAACCGTCGTCTGGTGGCAGACCCATTATTATGTACTGTTGTACCGTGTGGGATCCTTAGATCGCGTCTTGCAGTGATGGAGCTACCGCAATTCTTTAACCAGTACCAACCTCTCTCCTTCACGACTCTACTTAACCTTACTCACTTTACTTACCATCTTCCATTCTCAAAACACGCAATTGGGAGTGCAATTCTAAACCATATTACCTCCCTTAAGTACCATTTTTGAATCTTCGTTCACTAGTTTCACTTCAAGAGCAATAGCCTCTCCAATATCCAACATAGTCTAATCGGCATTTGACTTTTGGTGGCTTGAGCGAGATTGCGCGCGTGTACACCAGAAATTCTCAGTTACTAGGTACGGAAGTATCAAGAATTATCAAGGCCCTAAGTTGAAGCAACAGCTTGAACAGGGGTGTTCTGCCCTAGAAGCTGCCTTGAGAGCCCCCCAAATTCGCGCTAAGGGTACCGTGTATCTGCTACGTGCAGTAAAATAGGTACGTGCAAACAACATCCCTCACGTCAAAGTTACGGGTACCTCCACCACCACGCTTTTGCTTTCGAAACCCACCCAAAAGCCAAACATTGGCCGCACTCTTCAAAAACATCACTGTTCCTCTACTCATCAACAACATTCAATCATCCACCTTTACAACCTTACATACCTCTTCACGAACCCAATTATCTTTTCTTTTCCCTTTCTATCCCTCATTACTCCACCACCTTATTCTCCAATCACGCTGTCTACGAACGTTTCTTACCAGCATCGCGTCTTGTCTTTAAGGTTCATTGCCTATTTTTGCATTTGCACTATTCAGCGCTTGATCTCTAAAGCTTGTTGACATACACTTTCGCCCTCACCCTCTGAACAATCAATTCATATGTATGAAATGTTTTTCTATTCTTGTTGCAGCATATTAGGTTTCTGCTTGTTGTCCTGCCAATGCATCATCGCATAATCACAGATTACGCGTGTATATAAGGCGGTAGCTTTGCAGCATTCCCTACATATATCCACCCTGCATATATGCACTGCACGTTCATTCAAGCTTTTGCTAACCTATCCTTTCAGACCTCAAAATCTAATTGTGGTTTTTAAATCAAAGCGACTTTACCCACCTACAAGATGCCTCCGGTAAGTCTAGTTATCTCACCGACTCCTTCACCGATCACGACTTTTATCCAAACTCGATGCTATATCGCGCTATTCAACACATTCAACATGGTCTAACCTAACTTCTCCAGGGACGCTCTGTCAGACAGCGAGTCGCTACCAACGAGAATGATGAAAATGCCACTGCAAATGCTACGCGTATGACGCGTGCAAAGGCTGCAGCCCTTGATCTCGATGTTTCATCTCAGCCGGCCAAACAGGTCCTTCAGTCCAAGAAGTCTGCAGTCAACGCGAATCCCACCGCCCAAAGAAAGCGCGCCGCCCTTGGTGATGTCAGCAACGTTGGAAAAGGGGAGGCCGCCGAAGGCAAGAAAGCTGCTAGCAAGGTCGGCCTAGTCTCCAAGGCCGCGCAACCTACAGGAATTCAGAAGGCCACTGCCCGTGCCACTTCAACTCGATCTGCTTTGGCCGCCAAGGAGGCGAAAAAGCCCGAGGTGAAGCGAGCAGGATCCGGCTCCGGTGCCCTCGGTACAACCCACAAGAGAAAAGTCACGTCAACAACAATCAAGCAAGATGTCCTCTTAGAAGAGCCGGTTCGCAAGAAGGCCAACACTGTGAGCAACGAACCCGCGAAGCTCGAACGCCCCGAACCCAAGTCATCCAAGTCGGATATCGCAGCCGAGAAGGCGGTTCAGAAAGAAGATGCCTCCATCAAGGAGGAGGTTGGCATTGTGCTCCCTGAAGGTGTAAAAGATCTAGAAGAAGAAGGTCTAGACGACCCTGTGATGGTGGCTGAATATGCCCATGAGATCTTCGAATACCTCAAAGACCTCGAATCCAAGTCGGTACCTAATCCTGACTACATGAGCCATCAAGACGAGCTGGAGTGGAAGACGCGAAGTATCCTTGTCGACTGGATGATTGAAGTTCATACCCGATTCCACCTCCTTCCCGAGACTCTCTTCCTTGCTATTAACATTATCGATCGATTTTTGTCTCAGAAGGTTGTCCAACTGGACCGCGTCCAACTTGTCGGTATTACAGCCATGTTTATTGCAGCCAAGTACGAAGAGGTGTTGTCGCCTCATGTCAGCAACTATAGAATGGTATCCGATGACGGCTTTAGTGATGCCGAGATCCTTAGTGCAGAGCGGTTTATTCTAGAGACATTGAACTACGACCTAAGCTATCCAAACCCCATGAACTTTCTCCGACGGATCTCAAAGGCGGACGATTACGATATTCAATGTCGAACCATTGGAAAATTCTTAATGGAGATCAGCATTGTTGATTACCGATTCCTGGCATACCGACCTAGCCATGTTGCTGCTGGTGCTATGTATCTTGCTCGAATGATACTTGACCGTGGTGAATGGGTAAGTAATTATGTTGTAGTAACCTATGTTTATTCCGTCTTCTAACTCCTCTTAGGATCCTACCATCGCCTACTATGCCGGATACACGGAAGAAGAGATAGAACCCGTGTTTGAGCTTATGGTCGATTATCTAGCTCGTCCCATCTGTCACGAGGCCTTCTACAAGAAGTACGCTAGCAAGAAGTTCATGAAAGGTATGTGATACTATATGGCCGCGTTTATTTACTTTACTAACATCCCATAGCTTCGTTGATTACTCGCCAATGGGCTAGGAAGAACGCACCTATTTTTGGTATCACGGACACGAAATTATCTGTGGACGACCTTTCGTCGCTGGAGCCGGATTATTAATACATACCATTCAATTGCACTATGATATTCCTACGTTTAAGAGCCTTACTGAGTGTCAGGATACTCAGGGTCTCATTGGATGATGGCCTTACGATACCAGCTTGCATGACGTTCGGCCGATGACTTTCATAATCTTGATTGCGGATCCTGCCCCTTGAGCTGATGGGCGTTTTTGATCCGGGCGTCCAATTTCCATACCCACGAGCAAATCGACTTCTAGATGCTGCCTGGAAGTCATTTCATTATACCAGGCCCCCCGGTTATGATAGCTTGCAGCTACGTTGTCACATTGGTCTCACATTTCCTCTGTTGTGTGCTAGGCACACCACATTACGGTAAAAAGTCTCGGGCGTCCAGAGCTGGTGGCGTTTTGCCTAATTTACGAATTTTCCGGTCACTACCGCTTGCTCAGCGGCTATCGTAATGCTCTGCTCGGTTTTCGCGAGCTTAGTTCCGTCTCTATCAACGGAGCCTTGCCAGCTCAGCCTGCTACTCATCTCCGAGAAGTTTTGGTAGACGGCCATCCGGAGCTGGCTGTCGATAGGCGGTTCGGAGGGAACTTCACAAGTTGTACATATTATACTGTTAAGCGGTTCGGATTAGACCAGGGAACAAGGGCAGGGGGGGCTGGCAGTGAGATTTGCGTTGCATTAATCAAGGTTTTTCATTAACGTTAAAACTAATTGTTGTTTTTCGTGAGACCGCGCGTGATGCTTTTGCCTATTCTCAAGTGTGAGTTGTTGATATTATTGTAATGTTTACTGATGATACCTGAGTTATGAACTTAAATGTTTCTTTAATTGTATTGCCCCGTAGAGGATAGGGAATCAGTAGATTATGGCAAACTTAATAAATCGTTCTTCTACTTTATTTATATCTAACCCTACTACTACTACCTCTAGTAATGAAATCAATGGTCCCATTACTGAAAGGGGCTACCTACCTCCCAACTAAACCTGTTCAGGTCTTCCGCTTCTTGCTCCCAAACACCCTAGCCCGCAACCCCCTTGCACCCACGGGGCCCCATTCCTCGTCCCAGCGAGCGAGGTATGCCCTACGCTCCGCAAGGGCCTGCTGTCGAGCAACTACCCGCGCTTCTGCCTCTCGGGTTATAGCGTTGCGTTCGCTCGTCATGCGCAGGAAATTGCTCGTCGAGGGCGGTGCGCCGGTGCCGCCGGTGAGGAGCCAGTAGATGAGAGGAAGGGGTTTGTTGTCTAGCTCCGGGCCCTGGGGCTGGGGACTTTTGTGATCTGTGGCTGGCGGTGAGGTGGGGGGTTGGATGTTGCTGGGTAGGGGAATTTCAGATGTGTTGCTTTCGGGGTCGTTGTTATTGTTGGGATTGGTATTCTCCGGTTCTATATTGGTGGTGTTGGTGTTGTCTTGGGGTTCGCTGGTGCCGTTGATATTGATATCGGGGTTGGGTTCGGCGTCGTTGTTGGTATGGGAGTTGATGCCGCTGCCAGCATTGGATTTGGCTGTCGCAGACATCGTGATAGTCTAATATGAGTTAGTCTTCATGGTGTCTCGTGGCTACATGTGGTTTTGGGCGCGTAATAGTTTTATAATATGAACCTAGGAGAAATGGACCTACCAGAGCTGAAAGACCTAGCTAATGATTATAAGATTAGTCCAAGATCAGTGCCAAAAAAAGGGGGTGTTGACATACATATATAGTTCTAGGGATACTTAGGTATTAAGATATTATAAGTTGATACCGCCGCATAGAGAGTAAAATGTCAGTGAGAATGTAACTAACAAGTCTTACCTTAGGGTCCTAAGTCTAGGTACAAAGACTCTTATATACGTAATTAAGGAGTATGTTTGGGATTCATGTACCACTATCTTATGACTACCATTTGAAAATAAGGGTGATAGTTTATTTTCATAATCAGGTACTCACCTTCTAGGCTCTTGGACATCAGATACCTCTAAAGGTGGCATGGCATATATGAGTGACCATCTATTCAACTAAAGGATCCCAGGTTCTGACTCTTTCCCCGCGCAATGTGAAGCCAAGAGCATAAATGAAATAACATGAGATGAATGGATATGTATAAGTCGCTATATTCACCAAGTTTGTACTTGTCACGAATGTCAAGTTGGCAATTCAGCAAACAATTCCACTTTCAGGGGTTGTCCATGTCACATGACCAACACTTAACGACTACAGTCTACAGCATATATCATTATCAAGTCACCAAAGATCAAGATAAAAGAGTTTGTGTGTGTGATGCCATGTACGTGATGTGATGCCGTAGGTAGTGACATTTTCACGTACAGAGGGCCACATATATTAGTTAGCAGTGAAGTCTCGTCATTATCCAATTAGCCCTTTTGACCATGCGTCCGTTGCCCATATCCCCTAATGACGTTATAGACTTCTTACAACTGCCAATCTTTCCAACAATAGTATCCAACCGGATAGGTGACAAGTCACCCTATCCACATGGCGTAGGTCTACCAATAGTCGGTGTTGGGGAGTCTGCTGTTCCTGTGTTGTTGCCGTACTGGGTTTTCCGACAAGGAACTCCTAAAGCTAAGTAGCTAAGGTATGTAATATGCCTGCAGTAGATGTTATTAGTATATATGAACAGCTTTATACTTTAGGGGGATGTTGGGTATCACTTACAGACTTGCGCAAGTAGCGCACTATTTTACGGCTCTTTTCTCAGACGAGACGCTCCGGTTTGGATTGTCTCTTAGTATATAGGGGACGGTACCCGTTAATGACTGGTCTGAGGACAGTCGGTAATGCCCTCATTGTCTGAGCCTGCCTTAGAGTGCTTTGCTCGCTTTGAAGGCTGCCCTGTTGGGGTGGGACTTCTGCGAGAAAGCTCGAATTCGGCCATGCCAGGGACTAGCTTCGTGTCTACCAAATCCTCGTCACCATCTTCCCCAATCCCGTCGAGATCTTTGTCTTGATTCTCAACTGTAGCGATGCCTCTCTTACGAGATTTTGGCGTCTTATTGGGGGTATGGGGTGTTTTAGGTGGTCTGGTATTGGTGAGGGTTTTTTTGCTAGGTGGACGGCCTGCCATTCGATGGAGCTCTGCAGCAAGGAACCGCCGGACAGGATCCTTTTCAAAAGGCCATATCCTTCGAGGCTCATACTCGGAGCCGACGAATGTACCTCCAGAGTAAGACTGATTCGCCCGACCCTCTCGTTTGCTGGAGGAGCGAGATGGTGTGCCCCACGCCGAAAGGAGATAGTCTGGTCGGTATTCTGTCATACGTACAGACCCCATAATGTTCCGCTGCTCAAGGGGATCCTTGGAAGCCGATGAGCTCATCCTGTCTGATGTTGGAGAGTCAAAGGGCGACGGCAAGGCGGGCATCTGAGGCATTTGGTAATGCTTCTGCAATAGATCATGGCCCGAGAATGAAGTCAACTTGACGTCGCCTTCATTGCCGATTCCGTGAGCAATAGCAGGATTCAAGCCTCGACGTGGATTTGTATCAGGCGTAGGAGGTGATAGCTCATCAGATGAGCTAGATGAGCACTGTGGCTCGGGCGAAGGTGTCCTAGGCACGGGAGACATGATGGTAAGTGTCTGAAGTGCCAGATATCAAGACTGACGAATTGATTTCAGATTGGTGTTTCTGGATATCAATAGAGAGAGCAGTCAGGGATGAAGATAGATGTGTAAGAGAGAAAAACTCGGGAGGAGCTTCAGGGGGGGGAGGCCAGGTATTTATAAAAAAAAAACTAGGAGGTCTGTACAAGGAGAGGTACAAACCAGATGTGACGTACCTACGAGTATATACAATAGGTACGAACATAGCAGCAAACCTGTTAAAACTAGTTTAGGTGGTCTGTTCACAAGAGAGGTACGAAGATGCATTGGTGACCCGAGCAGTCTATATATCAGAAAGGTACAAACATAAGTGTAGGGTTGGGTATCAGACGCGACGTGTCGATAGTATAGGTAGGTGAATGTTACGAAGGACTATATGATGTTTGGGAAGTGTTGGTTGGTTGGTTGGTTGTTTATTTGTCTGCCCGTGAGTGGTTAGCACGGGTCTATACCGACGATGCCTTCGTCTCTCCGACCAGTATTGACTCGGTTTATATACAGGTGTCGATCTTCTGAACATTATCCGTACTTCTTCACTACATCTAATAAGTTAAACACCTTGAGTCGCCCTTTATATTTTCCTCAGTACATCCAGCACAATCCGTCCCTGATAGTCCGCCGTTATAAAGATGCCGATCGTTTGTCTCCAAGGTCGAAAGATTTGAGTCATGCGCTTCTGCGAAGGCTGCGTAGGCAGCGTAGGCAGAGGAAAGGCATTCCTGTGGTTTGTTAGTAGTGTTATATATCAGAAACTAATATCTATATGAATGACTTACTCTATTTAGCGCCGTGGCGCGTGTGGATTTCTCCGTGACTAGGAACTGGATGACCAGTACCACTACCGGCTTCGGGGTTTGAAGCGTGTCGTTTTGTACGTTTCTTTGGTGGCTCCTGGTCTATTGCGCTTCCTGTTGAGCAGATGGGCCGTCCCTCATCTTCCCGATTGCCGTGGCTATTTTCCGTACTTTCATATTCAGACGCCCTTCGCTTCTTCGTGGAGTTGTCTGTAAGTCTTTTCGAAGAGGGTTTCTTGCCCAAGAGCCGAGCGCTTCTAGAGTGGTTGTGCTTATGAGGGATACCAGGAATATGATATCTGGATTCCGAACGGTCGAGTTTCTTCACTCTCAATTCTCGGGCTGAGGCTTTCTTTGGCACATCCTTAGCTGTGCGGTATTCGGAGGTCGCGTCTGGACGCGACTGTTGTTCTTGACTGTGCCGAGGACAAGGTGATCCTGGTGCTGAAGGAGGAAGAGGTAGCACAACTTCAGATAGTTTGGTAGGTTTCATGTTATGTTGCTCTTTGGGACGGTTATGGCGAGTAGAATTGCTCCCAACGACAGAGGAGGGCAAGTAGAATGGGGACGGCTCTCTAAACTGGTTGTTGGGGGTAGGCGTCGGTATTCCCTCGAAGTAGCGGCTTACTATGGCACGACTGGTAGGTGAGACTGGCCCCGAAACTCCATGGTTGAATCTTCCTTTCAGAGTGCTAAGAGAAAAAGCACGATATTTGGGTATCTTTGGGCTGTCTGACGAGCCCTTAGGCTGGGGAGAAGGGGTTCGCGGTACGGTAGACATGATGATGATGATGATGGATGGTTGTAATATATCAAATGTCGATAGAGTGTAAGTCCGTATGCTAGTTGGTGTTTTCCCTGTAGCGAGAAAAAGAGTCGATTGAGATGGAAGATGCTGGTGGGGGTGAAGATGAGGAGAGAGAAACGTAAGAATGGCACTGCAAGAGGGGAAGACAGCTGTCTATTAACAAGAATTCAAACGGTCTGTAAGGTCTGTGCAAGAGTTCCAAACTAAATAGAACAGACCAACAACAATTATGTGGGAGGAAGGTGCACAAAGTAAATAAACTCCAAAAAAACACCCTGCGGTGGCGATATACAAGCAAAGTAAAACTGCTTGGGCAGTCTGTGAAGTTTAGTTTGTATTAAAACTTGTATTAAACGTTAACGGGCTTTGTTAAGTCAGTGGCACGGGTGTATTAAAAACTAAAAGCAGTAATAGGGTTTTGCAAATATCAAAGCCATGCCTCATGCTCGTGATTTTCCGTTTCTGCCTTTCCTAATTCGCATAGTCGACGAGAGGTAGACATAAAATAAACCTTCCCCCTTGCTAGGTATTCCTATCTCACATGTGACTTATTGGGTCCCTCTCCCTCTCCCTTGTCGTTATTGCAACCTGCTACCTCCTATTCGTTTTGAAATACATTAATCTCGATTATGCTCAGTTATCGTGCAAAATTAAAGTCTTCTAGTGATTTTCTTGTGCAAGGGTCGTACATAATAGAGCCAAACTAGAGATTTTGATGTCGTTAGCAAGAAGAAATATAGTTCGAATTCCATGACTCACCTTGTAGGTTTGTGTTCAAAGCGATTAACCTAGTTCATAATCTGCTAATATTGGCCATGCTAACGATCTTTGTAAAAGTTGTGTGCTAAGCCACATTACAAACGTTAACGTCTTTCGTGAATCGCATGTGATTCACGTAACTTCACCACACATCATCCCTCTACTGGCTCGGGACGTGCCAAGCCGAGTCTTCACCGTGGCGGGCAGCGTAAAGTGGATGTACTCGCGGGTGAGGGAGCTGTTGCGAGTTGGTAGGACTAGTAGTGTTCGTATCCGGATTGCACAGCTTTGTACGCTTCACTGGGCATGCGTCCTCCATCATATCCCCAGCTTGCTGTCCGGTACCAAAGTCCTGATCACCGCTATCCATGTCCGTATCCGTAGTTGCACTTCGCTTCTTAGAGCGGCCATACTTGCCAGCCTCGAGATAGTTGTGCTGAGCAACCGGATTTTCATCCAACACAAGCCTGTAAAGCTCCGCAGCAAGGAATCGCTTGCTCTTGTCGAAGGAAAACGGCTTGCTCGGGTTAGGTACGCCACAGCTGGCGGGGCTAGGGTTGAGAAGCGACTCGGAGGGTAAGGGGGACGGGGTGCCGACTGAGGATAGACGATTAAGAGGGCGCTCAAGAGGAACGCGGTTAGACGTCCGTATCTGGAACTGTCTGCGATCATGCTCCCATGCTGATGTGCTTTGGGATTTGAAAGTTGGTGAATCAAATGGCGACGGCTGCTGCAAAAGCTGAGCTCTACGGTCGGCGGAAGGCAGCTCTAGTCCCGGCATGTATTGCTTGACAATGGTTGGGGACTTTACGGAATGGTGTCCATGGTCAGTGCACGATGAGCGCTGACGCGTAGGAGAAGGAGTCCTTGGTGGGAAAGACATGACTGCAAGAAGCTCTCGTGCGTGGAAATTAAGTGAAGATAATTTTATGTCGGAGCCGGTATGCTAGGTAATAACGGAGGCTGAAAGAAAATGCGTAGTAGGATGGATATGAAGATAACTGCGGGGATAGCTGCGGTTGAGTAGTTTGCGAGTTTGTAAAAGAAGGGATTAGAATATATATTCGACAACAGTACAACTCACAAATAATGACCAAGAAAGAAATATTCACAAGCTTCGAAAATACGGGGCTGGATAAGAACGAGCGCGAATAGATAAGTTAAGGCTACGCGTAGTAAGTGCGCCGGCTGTTTTAAGAAAAAGGACCATGGCCTATCGTAGAACTTAGCCATGAGGGGGTGCTTAGGGGGGAGCTTAGGGGGTGCTTAGTTGTTGGCACCTAGGTAACCTGACTTACGGCGGGGAGGTACTTGATGACATACAGCGCCGACATCAACGAAGACATCAACGACGATATACGCCGTGGCACATCTTTGTCGTGCCCGTCCACCATCCCCGTCATGTGATCCCCACCCAATTAACGAGTGAAGTCCCCCCCCTATCTACCCCTCGACCATTCACCAACCCCGTTCATTGACGCATAGCCCCTGGGCTAGCTTCTCCCAATGAATCAGGTGTCCTCTCTGTCGACGGACCCAACCGGCGTACATGATCCAGCTAATTAGCACAGACACGAGGCTCGCCAACGCTAGCCACCTGTACTGCTCCGTACGAGGGAAAGCTATGGCCGCACCGGCGCCGAGGAGCTCGAATATGTTCACGACCGAGCTCTCTGTGCCCGCAAAACTCGACCGTTGGTGTTCCGGGACAAGTGTCTGCGTCAATTGCTGGGTAGTAAGGTCAAAGACCCATACGCCGAGCCGCGAGAAGGCCAGGAATGAGAATAAGATGACACTCCAACCTGCATTGGGTGGAACCTTTTCATTGATAACCCTCCGGATAACATCAAATAGGTTCTCTGCCTCGTCTTGCTGTACTGAGATTGCCCACAAAGCTAGAACAACCGGTACCTTGATAATTCCTATGTAAGCATTGATACTTTAGAACCCGATATAATCGGATGGGACAAGTAACCTACGGTATTTATTATCTGCCAAGTCATACCCCAGAGCCCAACCCGTTGCAATCCTATCAAGGTTTGGACATCCCGGCTTCCCTCCTGATCACCGGCGATCAAGCGAACCCCTGACTCGTCGTCTTCGTCTATAGGGGGGGTAGAAGCGTGATGATGCGTCTTTCCCATGTAATCGATACCTCGGGGAGTGATAACCGTACTACTTATCTCGAATACAGAACCGATAGCCCTGGCGAGTGTAATTATATTGAGCGAGTAGCCTATATTGATTAGATAGGTGACGAAGGTGGCTCTCCAGGTCAGCATATTAAAATGTAGAAGCGCTAATGCGACAGACGGGACCCAGACGGAGGTGCTGAAGTACATTTCGAAGCCATGAAAGTACTGCCGAGTCCTCGATATCCACGATCTTGACGTTTCTTGCGTTACCACGGCTGGCTGTGAGGTAGGTACTGCACGTGGTGCTTGTAGCAAGGGGCTGCTATTCCACACTCGCCTCGCAGAGAAGACTTCGATTGGGATGCTAATAAGACTAGTAAGTCCCGTAAATACAACACCCAGCCGGATCGATCCAAGGGCTGAGATAACAGCCGAAGTTAAGATAGGCGATATTAGTTTGCAGACAAGATCAATCCTCCTCATAACAGCATTTAGATGAGTAAGGTCGTAGGGGTTACCAGCAGGAGCAGCAACGGTGACGACCCAATCTCGCTCCATCGAGATGAGGTTCCCCGACGCGCTCAAACGCTCGATAATACCCAACGTCACCGCGATAGCAAACCCTATACCCTTGAGGAGAGCATTTGTAGGTAACACAAAGGTTGCTTGACGTCCTACCAAGTCCTCTTGACTCAATATCAGGATCCAGAAAAAGGAGCCGAGGATAACTGAGCCGCGATTGCAAACGATAGTCCAGAGTAAGGTGCGGAGCCTACTGGGAGACTTCTCGACCCATTGCCCAACCGAGCTGGAGAACAAGATCATGGCAAAGTATACGATGATCATGCTGCAAAGCCTGTGTTAACAACAAGCTTAGAATGGATTTAGCAATAGTCGGTGAGACTTGCCGTAACGCAGCCGCTACAAGGGTATCAGGATATGCGGCCGCCGTGAAGAGGATCTATCGACTTGGTGAGCCGGTATGAACTTGGTTCGTTGAACCGCTTCTTCCGGAAGACATACTGCGGCGAACTCATAACCACGAGCGTTCCAAGTCGAGAAAGCATGGCTGACGTATAGATTCAGGGCTTGTGCTCGCGTGAGGCTGATCGGAGTGATACCGCCGTTTCCGCCGTCGCGAGAGTTATCGTCAGGTAGCTCGAAGCTACTCTCGCTCTCGGTATCGCTATCCATTATATACTGAGTTGTGACAGGGGGTATAATTCGACTTAAATATCAGGTACCTAAGGGAAGCTGACCACGACTATGTAGTATACAGGATACTGCTAATTACTATAATAAATAATAAAATACTTGGTAAAACAGCTGTTATATATAAACTGTATTATTGGTTTACAATGAATTGGCCAATAGGTGAGTCAGGCCGAGAAGTTGTTGAATAATGTTATATCGAATAATGTTATATTATTAGCGAATGCCATAATGTAGACCTATGATGTTATATCCTTTTATATCCTTAGCGGGGCACCAACCGGGATGGCGGCCGGTCGCCGGAGCATTTTGCCTACAAGGTACTCGCTCTATCCATCCCTTATTCATTAACAGATTTTGATAGATAAATTGGTACGAATCTAAGGAAAGTAAAATGATCCTAACAATAAAGAATATGCTTGATTTATAAAAGACCTGTTGTTGCTTGATTGTTATTGTGACTAACATCACAAAGCTCACACAAACTATTCAAACAACACAAACTATTCAAACAAGCAATTTTAATTTGGCAAACACCAACCTGCTTGAGCAAGCTGTATCTTGTTCATTTCCTCGTAAGTATCTGGAAAATCTCTCTAAAACTCCATCTTATAGAGCGGCAATTGTAAAACTCCGAATAACCCATCCTGCCATCCTAGTGCGCCATTAAACCCCCATTCCATTCCCGACTAACCCCCTGTGTGCTCCGCGATTGTGATATCTTCAAGTTCTGTTTGTCGTGTCCCGTAATCGTGGGGAAACGTCCTCAGTCAATAAGTCCCGTCCCATCACATCGTGCATGGCCCAAGTCATCTGTGAAACTCCTCCAGGAGTCCCCCATTTTAAATATGATGAAGCGCATCTCATCTGGCCATCAAGGTCTATAGTAAAGGTTTGTTTGAAAAAAAAGAAGCAAGCTTGAAAATTGTTTAGAAGTGTAAGGATCCCATTCGCTCTTCAACGCCGCCCCAGTAGACGATGGGTCTGGGCTCGAGCATGTTCAACTCAGGCCCGGAGCTACGCTTCTCTTCTTCCAGGTCGGCAATAGACGGCTGTCTAACTAATACAGCATTTATCGTGCTCACAGGCGATGAAGAGCTTGAGCTGTACGACTGGTATGAGCTTGTTGAGCTAGTGGATGCCGTAGATGAGCGGCGGAAAGATGTGCGAATCCCGTTAGGGGTGAACCGAGATCGGATGGTCTGGAATCGCGACTGCATCTTGACGGTATTGTCTTCTAGTTTGGTAACTGGGGTTTGAATAGGCTGAAGGGGGCTCAGGTATTCGTTAAGACTTGGCTTTGGTGATTACAAGTGCGTAAAAACGAGGCACAGCCTGTGAATTTGGAAGAATGCAAAAAGTGAACGAAGGTTTCAAAGCTGGCTTTAGTTAAAAAAAAGATAGGACGATCTATTCCGGAGAGAATTGTGAATAGAACAAACAAGCAGTACTTGTCAGGCAACTGGGTCCTAGGTGAGGAGTGATGGAAGAAACAGACACTGCAGAGGAGTCTGGAGGAAGAAGGAACACAGATGAGATACGGCCCGGCGTAGTTTTAAGTAGTAGGAGCGCGGGAGGATCTACGTCAAGTCTCCAGCCTTAAACCAAGGGTTGTAGGGTTGTGAGGTTGGATACGGAACGGTGCAAGATAGAGAGGAATGCGCATAGTAAGGAGTCGATAAACATCTGATCCACTTTGGTCATGGGTTTGAGGGAACAGGGAGATATGACAAGGACATCAAAAGTTATGTGACTTCGTTAAAGCACACAGATCTCCTGCTCAGGGGTTTGAACGTCAAGGTCTAGTTTTATTAATGCGACAAGGACTTACGTATTTTCCGTGGCTGTACACTTGTACGAGAACAGCATTTATGAGATCTCTCATGTAGCAAGCGATAGCGTAATGCTAACGATCGATACTGGAAAGGTAACGAACTGTAGGACAATGATGAGATATAGATACTGGCTAGATCTGCGGCCGACCGAAAACCGTTTTTTTTCTTCTTCGCCTACTGTAGTGTAAGTAGTGGTGAAACAGACGAGCCTTCTTCGCTGCCCATTTCGTTCTAGGCTCGCTTCGTAAGATAACAATGTCGTTGTCTCGTAGCCCTGCCGGAAGTAATGGAGTTTCGCACCATCGACAGCCAGATTGTTTGAACTGGGCAGCTAGGCAGTTTCTTATGTCCGAAACGGGTAAAGAGGCCTCTTCTCAGGGGCGTATGATCGCCAGCCGGGATTAGGGGTTTGCTGAAAATGGGTTGGTCGATGATTCAGGTTGTTTCATGACAGGCATGACATAGTCAATCTATCAGAGACATCAATTCATCATAGATGCAGAGAAATATGCATATCATGACTAGCTTGACCGAGCGAATGGATTTCCTATAATGGTGATTGTGGGACAGAAGAGTTCTGGAATTCCGAAGGCGATAAAACTACAACATTGGATTTAAAGGTTTGATTTAGAAGATTATTGCAGTGTAAGTGAGATGATATACGCGTACGTAGTAAGTAAGTAATATGAACTAAGAGTCGTACGTACTACTATGAGTATGGATGAGCTGCATCACAATACGACGGATGAGAGAATTAAGAATGGTGTTCCAGTATTGAAGATGTTCCAGGTCGTTGAAATTGGCAGGGGAAAGACGCGATATGCGGGTTAAACACGGACCTGCATCTGCATTTGCATTTGCATGTGGCACAGTTACACGGTTACACAGTGGCACATGAACATTACTTAAGCTTATCAGGCTTGGCATTTAAGCGGCCGAAGAGATAATACCGTTTTTAATGCTGTGGCTTGACTTACACTCATTAGCATCCACGTACACGTAAGTGTTTACGTGTAGCTATAAAAAGTTTACAAGCCGATTAGTGTAAATGATCACAATAATAACCTAACCTACCCATTAATACTATTATCTAGGTGATATAAACTTTTAACTAGCTGGAAAGCGGTTCTGCCAGAGATTTGCTATCGCCAGGACTGACTGGCAGGCATTGCCAATGAACCCTACCCTTGGCACCGCCGCACCATCATCGGTTCGGAGGCCATCGTTCAGGAACGCAAGTCTAGCCGGACGTACGTAAACTCTTATCCCCACACTTACGTGCCTACCTACCTATGCAGTAAGAGCCTGCCCATGTTCCAGACGTCGACATCATCTTCGAAGAAGAAACACGAAAGAGAAACAGTCCTTGGCAAAGCGGAAAACCTATTACCAAACAAGCCTTGCCTTCATGTCCGATGCTTTATTTCTCTAGTCTTATTCTAGATCTTAGAACTCTAACAAATACAAGTGTAGTCAAACACATACAATATAATAATGGTATCTCCACCTGTACAATGCACCCGGGACATTTGGGATCCAACCAACCGGTGGACAAATACGTAGGTATAGTGTAAAACAATATCCGCCGATTCACGGCGTAGACAAACAATCCCGTCTAATGTAAACCCCGCTAAAGTGCCTAGAACGCCTGTTGACCTCATCCAAGTCATTGCTGCTTCGTTTTGAGCCTCTTTATATGCTGCTTTAACCTACCCCGAATCTCAATGTATGAAAAATGCATTCCGAGATCTGCGGGGAAGCTTGACCCGCTGTTATGCCTCTCTTCCGGCACATGCTATCTTGTAATGTAGTGGAATGTCGGCATCGTATAAATGACCCGTCTCATTGAGGTCAGTTTCAATTGGGACGCCGTACCGACCTGCGTATTGTTGCGCTCCGCCTGATACTTTCAACCCAAGCAGAATCGTCAAGCAACTCTCTGACTTGGGCCCGGCTCACTGAACTACCCCGTCTGCTATTCTCGCCTGAATTCGTCCCCGGGTCCTGCAATTCAAAGCTTAAAGCAGATGCGTGGGAACGCTGTCCCGGCATCGACGGGCTTGCCCGTGGTAAACTCAAGGGATGCGTCTGCGAAGAGTCGTATGATGATATGTCGGCGCCCGAAGTCCAGCTCTTATGCTGTGGCCGGGATGCGTCGGATACGCCAAGGAAATCAGATGTACCGCTAGCTCCTGGAGCTGCCATTGTAGTGCGTTGCGTCGCTGTCCGTTTACGGTCGTCCTCGTCATCGACAAAGATGTCGGGCACGTCTAATTGAGGAATCGCTGTCATTCGTGCAGATCTCTTCTTCTCCATGTGCTTCTTGAATTGGCGAGACCAATAGCTAGCATATGGGTTAGTAAACGGGATGCCTGGCATCTTGGTAGAAAACTTACACTGTGTCAAAGAAACCGACGACAATTCTTCGACGAACTTCTTCCTCAACTCGTTGAAGGCGCGCACGACGACGCAAGAACTCCTCAAGCCTAAAATCATGTCAGTTTTGAGCTAGTCGAGTCCGGATAGGGGTATTTGTTACCTTAAGCTCTTGCTGTCGCTAATAATCTTATAGTGCGCCATTATCATGAGTACCGTCGTGAAAGATATTCCTTGGACGGGATCTGCAGAAACCATCACCTCCTCGTAAAAGATATTGAAACGGCGGCGCCTTTCTTGCACTTTCCGGACGTCGATCTTAGAGAGCCTCTCGTTCAACTTCTTGATATTCAGTTCACCACCAGCGTTACTTGTAGTAGCGATCGACGAATGCCTCATATGTGTCTTATCGTTCCGAACGTCGTCTAAGATCTGCTGAACCGAATCTTCTGAATCGTAGATCCGCATCTCAAAGATGCCAGAGAGCTCTCCTAATAACCTTGGGAATGCTTCCTTACTGATGAAGCCCGAACCAGCAGGATCAACACTGCGCCACGCCTCCTTAAACCTCCGTATCTCATCTCGATCAATGTTTGCCATGCCGCTCGAACGCTGATACACATAACTAAAACTTTCGTATATGAGCGAGATGAAGAGGTTGACAAAAATATACATGCTGACGAGGTTCCAGGCGATGAATAGACATCTGGCCCAATTAGTGCTGCCGCAATCGCTATCAAGGAATTCGGAACTTTCCACGCAGAGTGGAGGCTCGATATTTGCATAGTCTTCCATAATCTGGTTCCAACCTTCACCTACGCTCATGCGAAAGAGTAGAAGAAGAGCGTTGGGGACTGTCCTAAAATTGATGTTGACGTCCTCGTTCTCCCCAAAGCGGGTCAGACTGAAAGTTTGTGTCAATGCTATTGCAAATACCAAGAAGAACACTAGCCAGGTGGCAAGTAGATTGACGATGGTCGTGAGACTCGCTGCCGCTGTCTTGAAGAGCTGATCGAGTGCGTCGTTTCTGGGGATGAGAAGGAGGACGATGCTGACGAGGAAGTACTTGTGAAATTGAGTGAAGGTTTGATTCCTATAGTCGGCGATCAGTAGACCGGAGGTTACAAAAGTACCGAATACAGAGATCAGTGAGTAGACGTCCCAAGTGCTCCTTCTAAATCGCTTCCAGCCGAGGCCGACAATACGAATCGCAATATTAACCATGTAAATCAATGTGAAGAGCAGGAATACGACGTCCCTCGCAAGAGACCACTCCTCCGGTTCGGGATAATACTCCAACATCAACAAGATCAAGTGAAGGACTAATATCGCGGTAATCGCGGTATACCACTTGCCTCGCTTCTCGATTGCTCGCTTGTGGCACCATTTTTTCCATTTATTCTCCGAGTCATTGTAAGAGCTTCTTGACGGCGAGATTTGACGTAGAAGCTTCCGTAGTTCGAGCCATGACCTCTGCTCAGCCGTTAAGAATGCGACGCCGGTCTGTTCAGTGTAATTTCGCATGAAGACGGAAATGAACAGAGTCAACACGAAGACTGTACCGAGAAGGTTGAAGACCACGAAGAACATTCCATAACCCTGCGCTGCCATTGGCTGTGGTTGAAGGTCGCGACCGGTAATTGCTTGTGTAGCGAATGATACGTCGACCCAACCCTCTTGCGAGACAATCTGAAAGAGAATAAATAGCGAGGAGGCGAAGTCATCGAATTTGAAATAGGGATTGTCTGCAACACGAGGTGCGAGTATCGGCCAGTCTGGGTTAGACGGCGTGCTGAGAAATTCACCGAAGCAGTCAGATAGGTGAGTAATGTTATCGTCGTCATTACACTCCAACAGTTGTCCATTGAACAAATTCAAGGCATATATGGCAAATGGGATCAGTAGAGACAAGGAGACCAGCGCAGCCTGGATTGTAAAGTTAGCATAGCCCTTTAGGGTATCGATAGTACAAAATTTGACCTACACTAATAATCTTCCACCCGGCCACTATTATTAGGGAATGAAAGGTGTCTCTTGCACTGTTGCTAATGTTGAGTAGGCGGAGAGCGCGTAGTGCTTTAAAAGCACCGATGACCCTAGAGACGTCCCCGTCGCGAAATATGAGGGTAAGCACATTAATCCATAGTGTGATAAGGACCATGCCGTCTATGATACCCCACGAACTCCTATAGTAGGCATTGGGCGTGAAGAACCAACCATCTGCAATGATTTTGATCATCGCCTCGACGGAGAAAACTATCGCAAAGCCCAGGTCAACCCAAACAAACCAACTTTTATACCGGTTTTCCCCCACATGATCTCGGAGGTATTCTTTTTGATACAATGGCGTGGTAATACAAGCTAGCAACACCATGGCGATGATGGCTGCGTAGATGAACACTGTAAACCCATACCAGGCGAACTTATTCGGCTCCACGCCATCAAAGCGCTCGTTGCCTCTTCCCGGCCCGACGAGTCGTTGGCAAAGACGGCGAATGGGGTTTTGGGGGGTGAAGATAAAGAGAGAATTGTTATACGTAGGATGACGGGCGAGATATTCGCGTTGAGCTTTGCGGCGTTCCGCAGTGGCAGACACAGCTTGACGAGCCATCTGCCGCGGATCGAGAGCGTCATTAGGCAGATTGAACCGGATATTAGAATAAAACGGATTCGGCTCCTTGCTAGTGAATATACCTCGGATTCGGCCCCAAACGGACGACATAAAGCCAGGCCGAATACCGTCGCCGGCCACTCCCTCTTGGGGAGAGGAGCTATTGCTGGATTCCTGTTTTAATGGGTCCATCGAATCGTCAAGGAATTCTCGAACGACGGCATCTTTCAATAACATCTCCATCGTCGCCGGTCCGTAATCTAACGGATCTCTTTGCTTGGCTTTCCCAAAGGAGAAAATATCCGAGAGGGTAATATTAGTAGTCGCGTTGCTGCCCAATTCCTTGCGCTGCAAAAACGCCTTGACTTGCTCCAGCCGCTTCTCATCTTCCGACACATCGAAGTTCTCTTGAATGACAGCAATGAACATATTAACAATAATGAAGAATGCGAGGATGAACCAGCCAATAAGGAACATTGCGCCATACCAGGACGTACCGTAACCAACGGTGTACGACGTCACATCGTAAAGGATGTTCGTCCAGTTCTCACTGGATAGAATTTGGTACATGCCAAGGAATGAATTGAAAATATTGTAGAATGATATTCTGACCAGGTCACCGCCGTCGTCATATAAGGGGATCTCACCCCGAAAAAGTTGGACCGCGAAAATTGCCATGATAAATGTGATTAAGAAGACAAAAACGATGAGGTTTGCAATACCTGTAGCATTTCCGAGGACCAATACAATCAATTTCCTCGTGAGCGGCAAGGCCATAACCACACGGTAGGACCGTAGGATCTGGAATATCGTGAGCCACATGTACGTTTGACCGCTTTCCAAGATCGGGGGGATGATTATTATCGTATTTGCAAATGCTAGGAAGAGGTCGAATACGTTTTGGTAGCTTCGATGGAAGGCTCTCCAGTTAGCTGCGATTCTAATCATGATTTCGATATCCAGGAGGGTCGTCACCAGGATGCTGTTTGCTTTGATAAAATTTGCTCGCGTAGGTCCCATATCTGAGCTGCGCCAACCCTGAGCAAAGAGTTCTTCCGCGATAAGGAACACCCAAAAGAGTCGTGTCTTATTATATATCTTCTCAAATGTCGAAATCCTACGTAATTCTTCCTGCTGGGGATCGGAAATTTGAAAGTCTTCATCCGCTGTGAAAGCGCTGGCCTTGCTCTCTTCTCGGATAACTTGGAACGACGAGGTAATGACAGCAATGAGCAAATTGGTCAGCCATAACATCATTATCATAATACCAGCACCAAAAAATAGAGCTGCCGGGAGGAACTCGGAATATGTGGTGTAGTACATAAGGTCGGACCATGTATTGGCACTCATGATCACGAAAACCAACTCCAAGGAATGATGAATGTTGTTGAAACTGAGAGTATTGTTAAATGGGCTTGACTGTTCAAGGCAAATGGAGTTCCTGGGGCAAATGTATCCCTTAGGGGTTTGAGTTGGACTATAGAGGTGCTCCAAAGTGTCCGGGTCCAAACTTTTAACCCAGGGTTTTTCTGTGCCATTTTCATCAAGATACCCGCCACAGAATTGCATATCATTTGTATACGTTAGGGACATGTTATTGGGTTGTGAGGGATCCCGCCAAACGCATTGCCGGCTTAGACTTGCTTTAAAGCTTTGCACGCCGATAATGGCAAATAAGAGCCAGAAAAAGCCGATAAGGAAGGAAACCCGAAGTAGGAGTGGTGCGGCCTTCTTTAGGCTTCGTAATATAATCTAGCTAGTAAATTAGAATGATGCTCCTTATAATTTCTGTATATAACTTACCGCTGTTCCGTTCGTAAGGGCAAGGAGTCGAACAATTCGAAGGCAGCTGAGCATGCGAAAGATGAATAAATGTTTTTCCATTTCAATGCCTGTTATACTGAGGACGAAGGCTATCCAGAAGGACACTACCGCAATAAAATCCAACCTATTGAAACCATGCCTCAAGAAAGCTCGGCGAGCTAACTGCATCCTCTGCTGTTCCTCGATTGTCTCGGGCATACTACTATGCATCATAGTGAAGGACCGAGCAAATGTAGAAGGCCCGTAAGCCTGCTCGCGAGGAGTTTTCACCGACTTCTGACGTTGTGGCCGAAAAACCGCATTATACTGATCCGATATAGCCACACGGATTCCTTTCTTTCGGTCAATGGTGCTATATTCTGCAGCGTTTAATATAAAACCAGATACGATGATCCGAGCCATTGTCTCGAGGGTGAATATTATGAAGAGGATGAGAAGGGCCCAGTTTATTCCTGAAGAGGGATCCCAAAGCTTGGGGCGTTCATTTCCGGGAATATATACATTATTTGCGGCCTCGACAGCGAGCAAAACGGCTTGGAGTACGATCAGTAGAAGTAGAATGGGTTCCATATACGGATTCACGAGCACATCGCAAAGTTTCCTTCTGATGACATTGTCGGGTCCGAATATTCCGAGCGAACGACCTTTCAAAGGGTTCGGCATTGGCGCTCCACGTCGAGGGGACAGGGGAGCAACTTCTGGTGTAGTCCATCCGGGACCACCATTCTTCTCGGTGTTCGTGTAAACTTGAGAAGGATATGATGTGTCAATGCCGAGCTCAGTGGAAAGATGACTTGGCGATCTTGGCGATGCCCGGCCGTCTGCACTCGGTGATCTTGATCTCTGCCGTCTTTGCTGTTGCTCGAAAGTTTCCGCTTCATTACTAATATTAACAACACGCTGGGACATGGCCCTAACAATTGACCCAGCTCTATACAAGGCATCAGCCGTGCTTGGCATCCGCGAAGTTCGATTATCATTTGGCGTGAGAGAATTGCCATAGCTGCGGTGCTTGGTCGACGCAAATGAGTTCTCCAAATCAAATCCAAGCATCTGAGCAGATCGTCCACGCGGATGGGAGCTGTCTATATCCGACACCGTCTGGAAGCTATCTCTCGGTTGCGACTCAACTTGTGGGGTGGGCAAAGTACCAGCGATCGGCTGCGCAGCAGACGTCAAGGGCGAACTATCCGATTCAAAGTAGTCGACATGAGCCATCTCGTCATAATATGGAGTTTCGGGGGCATAATTTTGAGCGGACGTTAAGGTAGATCGAGACGGCGCCGGGGGTGAGGGATCGATCCCCGGAGGTAAAGCGAACTGTAGAGCAGTAGGGTCTATCGGTGAAACGGCAGGACTCGGGCCCAAGTCGGCGTTGTGGTTGTGCTGTTGGTAACCATCCCAATATGTCGAGACGCCTAGATTGCGATCCGCAGATCCCCTCTGGCCCCCGCCTTGCGACTGGCTATCATGTTGGCGTTGCTGTCTCGCGAGGTCCTGTAAGGGGATGGATTGGGACGAAGATGTGGAAGGATTTTGTTGCGAGTCTCGAGGCGGATTGTTAGACCTAGTCATGGTGATATAGTGTCATCCAGATGACACTTAATTAGAGATATATAAGAGAGAGAAGAGACGTAGACGCCGGAGCGCAATACGCAAGTAAGCGCACTGGCAAGACGATTACTCGGACGATATCAAATAGCATCACATAGGAATAGGCAATTCGTTTCGAATAGTGTATCGAGATAAATCCGGGGTCATGCCAAGACCGTTAAAAAGGTGTGAAGTCGGATTCGAATGAGAGAATGAGAGACGTGGAAAAGAGAGTATGAAACACATTAATTAGGACGCGTGGGTCGCAGAGTGCGGGTTGCAGGTTGCGGGTTGTGGTTGTGGTTGTGGTTGCGGATTAGAAAAAAAGAAGGACATGCAAATTGATGGACGTAAAATGTTGCACGCTTTTCTATCAAATTCAGGTAATTTGCAATCCTCCCTACAATCTTCAATTCAAATTCTTATAAAATTCGCTGCTGTAGGAGGTTGTTACAGTAAAGAATAAATAAAACACAAAAATATCAAATAAAAAGACATAGACGGGAAGGTTCCAAGCCGACGATTTACAAGTTTCCGCATTTCGCTGCTGACCTGCCAGCCTGCATCAAAAGAATTGAGGTCTCCTAGTTGGCTGGTTGGCCAGCCGCTATGGGTTAATGGAAGCTCAGCCTCTTTCCGACCCGGTGGCTCAGAGGTAGGCTTAGGGAACTACAGAACGGGAGGACACCCAAAAAAGGAATGATCAAACTAAACTAAGCCTTATACTGCTGTATCCTTTGCTAGTCCAATGCTAATCTAATAGCTCAGTATAGCTATACTTTGCACGTGGTTTAATCACTTATCCTTAACAATCAATACAAAGTTTGTTACACTATCGATAGGTTACTAAAATACGAGTTGTTCTTTAAAGATGCATCCCCAATACCCCAAATGGGGCTATTATCTGCAGGGGTAACAGAAGTCGGCTAACATGTGGATCGTCCTCAGTTTATGACGATGCTGCTGATGACGATGCACTTCGTTTGTTTCCACGCATACGTAATACTTAATCTTTGTAGGGGGTAGGTACATCAAGTATTCATTTGCAGGAAGCTTCTTATTTAGACAGTGCCGGTTTGACAAGTTTAAACCAATTTAAGGCTATAAAACAGAAACAAATTTAGCTTGAACAGCTGTTTTAGCCTTGAAACTCTATACTCTTAAAACATCTTAGCGGGAGAAAAGGGATGGGATTGGATTTAGGTACTTCACAATAGAACGACATTCGACACTTTACCCTTAGTACATTCAATGGTTATTATATCCAACGATACTAATAATAAAGAGAACAAGAAAGTAAAAATTTCTCAAAACATATCAAGCTGACCGCTCGGCCTTTACGATATATAGAATACTTCAAAAATGAGAAAGACGATTTGATAGACAGTAATGGTTTTATTCAAGCCGCATCGACTGCGGAGCGACTAGTTACCTATCTTCGGGATATCCGTTTAAAGGCCCCGAGTTATCCTTTTTGCTGGGTTGTTGTGCAACCTGTTTGTACAACGGTAGGGACGGAAAGGACACCTAAAATCCTACTTGAAAGTGAAATTGCGCCAAGCAAGCCTCGAGAATGTTGGCTGTATACCTAATTATTACTCGGCGAAAAAACGACCAACTCTGGCACTACGAGCCGAATTCGAGAGCGGTGCCCATTGGAACTGCTGATCGGGCTGAAGATCGCGATAGTAGCAGTCCAGGTAATAGCTAGGTCGGCGATATTTAACTCCTGGAGGAAGATTCCCTAAGAGCTCCAAGCTCGAGGACCTCCCTTGAGTATTCTATACCGTCTAGGTTCAGTCTTAATTTAGTCGGTAACTGGCTTGGCTTGACTTGCGTGAAACACACTACGGAACTCGCCGTGATGGAGAGATACTCAGCCCTGATACTGGACGTCAAGACTTGCTAGTAATTGATGCAATGAAAAAGTATATTGCTGAAAATCCAGCCGGAGTAAGATATATGGTTCCCAGCTACTTCTGGCTGGTTCGAGAAATGCTTCGTACTCTCCTGGCAAATATGATAAGCTCTTCCGGCGTATCTCAGTTACGTATCTATGTATCAACTCTTCACGGCAATTGACTCAGGCTTCGGACGTTCTAAACGCATTTAGAGATATGAAAGGGACACTATTTTGGTACGGAGTGCCAGAGAAATATTTCGATATTACCCTTTTCTTTGCCCCTTATATGCATCAAGAAGCCCCATGCCAAGCAGCCCCAGGCAAGGCCGGGTTCCCCTACAACAGTAATACGAGCTCGGCAAGTTGGGAACGGCTCTTTTAGAGCTACTACTACCTTTAAATACTAAGAATTCAGGCAGTATACATACCCAAGACGCGAAAAACTGCAAGCTGTTTAGCTGCTAGACGATGGTTTTGGATTTATATCTACTAGGGCGAGTCGTGCTACTAGGTAGATACATCGCAAGCTAGACCGCCTCGGAATATCTAGCGATATAGAGCGTTTATATATAGGACTATACTAAATGAAAGATTATGATGTATAAGCTGAATCAACATACTATATATATCTACCTAAGGTATGGGATGTGGAACGTGGTTGGCAGGGGTTGCTTGTATGCTAGGCAATCGAAGCTATTTACACAACTTGAAAATTCCTGCAATAAAGAAACATGAAGTTACTATATAATTTAATATTTTACTCCATTTACGATGTTCTATTTTATTCTTTTATATGTATAAGGTAGGTATGCATGGCGGGAAACCAAAATCTCCTTGCACTATTCAAGGTTATGAAGAAGGGGCATTTTGGACGTCAGCGAACACCAATATTTACTGCTATGAAATGTTCGTTTGATCCAAATCGTTACCAAATGGAGTTTGAGATCCATAACCAAGTGGACCTCGTATCTTTTGTCTAACTGCAATATATAACACATGATTAAACAAAATGTTGAGAGGTCTACCTAATGGCTAAGGCATCTGGATAAAGGGGTTAAGTGTCAGGTTACCACACCGAAAAGAAGAAGCAAAGCGCGTATTAGTAACTACCAACTATCATTTAATTAGTCCCTAAAAAAGTACAGTACTGTAATATTGTTAGAAGACATCTAAGGCTATACTACACCGATATGATTAAACCGTTGCATTATCCTGTCGATGACCCTGACACGGGGTATGTATGAAGAACGACGAACGCCAGTGCTCACCCAGGTATGCCTTGGGCGCGTGGAAATTTCATAGAACGCCGTCTTCCATGCAATTTCCATCTACGTAAACCATGTCTTTTAAAATAAGCGTTAACGAAGTAAAGTATGAAGAAGCCGCCATCCCGCGAATATCTGCGCTGAACTCTGTCGTTTGTGGGTAGATGAGTATTAAAGTGATATCTTAACGAGCTATGCCGAGTCGTCGTTTTCGTTCCTCCTTCTCCCGCTTGAGTTTCTCCTCGAGGGCTTGCTCCCGCTTGTCCTCTTCGCGGCCTAGTAGCTCAGCTCTTCGCTCCTCTACGTCGATATCCGAAAGGCCCGCCTCCATATCGCTGGAGCCATCCGAATCATATCCGTTATATCTCTCGCCTCGGTAACCGGGCGTGTCCTCCTCATCGTACTCGATGAAATCGTCTAGATCTTCATCATATTCATCTGCGTAGTCATCCCGACGGCTTGGCCGTGGGGGTGCAAGAAGCCCACCGGTTCTATAAGCTGAGGAGCTGCCTTTCCTGGATGCTGATGGTTTCTCCGATGCCGCGCCAGGTCGGGGACGAGCAGTTCCGGTATAACCTGTAGTAGCTGTCGCCGACTTCTTTATTTTCTTTTCCAGTGTTTCCCCCCCAGCTGAGCCAGGCCTTGACTTGCCGCTTGCTTTAGCATCATTTCCGGCTCCATTCCGGCCTGCATCACGGACCGCCGTTCCGGGTCTCGCCCCTCCACGAGGAGGTGCAGTGGATGACCGACTATTCCCAAGATACGGCTTTCCATCTCTTCCTTTGGCACCGTTTGGCTTCTGTTCCGCCTTTGCGGGCTGCTCTTTCTTGGAGGTTCCGATGGACTTGTGCTGAATCATACCAACTTTACCCATCGACGCTTGGGCCTTTTTAGCACGTTCCATTATCTCCTGATACGAACCTTTCTTTGGCGCTTTAGACGGGTCTGAGGCGGTCGGAGTCGTGGGTGACGATTTCGCAGGAGGCGCTTTGGAAGCAGCTGCTAGTGAAGATGCACTAAGTTTTGGCCGACTAGCAATCTGATCTGTTGACTTCTTCGGCTGGGATATGTTGGATACCGATCCGGATCCAGGCCTGCCATTTGAAGATGAGACGCCTGTACGTTGCACACTTGGTACTGGAGGTTGGTAGCGACCATTTATGGATGGCGAACTCGTACGATGAGGTAGGGACGAAGATTTAACGGACGAGGACGCGGTGGTAGGCTTTGGCCGATCGACAGGATCCGTCTTCACATCACGGGTGGTCTTACTTGTCGAGTAAGTTCCATCCTGTTGTCGCGACTTGGGGTATTTGTTCGACGTCGTGCTATGCGAATCATCATCGGCTTTGCGCTTCACAGCGGTCGATATTGGTGTTTTGGGCCGTGGCTCGGATGATGGATTCCCGCCAGAGATCTCGGCGAGGAGGTCACCAATCTTCATGCGCAAGATGTTAGAACCGAGGTAAGCATGATAGAAGAGAAGTCGAAAAAAATGACACGTACCGGCATTATGATAAGACTCGATGTCAGTTGGATGACAGGGGAGAGTCTCTGAAGGGTATCCCGATTGCCGCCAGGAGCTTATAGTGTGCCTGAGGCGTCATAAGTCGGCGGGCTGTGGCATGTGCGATGACTCTTTTCCCAAGACCCCAATGCGACCCGAAAAAGCTGATAAAATATGGCCAGATTAACCGGTTGTCACAATTCTGTAGTTGAAATATAGTATCACTAGCGATTTATGCAAGAAAACGAATGCGTCAGCTGATTTAACAACAAAGAATAAGGTTATCTGGAGGGTTGTTAAGGTTAGAAGTGATAAGAAGGCGTTTGAACAAAAAAGAAAGTCTCGTGCTGTTCCCGCTCCTACATATGTACATCCATAACAAGACGTCCGAAGTAAGAAGTACTTCCTGAGCCTGATTTAACTTCGAGTGGGCCAGGTATTGCGGCCTGTGCTGCACCCATTATAGTATAGCGTGACCTTATATGAATACAACTGTATAAAATGGGAATCTGTAACTTTTAACTTGATCTGATGGCATATTCAGATTCTAGGTTGTTTAAGCATAATTTTGGTATATTTTATATTGCAATAACTATTGATTTAGCTAAAAAAAAGGTAATATTTCATGTATAGATCTGTAAGTCTTTCGATATACCTGCCCGTCCCGCACACAGCCACAGGTACCGGACCCTCTCGTTGAACTTTGGCCTGTAACCATAGGTACCTACCTAGGTAGTATGTACCAAAGTACCTAAGGTACTCTGGCAAGGGGAAATGTGGCTGAGCTACGTCATGTCAAGGCTGTAATTCGCCATTAGGGATGTCCCGAGTGGAGGTAGGTTTGGAAGGCAAGCCACATATATTATGAAGCTAGAACACAAAATTTGATTGGAGGATTGGAGAAAGATCCAAGACGACCCTAATCAGGTGATAGGCGAGGACCCACCCTCCACTTGCCCACAGTCAAATCCAGGCGCACCGAAAATCCAAAGGAAACTTTTTTGGCCGAACAGAGTCATCAATTCTCAATCTTTAACCTCGTAATACCGAACTTCCCACAGAACTCGAAGGCTCAGTCTCCGCCCAAAATCGCGGTTAAATCGATTGATTTCTCGTGTTCTTCTCATCTCTCGTAAGTCTATTGTTCTCTTGAAGCATTCGCATATTATTGTCGAAACATTTGACGTCGACGAATTACTGTACTCGCTCACCCCGCGGTCGCCCCTCATCGCAAAAATCAATTCGCATAAGAAAAGCAACCTTGCTAACAAAGTATCGCGCACGCAGAATAAATCAGAAAAATGAAGCACCTCGCAGCTTACCTCCTCCTCGGCCTTGGTGGCAACACCTCGCCTTCTGCTTCCGACGTTAAGGAAGTCCTCGAGTCCGTCGGTATCGAGGCCGATAGCGAGCGTCTAGAGAAGCTCCTCTCCGAACTAGAGGGCAAGGACATCAATGAGGTACGATTATGCGACACTGCAAATGCATGAAAAGGGCACAATTGAGCTGACACGATATCATAGTTGATCTCTGAGGGTTCCAGCAAGCTTGCCTCCGTTCCCTCTGGCGGTGCTGGCGGTGCTCCCTCTGGTGGCGCTGCCGCCGCCGGTGGTGCTGCCGCCGCTGAGGAGAAGGCCGAAGAGAAGGAAGAGGGTATGTTTACGGCCTACTACGATTTTATCCGGTCTGATATACTGACAAATGGCTTTAGAGAAGGAAGAGTCCGACGAGGACATGGGCTTCGGTCTGTTCGACTAAGCGGATATCGTACATGGTTACGAGAACGAAGTCATGCGTTTTCGGGGAGGTGGCACGGAATTGGGCAGTGGTCTTGCATGGCATCCGGCGTGGAAGGGTCTGCGTTTGATCAACTAGGGCATCTAGAGACGGTTAAGGAAAAATACAGTGCTGCTTCTCCGAATCTTGAGTCCTTCAGTTTTTGACTTGCCCCATGTGAATGTACTTGTGGACTTTAAATCCGCATTAACTACCTGCATAACTTAAATCTTCTATCGCCTTGACCCAGCATGCAAGGCTACCTATAACTTACCTACCTCATAAGGTACCTAGGTACCTATCTATTATGTACGATGGTACATTGGAACAGAAGGTTTGGTTAGCGTGATGACCTAATACCTTAGGTACCTAAGTTAAGTTAAGTTGGGTACCTCACCCGATGTTACCAGTTGGTAAACATCCTCATCGCTTTTCACCTACAACATCATCTAAAATTACGAGTCGATCATGGAGGGGCTGTTTATATCCAGCGTATGTTATGCAATATCCCATATTTGTGGATTGCATAAGCGGGCTAGGTAGTATCGGTATACGGATCCGTATCGGTAGTAGAATTAGCGAACAACACGTAATTGGCTACCAAAAAGGGAATGTGGGCGTTGCTCCTAGCAACGGGTAAAAAAACGAAAAAGACGCCAAGCCAATGGAAGCAGGGGAAGTCAGGAACAATTCAGACGACTTTCAACTGGTCTTTCAAACCAGCAAGAACCGCGCCAATTACTTCTGCATTACCGCGCCCCATCCGCTCAATCTGAACTACCAAACCATAATGTTTTGGACGATTATCTGCTTTGACACGTAGAATATCCATTAAATCGACAATAAGATATCCCAATTCGCCAATTCGACGCGCTATAACCCGCTTTGCTTTTGTTTTTAAATTCCGTATAATTATAGTTTACACCATAATGACCTCCGCATCGCCAACGCCCGGAGCGTCCAGTCATCACCCGGGCGCTTTAACGAGAAAGTCGTCGCTAAGATCGGGGTTGAGAAGAGCTCCCTCTAGATCGCAGATCGGTCGTCCCGAATCCAATATTCCGGCTCCAGTACATATCGCTCATGTTTCCAAATCGCAATACGCGAGTAATGATAGTTCAGATGACGAGATCCCTGTGCCTATGAAGCTCAGCGCTCTTACTAAAGCTCTTCTCAACGATGAAGGTGCTGAACAAGAACGGGACAATGGACGCGTTAGAACTCGAGCTCAAGCTCATCGCCCTTCATCGCCCGTCTACGCAGAGCAGGACAAGCCTGCAAAGAGGCGCAGCGTCCTCGGTGCGTCGGTAGCTTCAATCGGCGAAGAGAGAAGGCATACTCGTGCCAGCAGCACTCAGTTGTCATCAAGACCAACCTCACCCGTCAAGAGTCAGGCTAGTAGAGAAAGTAGCCCTGTCAGGAAGCGCGTCGTCCGGTTAAGTGCCGCGTCTGCAACATCCGCCGCTACCTCACAACCTAAACTTCCCGCAAAGAGGAGGTCAACGTCGACGTCGTTCTCCGCTTCGCAAAGCAGGAACCGTCCTCCAAGTCGAGCTGATAGTGTCGCGGACGAGAAGGCTAATGGCTCGCTGATCAAGGAGAAGGACTTAAATACGCCGGCTCAGCAAGGGCGCGTGGTCAGAATCGCGGTCGGATCCTCCGGCAATAGGGGTCGCTCGTCGGCTTCGTCGGGGATGTCTTCTAGGCCAACCGATCTAGCCTCATCCTTCCATTCTCGCGACGTACCATCTGACGAAACTGACCTTCCTGATGCTCCTCAGACTGTCCCCCGGCAACAGGGGTCTTCTAATCCGGGAAGCGCCTCTAGGTTAGGCTCTAACGGATCTAGGAATCGCAACGACGAGAATCAAGCAGTACAGAGCTCAATGCGTGTTAAGAGAGTAGGAAAAATTCCCGGCAGCTTTCTTAGTGGCCCAGCACGCCGAGGACGAAGGAGGCAAAGCGAAGAGGACGCCGAAAATGGAAGAGAACCTATCCGATCCGGTCAGGAATCCGATGCGCATCATGCTCGGGATCCCGAGGACTATGATCCGCTAGATAACCTTGCGTCCTCATATTACGTGCCTGACCGTCTCGCCATGGGAAGCCCCGTTAGCTCTAGGGGATCTGCAAGGGCGGCCCAGAGAAGGGAGCTATCTACCGCGGCGGAAAATGGACACGTCTCGCGGTCACGACAGACTTCGCCTGAACACGACGAAATTCCGATCCCACATTATCGAGTCCCGCCCCCTCGATCTGAAATGCCGGCGAGACAAGATCAGGAGAACGAGGCCCCGCCGACCTTCAAGAGGAACAAACCCCCTGCAGGAAGCTTTCTGGAGAAAGACATGCCTAAGAATTCAGCCCGTCCTTCGAGTGCTGCCGAGGTGGGTTCCGCACGACTTATCTCACCGGACCGCAAGGCATTAAGCTCGCTGAGCCAGAACACACCTCGTAGGGCAGCACCGGCGCCTCCACCCAAGATGTCGATCCTAGATGCTGCTACCTCCGCAGCTGGAGCAGCAACTACGGTACAAGCGGCGAAGCGACGAAATTACATGAAAGTCAACGGAAAATGCTACACGAGGCTCGACTCCCTCGGCCGTGGAGGTAGCGGAAAAGTATACCGAGTAGCAGCCGACAACGGGAAGATGTTTGCGTTGAAGCGTGTCTCTATCGAGGGCGCGGACGAGAATACGGTCCGAGGCTATAAAGGCGAAATCGACCTCTTGAAGAAGTTAAATAACGTCGAGCGTGTTGTCACTCTATACGATTACGAGATGAACGAAGAGAAACAGGTCCTCAGCCTGGTGAGTTTTACATGGTGCCCCTTTTGCCTCTTGAGAGGTCAGGTGTGACTAGGCTAACCGGGTTATTATCTAAAAAATAGCTTATGGAAATGGGCGAGTTGGATCTTAACACGCTCCTACGCCTCCGGCTGTCGCCCGAGAATGCCAAATTTGATCCGGTCTTCGTGCGTTACTACTGGCAGGAGATGCTCGAATGTTTAGCGGCGGTACACGTCCATGATATCGTGCACTCGGATTTGAAACCTGCCAACTTCGTTGTGGTTCAAGGCCGATTGAAGCTAATCGACTTTGGCATTGCCAACGCTATCCAGACCGACGAGACCGTTAATGTGCATCGTGAGACCCAGGTCGGCACCCCCAACTACATGAGCCCGGAGAGTCTTCTTGACTTTAACACTACTGATTCTGCCGGTCGCCGCATTGCCTCCATGGGCAATGCGCCGCGCCCCAAGCTTATGAAGCTGGGTAAACCAAGCGATATCTGGAGCTTAGGATGCATACTGTTCCAAATGGTATACGGCACACCGCCTTTCGGTCATATCCCTAACCAGATGGCACGTTGCCACGCCATCATTAATTGGCAGTACGATATCGAGTTCCGTGATAAGGGCGTTGGCGGAGCACCTGTCCCACCTAGCCTCCTGCGAACTATGAAGCGCTGCCTTAGCCGTGATCAGCACCTACGTCCTACCTGTGAAGAACTGCTGTCCAGGACGGATCCATTCCTGTACCCTGTTGAAGCGCCGGCAGGGACGTTACCTATCACCGAAGAGTTGCTGGGACGAATTATTCAGAGCGTCGTTACCCGGTGTCGCGAGCGGATGCCAACCGAGGCCGAGGCACTAAGCGTCTGGCCTCAGGCTTATTGGGGCAGCGTCGCTAAAGCCGTTGGCAGGGAGGTAGCTTCGAGAACCACTCCCGAAAATACAAGGTGACAGGACAGGACAGGCTTGGAAAGCTAATAATAAAACATGACTTATGACTGAGGAACTGAAAAAAATGACGGTTGAATAAGAGGGGATGGTAGCCTATTTGCATATGGGTTCGCGTGGATGGATAATTGTTTTTTGGGATACTATAATCCCGTTGTTTGAATTCCCGTTTTTCTTTTTTATACCATTCAAGAAGTCGTTGGGGGTGGAGTGCCGTCTCCATCGACGAGAGATATCCCTGATGTTCTGCTCACGCTTATGCCTCATTAGCCACGGAGTTCAGGATAGGCATGGGATGATGCTTCAATCGTTAGACACGGTTTGTTGGAGCTGTGGTTGATTTTAGCGATACGTTTGTGGTTGGGTTTTTTTTATTTTTTACGCGCTCCGTGAAAGTTTACTTTTTAATGAAAACTCAAACTTGATCATTGTTTAAATGTTTAATTCTATGCGTTGTAGTCTTTTGCAAGGTATTGCTGGTACCGGAATGGGCGGTACTTTGTGATAACTGAGCCTGCGGTTCAAGTGGACATGTTCATATTTCTTATGCATGTGTGTAATTGTCTTAGCAGTATACTGTTTGTCTGATGTTTGAATTCATGTTTTATACATGGAGCTTGTCTGATATTTTGCAAGCCCATTTCGTAAGTGTTACATACATGATATCCACTGCTGACTGACTTGGATCTATAGTGCCCCGACAAGAAATGCAGTCACAAAGGTAGCAGAATAGATAACCGATCCTTCCCGCCCTTTTCGTCCCCGTTCGACCCAAGCAGAACCTGCCCCATAAGGGAGGAATCCCCAGCGTAAAGCTCACCACCACTCATATCACCAAAGACACCCTTAGGAAGGCCCAAGTAGCTTAAGCTCGCTGATCCTCAAGATGGTATACCGGTGCTTACTCGCAACGCGGCGAGAGCGGCGGTTCCGGCGCTTAGTCTTGATTTTGACGCGCAGGGGCTCGGACTCGACGCCGAGGACGGTGGCGCGGCACTCGAAGAGCGAGGGGTCGACGTGCGGACTGCCGAGAAGCGTGTAGTCCCGGGATCCGAGCGTAGACGCCCGGTCCAGGCGCAACACGTCGCCCGGCAGGACGTCGTGCATCAGGAAAGGCAGGCGGATGCGGTCGCCTTCCGTGACGAGGTACGGGCGGCCGTGGATGTGGATGGTGATGTAGTGCGCGGGCTGCGCGCGCAGCAGCGGGAAGAGCTCGGCTACGGAGCTGGATGTCGTTCCCGCGGGGGGGTGGGGGTGGGTTTGGGACTGAGAGGAGGGGGATAATGCTGAGGGGGCGGGGGACGGTTTGGAGGGCGCTATGGGGGGCGCGGTGGTTTGTTGTGTGGGTGTTGCGCTTGGAGGCGTTGTTGTTGGTTCGACATTGCGTCGTGCTGCTGTCGTCGCGAGGGTGCGGGCGTGGATCGGCAGGAGGAAGGTTGGTGGGAGGCGTGTTATAGGCGTGCGAAGCTCCAGGACGGAGCGCAGTAGTGACCGGCTCATTTTGCTATTTGCTATATGAAATCCTATCCTCCCTTCTTCCGTGTCGTAGGAGAATTGGACCGATTGGTGGCTATCCCCGGCGTTTTCGAGTCGCCGAAAAAAGGTGTCGATAAGCTCCGAATTGTGATATTTGAAGTTGACGGAGGGTCGAAAAGTTAAAGTGGGGACTCTGGTTTTTCCGCCGTACACTAGTGGTAGGAGTACGTACTATGTAGGTACTTAGATACAAGTCTGATCTACATAATCAATGTGGCTGGAGCTTTAGTGCCCGTACATTAGAAATTTTGATAGTGGCGGGTCCCTTGATCGATAACAAACTACCGCCGTAACTTTTTTATCACTGGTCACTAACAACCGACACCTTCAATACAATAGAATCTCTAATTATCCGTTGGCTCGACACTGGAATTCGGAATTGATCTAAGAGAAACTTTTCTAGCCAGTTCGCAAGACCCTTTCGAGGGCAAGTCCATTCATCATGGTAAGATTTCTCTACTCCCCACCAGCGACCAGCGACCAGCCCCGTCCATAGGTACTAACACATCGTCTACGATAGCCTCAAAATGAGTACATGGAGCGATTCCGCAAGACCCACGGTCGCCGTCTCGACCACGAGGAGCGTATGCGGAAGCGCGAAGCAAGAGAAGGCCACAAGGCGTCCAAGGATGCCCAGAACCTGCGAGGTCTAAGGGCGAAGCTGCACCAGGCGAAGCGGCACAAGGAGAAGATCCAGATGCGCAAGCAGATCAAGGCCCACGAGGAACGCAACGTCAAGTCGGCCTCCGAGAACGACCCCAAGACCCCGCTGCCCAACTACCTGCTTGACCGATCCAACCCCACCCAGGCCAAGGCCCTCAGCACCGCCGTCAAGAACAAGCGCGCCGAGAAGGCCGCCAAGTTCGCCGTGCCCCTCCCCAAGGTCCGCGGTATCAGCGAGGACGAGATGTTCAAGGTCATCAGCACCGGAAAGAAGGTCAACAAGAAGAGCTGGAAGCGTATGGTTACCAAGCCTACTTTTGTCGGCCCCGACTTCACGAGGCGCCCTGTCAAATACGAGCGTTTCATACGACCTATGGGTCTACGGTACGCATATACCTTTATTCCCTTTCCATTTATTTATTTGCCCACGCCGTTGTTATATATATATATATATATATATATATCAGTATCCAGCAGCTTATACTAATCCCCCCGCTATAGATACAAGAAAGCCAACGTGACGCACCCCGAACTAGGCGTAACGCTTCAGCTCCCCATCGTCAGCGTCAAGAAGAACCCCCAGCAGCCGCTGTACACGCAGCTCGGTGTTCTAAGCAAAGGTACCATCATCGAAGTCAACGTATCCGAGCTCGGACTTGTCACTGCCGGCGGCAAGGTTGCTTGGGCCCGGTACGCCCAGATCACGAACAACTGCGAGAACGACGGTTGCGTAAATGCGGTGCTACTGGTTTAAACGTGGCCTGGCTTATGAACTCCTATACCCAACCCACCTTCGGTCGAGGAAACGGGAAACGATAAAAAAAGGAAAAGGAAAAGGGACTGAGACGGAGACGGAGACGGAGACGGAGGAAGCCCTGACTTTAAAAGGGGTGGGGGGTTTTCTTCCCTAGTTTGGTTGACCAATTGAACTTCAGCCAACAGAGACACGAACAAAAAGGCCACACAGAAAGCGGCGTCAGATATCTACAACGGTAAACTCTTCAGGTGAACATCTCAGGAGTGGGAATAGATGAGCCCTCGCCACCGAAAAAGGGAGATACGTTAGGTAGCTATCATCATCATGCATTGAAAATGGCGTCAGGCGTTTGATGGACATGCAAGTAAGCCGGCACCAATACCTGGGGTAGATAAGTGAGATGAAAAAAAAAAAGTAGATATTTAAAAAAGATATTACGAAACACTCATCAACCATGACTCTTTATTTGATTTGCTTGAATCTAGCCTCTTACAAACCACAGCACCCAACCTTGGTTTATGATTCCTGTAATCAAATCACGTTACTATACATACTACAAGCTAAATCACATCCACAAATCAAGTTGAAAACACAATATAGATAGTCAAATGATCCAGTATGAAAGTTGAATAGTAGGAACTAGAAATTACATAGTATACACGCTACCAGCCAGCCTATGAATCCAGACGCCAGCAGCCTAACATCTATCCTTATACGCCAGGAATTTAACCCGCGATCCTTCCCTAACCAGGCTTGTCCTTGCAAGCCCTTTTAGCGGTGCCCGCGCCAGACGCCCCCCAAATGCCATAGTGACCATGACAGCGGATAAATCGGGTGCAAGTGTACGGAGAGGCCTCGAAACTCGCTCACCAAAAGTGGAAAATGTCGGGGAACACAATTTAGAGCAGAGGCGGAAACAGCTCCACGTAGTGAAGTAAAATTCAATCTCTTGTTTAATCCGCTCGTGTCGAAGAGGAGTGTAGAATATGGGAAACAGTAATAACCCGAAGTAAACGCCAACGTTATAACGCCTGCTACAGCTTGGCAGGCCTAGACGAAGAAAACGAACGACGAATAGGTTGAAAATGACGTGAGAACAATGACATCCTGTGATTGGTAACGACAAATATGTCGAACCATTGTTAGAAACTCTCAGCATCCCATAATATTTGGTGGATAACTAATCCGAAAGGCGCGTGCGGCCTGTTGCGTGCCACATGGCATCGCTTTTATCGCTCAAACTCATCACATTGATGAGGAAAATTATAATCCGTGCACTGCAAACTGGTATCGGATTGGTGGGAAAGCTATGCCCATCCAAAACATAACTGTGGCAACTACTTAGGTGGCATGCCAGCACCTCCGTAGCTAGGGGCATTCCATCCTTGCTGTTGGGTAGGGGAGGTCCAATCACCAGGCTTCTTAGCCTTACGATACTGTTGGTTTCTATCCGCGTTCTTCAGGTGTGCGTACGGGTTGGGTGGTAGGTTGGCCTCCCCACCGGTAGTGGGTAGCGAAGAAACGGCGGCGACGGCGACCTTCTCCTTGTCCTGCTGATCGGTAGAGGTATGAGGATCGTGTAAGCGTCCGCTAGAGCGCATATCCACAATCGTCTTAATCACTTCCATGTCGTCTTGATCCTTGTCATTTAGAAGGAGGCGCTGTTTGAGAGTCATTCGACCTCCATTTCTCGTCCGCTCCTGAAGAGCAGCCTCGCGAACAGCCGGGTCATGTACAAAACGGCACTTGCCCTTCTTGCCGCAAATCCCTCCCGTAGAGTAGTACTTGCAGTGGTTTGAGGGGTCAGCTCGCGTGATCGGGGGAGGAGGTAGAAATCCGCTAGCCGACTTGTCAGTCGGTAAGGCTTCAGGTTGCTCGTCATCAGACTCGTCGTCCGAAGACTCCAAGCGCATCTCGTCACCTTCATCATTAGGTGCACGTTTGCGCTTCTCAATCTGGCGGTCAAGCTTCGCCAACTTCTTACGTAGACGATCTGCTTCTTTTTCGACCGGATCGACCTGAGCGACGACAGTCTCCTTGCCGTCGTTAGCATTAGCTACCGGCGTCGGGAGCACTCCTGCCTCCTTCTTCTGCGCCACACGAGCTTTGGTCGGGTAATTCGCTTTACGCTCCGCTATCCACTTCGCTAAATCACCATCAGGTATACTGTAACTGTTCAGTTAGCTTAGAATATAGAGCAAATGAATATGGAATTACAACATACCCTGGGGCATCTGTGCCGAGCAGCTCTTCCAGGCGCTTCTCTTCATCTACACCATCGTCTGAATCCTCGTCTCCTGGGGTTAGTCCCAGTGTGTTTGTCTTGCGCTTCTTCTTCTTGGCGCCAGCATGATCAGACTTCTGATAATTGTTGGACGGCTGGTGCGGCTTTTGGTCCCGAGGGCGAAACTTCTCGCCACGGTCACCGTTCATAGCTCCTCTGTTTGAGTGAGCGTGACCACCACGACCATGTCCTCTATTATTAGATCCGTAATGAGACTGTGGTGGGCCGGAATATGACGGAGAAGGGGCTGGGGGGTAGCCGTACGACGGCTGCTGGAGGGGAGCTGGTTGGTGATGTGTAGGAGGATAGGGACTGCGCAGAGGACCACTTCGATCACTCGGATATCCGCCACGTCCGCCGCGACTAGAATAGTGAGAAAATGATTGAGCTTGATCGCCCCATGGCTGAACAGGTTGTTGAGCATACTCATTAGGCGCTTGACCGTAGGGAACTCCATATGGAGGACGGGAGGATTGGTTGGGATACGGCGGTTGGTAGGACTGGCTGGGTTGAGGGTGAAATCCCTGAGGTGCGTAACTAGGAGGATAGTTCGGCGGAAGAGACGAGCCGTTGGGGTGACCGTGGCTCACGGGTATAGGCCCTCGCCAGTGAACGGTCGTTAGAGGATGGTTATACTGCCCACCGCTAGGGGCAGGGTAATCTTGTTGCTGATAGTAAGGCGAGCCGTATTCAGTACGGCCGGGTCCTTGGTGATGGCCATGCCCTCTGCCGCTACTCGCTGCTGCAGCATGGCCACCACGAGGCGTGTGAGCATACCCTGGTCCTTGACCGTACGGGGGATACGGGCCCGGCGAAGCCGCTGAAGGAGCTGGCGGAGGGGGTGCGTAGGGATAGCTGCTCATGTTGAATTTGGAAACGTTGAGAAAGAGAGGTAAGTAAAGGTTAGCCAGAGGGATAACTAGAAGACTTGATGTTAGAAAATATACGCCACGATATCCCAAAATATATGGTGAAGTTAAACATACCAAAGGCTAGCTGCCCGCCGTATAGGCAAGGGGTAAAACCACACCGCCTGGTGACTTCAAGACCGGTGAGTTTAGTGTACTAGAATGAAAAGTAGGAAACACAGAGTGCGAAGAGAATTAATTAGAAAAGGTGACGATTGAAGACGTGGAGAGAATCAAGATATCTAGGATATCTAGAGAGGCGTTGTTCTTCGATGGAAGTTATAACGCTCGAAGATTTCTGAGTTGTACGTATGATGAATGATTGTGGTTGTGGGTTCTATTTATGAAAGGCCTTGTACAGCTGGACCCCTGCAGGATTTTATGGAAACGCGATATACTTTTTAGCGCGACACTAGCGCAGATCTAAAATCCTGACTCCTCAAGTCGGAGTGGGAACATCAATAATACGACTCAGCCGCACCTACCTGCACTGTCAATCTTACGTATACCTAATTTTATACTTTATACGGAAGTCCCCATCAAAAGTTTTGTCCATAGGCCAGCCCTTGTTAGCTTTTGACTAGCTTTAACAGGGCTTGGCAACAGCTGTAGGCTATCGAGCGCATGTACTATCCATAATTCGCTTATACATAATAACTCAAAATCTTCTCCTCAAACAATAAAAATTACATAGGCGTATAAAGAAGCTTTTGTACTTATAATAGATCCAATTTTAATGTTTTTATTGGCATATTGAACCTAAAATTTTGTATACATTTCTAATCTTGGCTGCCGCATGGTGTCAGGTTCCAGACAGCTGCATCAAAAGCTGTCAGGTGGCACGTATGGACAAAACTTTTGATGGGGACTTCCGTACAGTGTTAGTCTTTGCAATCACACGGTTAGGTATGCTTTTCACTACGTTTTACCTACACAAGACATAAAACAGTACAAAAAAAAGGCCCATTGCTTCTGTTATATACTTTCCCATGGTGGAGTATACAAGACTGTGTAAATGAGCGTATGATGAGATTTTCATAACAACAACTACAGCTACGGTCGCAACCATGTTCATTCTGGTCAGTTAACTTATGCGGATGCCAGATCTTTATAGCTAACCAAAACCTCAGACAAAGATTGCCGATCTAGTGCAGATCAGGCCAGACAATTTTGAGAAGCCCAGTCATGTCGCGATAGAAGATAGCATCAATGCTAAGTACGCGAACCGGGTAATCCAGAAGATCGGTCTTTGCATCTGCATGTATGATCTACTATGGGCGTCCGAGGGTCTCATCGGCCATGGAAGTGGTATGGTTAATGTCAACGGTATATATATCATTTTCTACTTTTTATTTTATTTTATTTTCTTGAGGAAACGGCCCGTAAATAGCAATACTAACTATTAGATAATAGTCGAGTTTCGCATGATCGTCTTCAGGCCCTTCAAGGGCGAGACCATATTTGGAAGGATCAGTGAAGCTAGTCCAGATGGAATTCATAGTATGTTTCCATCAAACTTGTCGCACCTCTATAGAGAATTACCACTAACCGATACCAGTCCGTACTGAGTTCTTTGAAGATATATTTGTGGAGTACAAGGAGTTGCCTGAGAACACACAATAGTAGGTATCACCTGGTCTATATTATATTCCTTACAAATGAACTCACCACCATCTCTAGCAACCATATGGAAAAGGCGTGGACATGGATCTATGACCCCGAGGGCGATCCAATGTGGTACGACAAGAACGAGATGGTCCGCCTTCAGGTGATCGAAGAGGAATGGCATGACCAGACTCCCGAGAGTGCCGAGGAAGAAGCAGTCGATAAGGCCAAGAAATTATCCCCTTACCGCATAAAAGGGACCATGATGAAAGAAGGTCTCGGAGTCTGTTTGTGGTGGGAGTGATTTCATAGTGTTCTCTTCAACTAACTGTATACTGTATACAACTGCATATGCTGGCGTTCGGTTGGGGACCGCTATTTGCATAGGTTTGGCTGATTAGCTGCCCAGCCCTCTTATTTAGACTTGATACCCTCGAGTAATCGATTTTCTACTCCGTCCAGGACCGAGTAATGCTCAACCACAGCAAGGTTTTCAGCCTCTGTCTTGAACTGTTTATCAGGATCGACACCAGGCCCGAACATTTGGGCGTTTTGTGGTCCCATTCCCGACATCTGTTGTGCCATCTGGTTGGCAGCTGGTATATAGTCAGCTTCGTTACGCCTACCTAGGTAGTTAAACACGACTCCAAAAGGACTTACCGTTCTCGTTTCCGAGCAAGAAGTTGAATACAAATTGCAGACCAAAGTAGCACAAGAAGTACCAACTGATACTCGACATCCATCTGGGGTCCATTTCCTTGGTTGCGACGCCAGCCTGTAGCATACTCTTGAACTTGATAGTAAGAGGGAAAGGTAACTTGATGATAACAAATCCACTGAAGAAGGCATTGATCCAGCTCATGATAAGGGTGTTCGGAATCATCATAGCCATGTTATTCTTCATCATACCCATCATACCATCCATGGCACCGGGATCGGTCATCGGATTCGGGGGAGGCTGGCCGCGGCGCTCGGGGTCTTTCAGGAAAGCACCGGATTCGTAGGCATTGGTGAGATAGTCTCTCCTCGCGCGGAAAGACGGCTCAGATAATACGTGAAAGTTACTACGCACGGCAACGCCATGTAGTAGAGACCGTTGCTCTCTCATGGCTTTCTGGTCGAGCTTCTTGGGAGGCGTTTGCATAAGGACGGTGGCATAGTATCGCAGTACACCAGTTAGAATCTGCTCTTTGATTAGCACACGAGCCCCTCGAATAGAAATGACAAAAAGGACATAAAGGCTTACCATTACGGCAGTAATTGGAAGTAGGATCCAGTAGCTATGAAGCGGAGTTAGTAGAGCTTCAGCATTACTCCAGCTATACTCCAGCTAACACTTACAAGAGCTGGGGATCCCTATGGATCGTCTGCGGTGGTAATTGAGCCATCGTGTGAACTTAATGCTGTGGTCTAACAGTAGGTGGCTGTCAAAATAGTATAACACACTTGATGGTGGTTAAAGCTCAAGTCGGCATTGATTAGGTACCTAGGTAGGTGTATACATGTATGTATGAAATTATGCGATACCGAGTAAAGTTCCATTAGCGTTCATTACACACTTAGCTCGGTACAGGGCTGAACATTAAAGCGCCCCACCCCCAAAGCCACCTATGCAGATGGTGTACCTCTCACTTATACTATGAAGTATTTTGTACCTCCACAAGCTTACACTCAACCAAGACATTCGACTAAGAAGGACACCTAAGCTATCGTCCCCTTCACCTCGACATCCCATCACAACCGACCACGATCCGAGTGCGAATATTTTTTCACAAAGCTCCTCTCCGAACATCAGGATAGAGAATCGAGCTTGGCAATGGCCTCCCAGGAACGAATTGCCGTCCACAACCTCGCGGGTATTATTATTATCCTCCCCCTCTACAATAAACCCAGCCAGCTACCTACCTACCTACTAATTCCCCCCACGCAGACCTGAAGAACACGTCCGACGATGCGATCCCCAACTACCTCAACTCGCTCAAGTTCAAGCAGGACCACCGGCTGATCGACACGCGGCTCGCCCTCGGGTACGGCGCCTTCGCCATCGCCGCCGCCTGCTTCGCCTGGGACTACAAGCTCGGCTTCGACGCTACCAAATACTACACCGCTGCCGCCGTCGCCGCTTACGCCCTGCTAAACGGCATCCTGACGTACTGGATCAGCTTCGTGGAGAAGGGCACCGTGTACCAGGGCGTCGCGCCGGACGGGTCCAAGGTATGCTCTTCACTTACTTACTTACCTACTTACCTACTACCTTGAAGTGGTAATAGTAGTAGTAGTAGTAGTAGTAGTTTGTAGGGCTCCGACTAATACTTAAAACGACTACAGATCTCGATATCTACCTCGACGAAGAAAAACGTGCCAATCTACAACGTCAAGATCACCGTGACGCCCAAGAACGGGTCGCCGGAAACGATTGAGTTAGCGCGATCGTTCACGGAGTGGTTCGACGTGCAGGGCCACTTCATCGCGCGGCCCTTCCAAACCGTCTTCGCCACGGCCGTGCCGTTGATCGCGAAGGCCGACCCCAAGCGGGTGCAAGCCGCTGCGCAAGTGCCTGATTTTCTCAATGCCGATGCGGATGTCCTAGACGCCATTGCGGCTTCTCAGTCTACGTCTACTGGCGCCGAGGCGGCGCCAGCTAGCAAAAAGTCGAAGCGCAGAAAGGCGTAGTGGAATAATCTAGTAATGCATGGGTCCATGTGTTGAAATATAATGCCATACCTTCCGATACGATGCCTTGCTCGTGAATAGCTTTTTGCCGTTTACAATGTATTCATACGTCAGTCCATTATAATGGGGATGCTACGAAACTATCAAGACGTACTTAAATATAGTTGTCGAGGACAGTTCGCATATGCTTTGGTATGTATCTCCTATACTAAGAGCAACTACCACTTAAAAGCCAACCCCTATCTGAACTATAGTAGCCAAGTATGATAGTATTCCAGTCGGTCATCTATGACCCCAACAAATGCTCGGCAGTAAAATTTTAAGCAAGCGCTTCCCAGGCCTTCCTAGCCTCTAGCGCCGTTCGTCGAATCTCTCTAACCGGGTCTCCGCAAGCTGCCGATAGAGGACGTAGTAGTTGCTGACGGTAAGGCACGAGATACTGAGACTCATACGAGCTCGGTAGTTTTTGGAAGAACTCTAGCGCAAACTTCCGGCATAGGGTTCGCTTGTTTCCTTTTGTCTTGCCCGTCGTATGATCCTCTACAGACCCCGCAGTTTTGCTTCCCTTTCTAAACGTCTCGTAGACTACCATCATACCTGAGATAAGACCAGCTATATGCTCTTTGAGTGCGTCCGGCTCCTTCTCGAGTACTTGTAGCAGGACATTAACGCAGGATTCCATTTCCACGCTGTTATCAAAGGTAGATAGGGACCGGATACCGATCCGCACGATCTGTTCAATGTCGCTAGAGTACTGTTCGTACTTTAAGTGCTTTAGGATCGCGAACACCATTATAGCGCGATTAACTGTAATTCTCTCATCCACCCCAGAGGTAGGGAAGCAGTCCTTCAAATAAGGCTGGATGACCTTAAAGTACAGCCACTCGCCACTTAGTCTCTTTCGAATCGCATGGTTTTCTTTCTCAAGGCACTCCTTAGGACTAACGAGTACTTCGAAGTTCACTGCGAACCGGCGGCCTAGTGTGGGATCCGATGGCGCTCTTTCACACACCAACTTGAGTAACGCGTTATGTGTATCAGGATTACTCCTGAATCGTGCCACATCGCCGGCTAAGAAGTGAAGAATGCTACGGATGACGCGAACACTGAATCCCGAAACATCATTCAAAGTGTTTGTTAAGGCATCGATCAAGTTTTGTTGAATTCGTAGTTTTTCGTTGCTGTGAGTTTCATCTTCCATACGGAGCTTATTTGACAATATCGTAAGGATAATATCTAACGCGACCCTTGTTGTATCTGGGCCAGGTAACGGGCCGGTGGTCAGGACTGTGCAAATATTCTTCAGTGCGTTGGCATGATACTAGAAATACAGTTAGCTACTATCAGTGCGAGCCGAAAAGACCTTTGCTCACCTCTACGTTCATCACACCAGGATAGAGACCCTGAAGGATACCCATCGATAAAGGTGCTGTACGGAATTCGTCCAGTGAGCTTACTCCAATAGTCTCCAAAGGTGGATGTCCCATAGTTGTGGCGTTGGTGGAATCAATACTATGGAAAAGAATGAACGCATCCTTGCTTAAGTCCAGAGCCTTCTGTTCATCCTCATTCAAAGACCGAACAACTGACGCGGCTAAAAGACCAAGTTGATGAAGGCATATATCCTGTTCAACATTGGAATCACGTCCCCCCTTGAAATCTTCACCGAGTCCTATTTGGGGTCCGTTTCCGTTTGCCCCGTCACCTTGGTACTGGACGGTAGTGAAACGACGGTATAATTGTTCCACGACGGATAAAGAGTACGCCAATAGCTGCTGATGGACGTCAATCTCATCTGTCCCTAACTCTTCGAGCGCCTTAATTGTAGGTCCGGGAATTCCAGATTTGTTCAAGTCAAGCCGAGGGGCACCGGAATTCTCAATAATATTGGTAAATCGCATGTACCATTCCTTTGTAATACTAGGCCGCTTTGGTTGTAAGGGGTCAGACGTTTGCTTTGCTGTGGAACTCAAGGACTGTATAATAGAAAAATGAATAGAACAGATGAGCGCAGTCCAATATCTTATTGATGCCTGCTCTGACACCATCCATAATAGACTCTCGAGTAGGACGTTGATCAAGGAGACGGAGTTTGATAATAACCAACGGCTTCCGACCAAATTTGAGCTACCAACTTCACATAGGGTACCAGCAACTAGTTTCATCTCCAATGGGAGCTCGTCTAGAGCGAGTTGCTGCTGGTATGCTACCTTGAGTGAGGAGAGGTACTGCTGCAGCAGGAGTTGGAATGCTGGGGGGTATAGAGGTACAGCTTCCTTCAGCGCAGTAACAGCAGCATCCCGGATGTCTTGGTTCGTATCGCTGTTGTTTTCATTGAACTTTTTACCTTCTAAGGGATAGATGATAGAGGGGCTTGCGAGCCAACTAAAGATCTTATCGCAAGTGGAAGGAGAACATAGCTGATGAGAAGGCCCGGCATCACTAGATCGCTGTCCTACAAGAACGGCAAGTCCTTCCAAGACTTTCTTGAAGACGCCTACTTTCTCTGCTTCCTGAGAACCCGATATTTCTTCCCATAGAGGTGCATAGACTTCAGAGAAGAGTGAATCACCAAATAGTTCGTCCTTCAGTAGACCCAAGCTCCTATCGACATTTGGGTCGTCCTTCAGTGTATCTACTAGATGTGATCGTATGGTGAGTATAGAGTTGAGTAACGCCACAAGTTCTTGTTTATGCGATGTAGACTGGGTATGTCTAAGTGTAGATTGAGCATGGGATATGGCCTGGGGAGTGATACTCGAAAACGACTGGAAACCGGCCCCAGAAATTGCAACCAGGAGTCTACCAGCCTGGGCCGTGTAGGTTGGACTGGATAAGTCTTCGACGAGATCCCTCCAAGCGCTTGCTAAGAACGATCGAAGTTCATCCTCGTCAAGCCGTGTGGTAAGGGATCGTATGACCTTCAGGGTTGCCTTGATAGTGTCCGGGATCTCGCCGTTTCGAACCTCGTATTTAAGTGAGCTCCATATCTGATCAACAAATGGAACAACACTCTTCTTGGGATGCTCATATTGTACTAGGCATGCGTCAAGGGTCTGCAGAATGTCGACCTTTACGGCAACGGTCACCGCGTCCCCCTGATCAAGTTTGTTAATAAGATATGGTATCGTATGGTTAGCTACGCGGTAATGGGCGGCGAAGCATGATCGCACAGCGCCCTTCAGATCATCGGCGGTAATACCTGACGGTGTAGCTGACGACCGCAGAGAAATGGGGAAATAAGCTGAGAATGTTTTGAAGACCTCTAACGTAATCTCTTCCGACGGTGAAAAGTTCTGTAGAAATATTTTTAGAATCTCAAACCACTTCATTAAATTCAACGGATCCCTTTCGTTCCGGCATAGGTCCAGAAGACTGGTTATAAATCCGCACGTGTTTCCGTGGCGGTATTCAAGATCGTTGGCCACAGCAGGATCCTGAAGCAGCCCAAGAAATAATTCATAGAGCTCTAGGCGTGTCACTGGTGTCTGTAGTTTGAAATCATCGCCCAATTTACAGATGCTTGAAATTATATCATCTCCTAGAGTGGGTTGGAATGACTTCATGCTAACCAGGTGTTTCAAAGCTTTAGCAGAAGCTGTAACACCAGCTCGGTGATCGCTCGAAAAGAGGGAACCAAAGAAAGTCACCAAGAGCTTAACTTGGTCAGCTTTCAGGGACACATCTCTCTTCTTTAGAATCCCAAGGGTGCTAGCTAGAAAGTCCAGCGCCTTTGCCCGTGTGATGAAGTTATCATCGCTGGAATCATTGCTCGGTTGAATCCAACGGTTTATAGATGCGACCCACTGGCCGACGGCTATTCTGCTGTTTGTGGATTCTTGGATTCCTTGGAAGATGGTGTTGGCATGTCATTTTTATTTTTATTGTGTTACGGGGTTACGGGAAAAGCTTACCTGTAGCTGCTTTCTCTGATATTGCCTGTTCCTGGTCTTTCTCATCTGTGAGAACATACTGCAAAGCGAGATCGTCAAACTTGACGCCCGCCATATTTCGCAGTGGGACAAGACAACGCTATTCGACAGAGTCGAACAGGCGTCTTTTGGTGTGCTTTTTCTTTAATGAACGCGCCTGGAATAATTATCCTATTAGAAAATGCGGTGAATATTGATGACGCGCTATCGCAACAGTCAGAATATAGGTATCGAAGTAGGTAAATCCAGTACTTTGTTAACACCATAAGGCTTATGGATGTACATACATAAAGGTAACGCCCGGCCTGAGGTTGTACCTACCTAATCTAATCTGAATGACGAAATGCCCCGCGGCTGCAAGATGATCCGGCTAGATTGCTTGTACAGATGCCGATTTAGGGCCAATTCTATACCTAAAGAAGTAAGAGGGGCAATCAATTTTTTTTTTCAGGCACTTTCACACAGGTCATATCGGCTAGCGTGGTGGGGTGATAAGAAAAAAAACTTGGCTTCAGTCAACAGCGACTCCGGATGTTTGACGATGAGATCTGTTAATCTACCTCATTTAGTTGCTCATTCCCCATACTGTTCTTTTAGATATACAATTAACCGTCCAATTCGTGGTTTTCCATTATCACAAGACCTTCTTCACCATAAGCTTAACATTTCTTATACGCGTCCCTTTGCTTACGTTAACTTACACACTCTACACAAACACCAACACAAATTACACAAGCCGCGACGCTCCCTCAATTTAGATCGCGGGGCACTACAAGCACTTGTGGTGGGGCAGGTATGTCGAAATTCACTCGCCCCTGTATTATATATATACCTTCATATCCCATTCGTCCCATTTGTGATACAACACTTTTAGAATTTCTGTCTTACTATTATAATATATGAATCTATCAGCTAATTCAGTCTAACTAGTCTAATTCCTACCCAACTATGGCTACGCAAGATGTACCAAAGACCTGCAAGGTCATATTAGCAGACACCATTGCTAGAGGTCTCCTCACTGAGGTCAAGGATACACTGAAGTCTATTCAGAAAGATAACGAGGGTCAACCCACCCTAGTTGCCTTCCTTGCCAACGGTGACCCAGCAGCTGTCAAGTATGCCGAATGGTCAAAGAAGACTTGTGAAGAGAAGTAAGAAATCGCATGCTCTCAATGCAGTGGATTTGTTTGCTCACTTACACTGGGGGCATAATGCTTACTGATGATTAGCGGCTTTACCTTCGACCTGCGTCAAGTAGACAAGGATAAACTAGAAGAAGAAATTATGAATGCCAACGAGGACAACAAAGTAGATGGCATTATCGTCTACTATCCCATCTTCCCTGGCAACCCAGCTCACGACCGCTATGTTCAGGAGACCGTCTCGCTCTCCAAAGATGTTGAGGGCCTCTGCCATAAACATATTCACAACATGTACTACAATGTCAGGTTTCTGGATCCTCCACAGAACCTGAAGAAGTCTATCTTGCCCTGCACCCCGCTGGCCGTCGTTAAGATCTTAGAGTACCTTCAGATCTACAACTCTATCCTGCCCTATGGAAACCGACTTTTTGGGAGAACCATCACCGTCATCAACCGCTCAGAGGTCAATGGCCGTCCATTGGCTGCTCTACTTGCTAATGATGGCGCCACTGTGTACTCTGTCGACATAACAGGAGTTCAGCTCTTCACTCGTGGCCAGGGCATCAAGCAGCCACGGCATCAGGTTCAAGACAAGGAGGGCTGGACCTTGGAGCAGTGTATACCCATCAGCGACGTCATCATTGGCGGTGTCCCCACAGAGAAATTCAAGGTGCCGACGGAACTTATCCGCGATGGAACCGTCTGCATTAACTTCTCTTCTTTCCGAAACTTCGATGGGCCTGCTATCAAAGAGAAGGCATCAATATACGTGCCTTCTGTCGGCAAAGTTACAATTGCAGTGCTACTTAGAAATCTCGTGGTATGTGATCTATAACTTAAGCTAGATTTTTTTACGGCATACTGACCCCCAGCTCAGCGCTTAATTGCAAACCGCCCTTCAACTAACAAAGACGGATCTACCGACGAGAGTACGCAGAAGGCCAAGAGCGAAGCATTTGTAGATGGTTAAAATTAGAAGCCACAAGCTGATACCCCGATATCTCATATACTATTAGATCTCATTAGGAATGCATGCCCGAGGCGTGCTATAAAAGGTTGCGGGACTTGATTTCAATTATAAGTTATTAAAACGACATTTTTGACTTAACCATTTATGCTCATGTTTTAGCATGGATTTAAAACTAAATAGAGCCTCGACCATGAGGAAAAGCAAATATTTAACCGGTAAGAAAACCTTAAAGCTGATAGGGTTTAAAGGGATACCCAGTTGTATGGAAACTTTGGTATATTGATAAACTAAAGGAAGTCGTACACATAGACTTGCGTATTATAGCGAGCAAAACCGTCGTGATATGGTGAAAGAGGAACTATCTAGAAATAGTCCAGGTCTTGCTTCGAATTCTTACAACTTGAATATTATACAACAAGATGCTTTTAGGAGTGTTATAATGAGATCCTTAACTATATAGTACACCTAGAGACTTGAATTCTTATCATTTAGCGGTTTATATAGAGGAATACGAGGTGAAAATACCAGATCAGAGTTAAGAGCTTTCAGGGTAATGAAGGAAATTGTAAACAGGGAGCTTCTTATTCTTTCATGGAGTAAACATCTAATTCTAACCCAACTATTTCAACAATACTTCATGTTGATGCGATATAGCTAGTTCATCTGATATGTAGTATATTGGTGTCTCGATTTACTAAAGGTACCTATTTCTTTCCTTGAAATCCACCAAGTTAGCATATTGGGTGCTTAGGTATCCTTTTCCTTTTTACAAACACTCAATATTCAGACTCAGATCCCTCTGCCCCATACCCAGAATTTACATAGCGGTAAGAGCAAGGCAAAACACGAAATCATTACACACTCCACCCCTAATATATTTAAGCCTTTTCCGTCGTAATACCCTTCAAGCTGTCCCGGTCACGCTCGTCCCAAATTGCCCTCTCCAAAGAAGGATACACAATATCAGCATCGCCATCAAGCAGGTCGTCCGCGTCCGCAAGTTTCCAGCTAGCGCGTTTGAAGCGACGGCGTACGCCCTTCGTCATGCCCACGATCCGTATTTGCACACCGAATCCGAGCTGGCGGCGGATATCATCCTTGAGCTCTGCTAAGGCCGTAATACCTGTCGCGTCGATAAATGGCACCATGCCGAAGTCCAAAATCACAACGGCTAGAGGCATCTGGCGCATGACGACGCCTCGTGCCGTACGAAGACGCTCTAGCCGCTGCTCAGCCGCCACGCTCCATAAGCGCTCCGCATCCGCGCTGTAAGTTGGGCTCTGCACCGACGGGTACACGAGCTGAATCGCCTCGAGCGCGTTGACCTTATTGCGGTTCGCGTTCGGGAAGAACAGCGAATCCGCGAAGCGCACTACCACCGTATCGTCGGGGATAGCTGGACCCCCGACGTTCTCCGTCGCCCCGTTCTGCGGCACCTGCTGCGTCGAGACCCGCGCGAGCGGCTGCAGCGTGCCCGAGTTGTCTACCGTTTCGCTGGCGTGGATCGACGGTGTTACGAATGCGGATCGGAGAAGCGTCCATGCGACGCTCCATCCTGCGGCGGCGCCGATGCCGATCTCGGCCGAGACGAAGATGGTGACCCAGAAGGCGACCATGCAGGCGATGAAGTCGGCTAGGGATATGCGCCAGTAGCGCCAGATTAGGGAGAGGGGTCCGAAGAGGTGTATTACAGCCATGATCTGTTTAGAAGGGAGGTGTTAGTAAGTAATGTAACTAGGCATTTTACACGGAAGTCTCATCTCGTTGGTAAAACCAAGGGGGAGACTTACGATGATAGCAGCCAAGGTTGATTTAGGTAGCCAGTAGAGAGCAGGCGAGAACACGTATAGAGTCAAGATGATGAAACCCGCAGTAACGACGCCGTTTAGGGGGCTCCTGACGTGGCACTCCGAGTTGACAGCCGTTCTAGATATGGCTCCGCCGACCGGCATTGCGCCAAAGAATGAGTTGACGATGTTGGTAACGCCGAGGTAGTTGAACTCTTGAGTCTGATCGATAGCGTAGTGGTTTCGGCGAGCGAATGCCTTGCCGACTGCTTGGTGTTCAAGGGTACACGCAACTAAGGGAGCGATGGACCGAGCCGCGACCCTCGCGAGAAGGTCGGCGCCTGGGGCTTTCGGATGTTGAATTCCATGGGTATCAACTTCGCTGATACCCCAGAGGTAATCGTCGCGATCTTTGTTGACGAGGTACGAGATCAGAGTAAATATTACCATCACAATGATCGCCCTGCTGCTCGACATGTACCTGATGGCGAAGTGCTTGTTGCCCCATTTCTTGCCTATCTTCTCGAGGGCTAGTAGGACGACTATGGTTCCGAAACCGACTCCGCAAGTTGGACCGTCCCAGTGTGGGAGACGTTTTAGGATGTTGCCCAACTGGTTGAAGGCGCCGTCCGGTACGTTGCTGAGTCCGACTAGGGAGCCGACTTGGCCCATGCCGATTACGAAGGCTGTTGCAGATATGAATCCGGTGAGGACGGGGATCGAAACGTAGTCGAGGAGGAATCCGAGCCCAAGCAAGCCTATAAGGAGGGACCAGATGCCTACCATCATAGCGACGGCCGATGAGATGTCGGTGCTGGAGTACTCGTTCTTGAGATCGCGGATGATTTCTGCGGTTAGTAGACCCAAGATCGAAGTTGGCCCCGTTGATAGATCTATGCTTCTTTGTAAGTATCTTAAATTATGCCATTGTGTAATAGTTATGAGTTAGGGAATATCTCACCTTTTGATGTCCCCATAAACACCATCACGGCAGCAGGAACCCAGCAGGAATAGAGACCATTCTCAATCGGAATTGTTGCGATTTTGGCATAAGCTAGACCTTGAGGGATGAGTAGGACTCCGATCGTGAGACCAGCCATGAAGTCCTGGAGAAGCCATGGCGGGGAATATCGTGGCAGCCACTGGATGATAGGAAGCTTGTCAGCAAGATACTGTTTGGCAGCCGATGGGAAGTGTCTAGGTGCAGTGCGGGCGAACTTGGCCACCCGGTTGAAGGTAACGTCCGTCCGGAACTCCTCCTTCACGGCGTTTTTGACGGCTGTAGCTTGCCTCTCCATGGTTGAGAAGAAGAAGAAGGGATCAAAAGATTGAAGCTGATGAATTATGTCTTCAGATTAATGAGGCTGATCTCGACATAGATATTAATATAGACCTTAATATAGACCTTAATATAGACCTTAATATAGACCTTGAACTCAAGTCTATAGAGAGTCAGTATCTACCTTACATTACGCTCCAATCAATACATTTGAAAGGGTGGCATCCGTAAACAGAAGGTTCCATGAAGAAGATACTCAATCATGGAGACAACAACGCCCTCAACTCAGAGAACCTATCACCTCCGTAGCGATCACACCCCCCCTCGGCACATTCTCGCCACTCTGTCGGTATTATAGAGATTCTCTTCAAGTATCGACCTCCTTTTCCTGCTCAGCTCATGTAAACGGCAGTGCGAGGGAGCACAGCATCAGTCACACTCCATAGCCCACGCGGAGGCCCAGGGTACGACCCGGGCTTCAGGGGGAAGCAAAAGAGTCTTCCGTCTTTAACTGCTATGCAAACGACTCGCACAGGCGAATCTGAGATACAGGATTAGGCGCCATTTCGTGGCTAAATGCAACTGTATGCCAGTGTTAATAGTCGATCATAACTTTGGGGTGACAGTACCGTCCAGGAAGTGATATAGAGACGCGGGGTAGTTGACCGTATGTGGGACGTTGGAGCATGTATATGAGACGGGATTGTCTTCTAAAATAGAAACAGTAGATTCGTGATCTACCACCTATCTTGGGTCGTTCAGCGAGCCAATCAGTGCCAAGAAATGCGTTTCGTCCAGCGTTTAGCATCGCCGTCACGCAGCTGTTTTGTGATTATAACGGAGTTGGGTATAACATATGAATGGACTCATCGTTAGTGGAACTTCACCGTGGGCTTTCACGGTTCCTTGTGCTGATATCTAGAAATAGCAGATCTGGGGTAGAATCATCTTATAATTATCTTTCTTACAGTACACCCCCTGAAATAATATTACCTTTTCAGATGTGCACGATATAAAACAAGGCTTCTAATTCTAAATAAAACAACGCCCTTTAAAACGTCTCAACTATTATACCAAGGCTTTATGGCATAAAATACTCTAAAACAACGTTTCTGGAGAACCACAACAACCTCCTAAGGCGGCAATAGATATACGCTTTAGGATCTTAGAGAAGTAGCTCTAGGGGTCCGCTGAATAACATGATTACAGGGGGCGTACTGTACACCTGGTTACTGTGGCAACAGTGCCCCTTGTGTGCATCTAGATACTTGTCTACCGTGTATCACAAGGTAGGATAACTCAATTCAATTTCGCAAATGTAGTATGCACATCTTGGCCAACTTTACACGAATACAAAACTGCGATCTATAGTCTTGATTAGTTAGATCTCTTGGCATTCTATAAGTTTCAAAAGCATTCCGAGTCCTTGGATCACGGTCGCGATAGTACATAGGCCAAGGCCCAAGGAATTAAGGATTGACATGCTTGTAGTCACGCTTCGCAATGCGATTGCGTGGTAGTTAAGCATACCGCCTAGAAGTCCAAGACTCTTGGACTGCGTCCGTAGGAAACAAACGGGTCACTTAATACGTTGCCGTATAACCGGGGTATATTTCTACTGCCGGAGATTTTAGTTGGACGATGCGGCCAAGCACCGTCGAACAGCGCCACTGGTTCTAACGTTTCCCCTCTCGGTTAAGTTACAAGGGTAAGAGAAAGCTTGACACGTACCAAGCTTTGGGTGTAACGGTCACATTGCATGGACAAGACCTTGGTTATGCGGCATGTTCTTGAATCTTGATGCCAAGTGATAGGCGTATTGACTTCTATCAATTCCATCAGTTAGACTAATTATTTTCTTCTCTACTTCCTGCGAAGTGATATCTTTATTCAAGGTTTCAAATAGAAATAGTTATAACTTTAACTTGTGCAAAGGTGCAATATCGGCGATCCTAAGTTCGGGGTATGAGCGGTAAGGGTTCTGATAGGTTGGTGAGTATCAATTGCGACACAGCTACCCTTACATACATACCCGCCCCTACTGGATACTACAGTTACTTTCCTAACTGGTAGATAGTATAAACCGGTATGCTTCCGTGACACGGGGGGCATAACGGAACGAGATATGATTGAACGGTTCGCACTGCCACTATTGGTGCCGTAAGCCGGAATTCGTAAGCTCCTTTCGGGGGTTATTGCCAATTTAATGCTACCCCCGTGGGGTTCTCAAGTTATTTGAGAAGATTAGGTACGCGAGGCGAGAACTCGAGGGTAGCTTGATTCTTATGGATCCGAACTAGGACAACGTTGCGATTGGATATCTTCCTGGTTGCTGCTCAGAGGTACGTAACCCTACTGCAGAAGAGACAACATATTAGCAATAGAAGCTGCCTTATCCTTATAGAGAACAGAGTATAATATAGTTTAGCATAATCTTCTTCTCATAGTGACGACGAGGTCGTGTATGTTTAAGGGCTATACTCTTACCGTGTAAGTAGATTGTACACAGAAGCATGAATCCTTCTTATGTTGTGTTACGAGGCCGCTTGGACTGTTACGAAACGAACAACGTACTATTCTATGTTTATATGCACGAAGGCTTCCTAATGATTATCGCTATTAATCCTTCTTAGAGCTAAAGCCGTGGGGAAACTAAGCCTAGGACATACATCCTATGCTTGGACGAAAACTCTAGCGTGGAGTCCAGAAGCCCCCAGACTCCCCACAGCGGACTAGGAAACCGCCTTGCCGTCTTCCCGCAGCCTTAGTCTCGATCTTTGAAATAGGGAGGCTCTCAAATTTGCTTCATCTCGGGATTGGCGGCATGGTCAGCTGGACATTTCTCGGCGGTATAGGGTGTTTCGCCTGTCTAACGTTACAGGAGGCATCTACACAGTGAGCTTGGAAGGGTTTGCACGATAGTCGCGTCGCCTCAATACTAGAGTCGTGATTCTAGAGATTCCATGCACAATGCCGTGTATATTCCGAGCTCTGAGCAGGCGAAAGCCGACCTGCCGAACGAGATCCCAGCTAGGAAGGCGGTTTCGAAAAGAAAGCGAGACGACTATCTAGAGGTTTCGTTAAGATGGCTTCATTATTTTATTCCGAGTGGCTAACTATAATCACTGCTATTATCGGCGATTACACTTGGTAATTCTATACTCTTTGTTCCCTATCACTTTACAGCTTCCATGCAGGACATCGTCTCGTTTCGGTATTCGGTAACTTTACAATATCCCTCCTTTTTTTCGAAAAAGAAAAATTAAACTGAACAAGGATCTCGCATAATAGGCCGAGCAGGTTTCCCAAGAGGATCAGAGGCGTTCGTTCTACCAATATGCCCCCAAATGTTGAGATGATCATTTTTCGGTATGTTCTTGTTGATAAGGAAACTCGCAATAATATGCTACACACTGGGGAATTAAACAATACTAGGTTTGGAGGCCTATGCAGAAATATGACCTAGAAATGTGAATATCGTGAGTGGAAGGTTTTACAAGGGAGGACTTGAGATTTCTATAGCCGTAATCGAATAGTGTAGGTATCTATTTGTTATCGATATTCCAGGTCGACGACAAGACATTCTTAACGGCATCTTCCTGGATTAATTGAATTTATGTGTGGTCGTGCAATAACTTGTTCTTTTAATTATCAATTACTATCTACCTAATGAATGTCTTTTTCTATTTCCTAGGCAGAAGTTAATGTTGGTTCACAATGACTCTATCAGTGGTCAAGATGTTTTGGTATTTATAATGTGTTAAAAATAGGGAACTATGATGTTTTTGCCACGTTATTTGTTAATAACCATCGGTAAATCTTCAAGCTATATACCTAGTACTAATAAATATCTGAGAAATAATACAGAGAGATTTAAATGTAGAATAACCGCCGCAGAACTGGTTAATAGACGTTGAAACTAAATATTGGAGCCAGATTTATAACTCGCGTTCTTCCGACGTTACTTCATTATCAGAGCTGGGAAGAGTAACTTCATCCTTCTCTGCGCTCTTGACCCTATTCCAAAAGATTTCACCGTTCTCTGGGTCGTCCTTGAATAAATGATCGACGACCATCTTCTTAGGGGTTTCTCCCAACCACTGGAAGAGGGAGAAGTCCCTAAACTCATCTGCACGGAAAACCTCTAACATCTCGACCGGCTCGTCGCCGATGTTCTCGACGAAATGACCATTGTTTGCGGGCACGATGCCGACGTCGCCCTGTACATAATCGAAGGTTCGAGCCGTTCCTTCGGCGGCGAAGACGGTGACTCGTGCTCGACCTTTAATAAAGAAACTCCATTCGTCAGCGTTGGGATGCCAGTGCATCTCGCGTATGGCACCAGGCTCGATCGTAACGTGAGCTGCTGCCACGGTTTTTGAAATCTCAAAGTTCTTCGAGTCTGTAATCCGGACATCACCCCCGCTAGTTTTATGGGGTTCTTGGTCAAGCATCCTGTGAACGAAGTTGTACTTGGATTTCTTGACATTTTTACCAGTGGGCTTCTCGTCGTCGATTGAACCTGGCTCACGGCCCTGAAAAATGTATTTCTCTCCTTCGGGGAGGTGCTTGAACACTTCGGGTGCTAGGTTGAAATTCTTTGAGATTACCGACTTAGGAGTGTGCGCTTGTAATATATTAGCTTCAAGAATCTATACGATAGGGTTGTAATACACACCTAACCAGTCAGATATAATGAAGGTCGATTCCTCAGAGAAGTTTCCATCGTCGAATATCAAGAGGAATTCGGTGCCGTTGTCGCCGAGTCCTTGAAGGGAATGAGGTACGCCGCTTGGGAAATACCACAAGTCACCTCTCTTGAGGTCGTCTATGAAGTTGCCACCTTCGTAATCGATAGCAGTGACACGAACTTGGCCATCTAGGACGAATGCCCACTCGGCTTCTTTATGCCAGTGCAACTCGCGAATTACACCCTTGTCAAGGCGCATGTTCACGGCAGCTAGTTCGACACTAGCACCCAATTCGCGGACGGTGGTTTGTCTTGTCCATCCACCTTCCTAGATACAATTTGGTTAGGTCGAACGCGGGGAAAGCTATATTGGAACCTATTTCATACCTCAATGCGCACATGGGAATCAGCAAAACTCCAGCGCAGATTTTGTATATTTCCATGATCCGTACTGGGCGGTCTCACTAAATCCGGAGACTGGCGTGACCTCTCTCGGTTCCAAGGACCAAGAACAGACGCTCCTAGTCCATTGCGGTAGGGAAGCGGATCTAACTTTTCGCCTACAGCATCGACGGCACGGTCGTAGGGGTCCCTGTAGCCGGGTGTATAAGGCGAATTTGACCTTTTGCTATATTTCGGGGGCAAATCAAGACCAGCTGCGAGGTACCGGCGAGGGCTGTCGTCTACAGGAACAGCGAGGCCGGAATTGCTCAATGCGAGGCCAGTGATTAATAACTGCCACGTAGAAATGCCGCGATAGCTTCGGGACGGCATTTTGAAGAATGACCGGTTGGCTTATAAGTCGTTGGTCAATTAGTTAACATAAAGCTAAGAGGTATCTATCTAGAAATCAGCTAAAAGGCAATTAAACCTCAGCTGAAGTTAGGTTTGAAGATAGCAGAATAAAATACAAGAGAGTAAATAAAATATAAGTATAAGTATAAGTAAAAGTAAATGGGATGAGCGTCATAGTTAAGAAATCTCGTTGGAGAGCTTCGTTATTCGTTACCTATTCAAGCTTCAAGGTTTCACTTAAGCTACCCAACTCACATGTACCTGGTAAATCCACCACCCGGTTGCAAACGGGGATCAACACCGAGTAAATGCCGAATCTACTCCAGCGCATTCCAGCTCGGCTCTAGACCTACATAGTAAAGCCCTACGAGGCCTTTACAAGGCAAGCGCTGGGAAATGGGTGTGATTGTGCCTGCATTCCGGGATCAACTAGGTACGATGTCCATGGTACCTGCTATAGTTGGTTGCGCTAAGTTAGGTACCCGTGTTATGTCGAATTAAGGTATAGAGAGGTGGATACTTGGGTGCCGTAGGCCGATAAAGAATGAGCTAAACGTGAATTAACAGACTTAGCTTAAACCATACAACCTTACAATATGCACCTTCGCGCTTACACGGCCCAAGATCTAGGGTCGTTTTAAGGTACCTGGGCAGTAAAACCATACCGGACACTGCCTAGTGTTGCTCTATATATTCCTGCCTATCTGGGACTCACAGCCCGACGTCGTCTTCAACTTGCCCCTGTCAAATAACCGTTGAGCCGTTGAGTGTCAACCTTGGCAAACAGTACTATGTATATAGAGGTTCTATGACGTTAGGGGATCTCCCCAAAACAGTTCAATTGGTGTCACAAGGACATTGACACACACACAGCCCCGGGACGGGGACGCGGCAACCCTCATTTTCATTTCGAAGGCAGCAAACGCCTCGAATATTTCACTCATCCAATCTTATTATATATTTTACGCACGTCCCTAGGTTCGTGGGTGCAGTCATATCTTATAAAATATATACTATTCGGATTTCGTCTCGCAGGTGCTTGGATCGACGCTCAGATGGCCTCCAATGGTAATAACACATTACTTACCAATTCGTGGATAAATGGCAATGGCGATGAGGAACGGCAGCCTCTACTTAATAGTAGCTATGTGACGTCTAAACCAGCGAGATGGCGGAAGAGCTTAACGGCAGACGTTCGCCGCGACTGGGCCGACCTGGTCCTGCTCGCCTGCTATATCATTACTGGCATGCTTGACAGCGCATCTATATCCACCTGGGGTTCCTTCGTATCTATGCAGACAGGTTCGTCACTTATTATCATGAGTAGTACTATTGGGCCTTGCTAAAAAAGTATCTACCTAGGAAATACGGTGTACTTTGGCCTCGGCATTACCGCACCGCATGAGTCGACGCGGTGGATCAAGTCGGGAACCTCGCTCGGCTGCTTCTGCATCGGGTCTGTCTTCTTCAGCGCCCTCCACCGAATGCTATCGCCCTCGCCTAAACGGCGTTGGGTACTCTGCGCATCCTTCATTATCCAGATGCTGTTTGTCGCCGGTGCCGCAGCAATTCTTACCTTCGGGCCCCAGTCCGACAGTGAGTCCAAGGAGTCCATCGACTGGCCGGTGCTAGTACCAATCGCCTTGATCGCTTTTCAAAGCTGTGGTCAGGCAGTCGCCAGTCGTGCGCTCAAATACAACGCGCTTACTAGCGTTGTCCTGACCAGCATTTATTGCGACTTGTTCTCCGATGCTGCGCTGCTCGCGCCGCGGAATCCTGAGCGAAACCGTAGGGTCGGCGCTCCTGTTTTGCTTCTCATCGGTGCTGTGCTTGGTGGGATACTGGCTAGGAGTGCAGTTGGTACTGCCGGCGTACTTTGGATTGCTGCAGCTTTGAAGCTACTTGTCGTTGTGTCGTGGCTGCTATGGCCAGCGGAAAAGGAATAACAGTCGCGCATGCATGATATTATTAGATACAGGTCGTCATGACTTAGATATAGACGGCGAGATTTGTTAGTAAATACTTTCGAACTGTTGAATAATGCATAGATTCAATCTGCCACTTAGATGGGCGAATAAATAGATAAGCATCAATAGACTCGACTTCCAAATTCAACAACATTTAATTGAGACCGATTCTAGTTAAAATAGTGATAACCTAGAAATGTCCATAATATGTGGGATCTATCTGCGGGTGGCATCTTGATCTGTTGCACCTTGTCGGAGTATCCTCACTGGAAATTAATGGTTTAGAGATACACATAAGCCGCCACCTAGGCAGTCAAAAACATTTCAAGCGGTAGAAGAGATTGTATTAGACTTCTATATACAGAAATGAATGTGTTCTAAGCGTACATAATTGTAACCATTGCTCGCTCTCTCTCTCTCTCTCTCTCTCTATAACATATATTCAAAACCCCCTATATACTACAGATTCCCCCTTCACCCCCTTTTATCACGGACAAAGCAGCAGCTTAGTTGGTGCGGCCGAGGAGGCGGTTAGCGATGTCGGAGACGTAGCTGGGAGTAGCACCGCGGCCGTCGCTGAGGTCGTTGGGGTTGACGGAGCCCGAGTTGTACTCGCGCAGGGCCTTGTAGATGCACTCGGCGGTGTCGGCGTCGCCGAAGTCCTTGAGGTTCTGCTTGAAGTGGTTGGTGCCGGCGCGAACCATGGAGGTGATTTGGTCCTAGGGTCTTGTTAGTAGTGTTGTTATTTTGAATCTTTGGAGCACGTGATAGAGTAATAGGGGGCGGGTGTATATGGGGTTGTCTCATGTAGATGTATCCCCCCTTTTCTTTTTTTACCCAACCCCTTTTGCTGTGGTTGAGTTACGTACCTGGCTGAGACCGTGCTGGCCAGGGAAACCAGGGCTGCCGTCGCATTGCATGAGACCGGCAGTGCCGTGGCCGTCCGCGTTCACGGTGGTGCGGACACCGACGTTGCCGGTGCTCTCTTGCATGATGATGGCGAAGATGACGCTGATATTAGGATAGTTAGTAGCGTGTTCTAGATTGAAGCGGTTCAGGGAGATAAAGAGATATAGACTAACCGCTCCTCAACGCCGATCTTGGCGCATTCGTTGACGGCGTTCCAGATACGGCCGATGTCCTCGCCAGTGTCTCCAGTAGCTGCCATGGCGGACTTGTTGGCGTTGAAGATCTCCTCGAACGACTTCCACTGGTCCTTGCCGGGGAAGCTGGAGGCAGGGCCGGAGTAGTGAGTGAAACCCATTGTGACTGATTTTTAAAACTTCGAAGAGTTGTAGAAAGTATGTAGTAGAGTGTTGATCAAGGCTTGCTGTTGTGAGTGGATGTTGTGAGTGGTGATTCTCTTAACTCAGTGACTGCCAACCTGCCCCCTTTTATATCTTCTCGAGTCCTCTCTCTTGCCACCTAGGTGTGCAACCATCCTCGGTCGTGGTTCAAAAGTCCTCCACTCTATCATCGTCTGTTTCCCTAAAGAGAGCTTATTGCTGGCAGTGCTATGGTGTGAATATGCATGACCGCATCTCGTGGCCAGGTGAGTTGGGACTGCCACATATCGTATGGGCTCTCCTTGTTTCCCCTATTCCCCGTCTTCTGTCCGTAGCTCTAGCCGGCAGCCATAGCCGTACAGGTAATCGTTACAAGGCTAGTTTCTTTCCCAATGTGTCCTTTGGTAACTTGCTGACTGTTCTTCACCTTCACTCCAGTCAGCATGCTCTTCGATATTAGTTACAATATAGCGGATTAGCTGAGCAAAGCTTGGCCGTGTGACCTATCATTCCTAGTTTTTATTTACTCGCCTTGTCAGACTTGGATTGGATCTTACCTAGAAGATACAACATCTTACGTAGCCAAAGGGCTAGAATAGCACGATGAAGTCAGCATTTATGTCATCCTTGAGGCTCACTTTAATAAAAGCCTATTAATAACCTTATTGGTACACATCCGGGACCTTTCTTCAATAATTTACACCAATATTATATGACACCTGGTTAATGCCACATATCTACTCCCCATCTCCTAGACTAAGTTATAAGGTAGGTATCGTATAGCTAGGTGCTGTCTCTCATTTCGAAGATACCTATGTACTTCAGTATTTTAATAATAAGATCGGACTGCTAAATTATTTATTGGTCCAATTCGTTATTGTGGAATAAAGGGATCGTCCTGTGTAAGCCATTGTTCCGTAGTGATCCTTAAAGACTTGATCTTGTATGTCATCAATAAGCCCCATAGCGATACATTCGAGGCAACCAAGGCTCCCTAGCCTAAGATATTGATGAGTAGGTAGTAGGAATATGTTAAATTAGCTCGTTGTCGACTCGGTGCTGGCGTAAGCGGCGATACTCGTCCCCAACTCGTGTTAGTGGGCAGTTTAGGGAAGCCTTACTCACTCTTATGAGAACGTCCCCAGGTTTTCGATGCTTGTACCTGCAGCTATTTGATGCCAGGGGATTGGATGTCAGATCTTGTTATGGGGCATGAAGAGGCCAATAAGTCCTAGCAATCTCACCTCACGGCTTACTGAGTAGGAGTGTGATGAATTAGCTATTACGTCGATCGGTCAATAAACTACTAAGTCCACCTAATTATCAAGGCTAGTTAGTTAATTCGGCTCATCCGCAAATCTTTCCGCTTGAAGAATATATATATCTGCATTGTATTTTATTGGTTGTCATTATGAGCATGTCGTCGCACGAAATAGAGTGTTTAAAGCTGTGTACTTGCAGCTGGTGTAAGTCAGCAGCAGAATTGCGCAGTCTTGGCATATTAGTTTTACTAACTTTCTTAAAGAATTAAAGAAATATACTAACAACTACAACCGCAGTAAATGAAAAAGAATTTATGTATCATAATATTCGTAAGAAATCATTGTATCCATTTATTACTTTTTCTTACTTTTTATGAACTTTTACGTGATTATTGGTATGTATTATGTCCCGAAGGACTGCGCAATCGATTATCTACCTATCCTAGCTTGGCCACTAATGCACGTATTTTTTTGTGGCTGAAGTAACGGTGGGGCTAATGGAGGTGGGACCGGAACGGAAAGGAAAGTAAACAGAAACGCGGTCAAGCAACCAATTGAACCACGTTTGGCGTTTAACATCACATTGCAGCCGACTTCACAACCCAATTTCAAGCAATTGCTTTCTCCTTTGCAGTCTTTACTCGTGTTACTCTTCGCAAATATATGATGCTATTTCTGCGCATATGATACACAATCCTCCCACTTTAATCTCGAATATCTTTTTTGCGACGCGCCAGTAGACTCGTAGTCCACTGTGCTCAGATCCCGCTTCCATCCGATCAACCTCCTTTGCCAACCACGTTCGCATGACAGCTTCTTAAGACATGGATACCGACGAGTCTCCCGATCGTTACTTTACCTACGATGGTAGATTGGCATCGTTTCAATCAGCGCACCGACCATCTGGTACTAAAGGAAAAGCTTCAAAGGCACTTACTTGGCCGCACAAGCAACTTGACCCAGTCCAAGTAAGTCTCTACGCGTACAGAGGCTTTACTGGCCTATATAAATGCTAATTATTGTTCGAAGTTTGCTCAAGCTGGATTCTACTTCGACCCTTCCCCCGAAGCACCTGACAACACTGTTTGCTTCCTTTGCGTAAAGGCGTTCAAGGGATGGGAAGAGAATGATAACCCGTTAGAGGAACACATACGACTATCACCACGTTGCGGCTGGGCTATTGTGGCTGCCATCGAGGCCGGCCTGGGAGATTATGGCTTGGATGATCCTAACGATGTACCAATGGCCGAAGCGCGGAAAGCTACGTTTGGGGGGCTCTGGCCTCATGAAGGGAAGAGAGGATGGAAATGCAAAACCAAACAGGTCAGCATATGTCCCCCATGATTTCCAGTCCGATTTTGCTAAATCGAAGCAGCTTGTGGAAGCCGGTTGGAAATACACCCCGACTGCAGACTCGGATGATATGGCAACTTGCACTTACTGTTCTCTTGCGCTTGACGGTTGGGAGCCCAAAGATAACCCATTGTAAGCAACGTGCTTTTTTCATTGCTCTCGCATTAACTAACGTGCCGTGATAGGGATGAGCATTATAGGCGGTCTCCAGATTGTCAGTTTTTCGCATTATTGAACCAATACAAGAAGGGTCCAACAAAGAAGAAAGGTAGAGGCAAGGGCGTTAGAGCCTCCCAGTCGTCCAGACTATCTTCTCAGTCCATTGCCACGAGTGTTGCGTCTGACACAACATCACTACTTGAGCCTCATGTCGATTACGATGATAGTGTTATGACTACCACATCCGTCATGACCCAAGGTGGTACAAAGCGGAGCAAGGCGAAAAAGACAACGGCCTCTAAGGGCAAGAGGACCCGAACGAAGAAGGAAGAAGTGGTTGAGGTGCTTGAAGATTCTCCTGAACCACAAGAGGAGCTAGCACCCCCAATGCCGCCACCGAAAGCTACTCGTGGACGCAAGCGAGCTAGTGACCCCCTTGAAGACTCGGAGCTGACGACGGTGGACGCCCCGGCAGCTAAGAAGAGAGCCACACGCACACGGAAGGCGAATGTTGCTGAGACATCCGTTATTGAACGAGAACCCGACCAGGAAATGACCGACATAGATCCAGCTCCTAAGCCAAAAGCGAAAGGAAAGAAGGCCAGATCGACTCTTAGTCGCAAGACTAGAAAGGCCTCTACAGCATCTACTATGTCAAATATTTCCCTCCAAGGAGATACTGCTCATATGATGGATGACGAAGAACTTGATAGGCAACTACAGGCTGATCTTGACCGACCGTTATCAGACGACGAAAATATTGCAGCCGATTCAGATTCAGACCGAAAGCAAGTCCCACCTAAGCATAAGAGCAAGAAGGCTGCCGTTCAGAAGAAAGATCCTGCAAGTCAAGGCGAGGCATCTGATGACCATGCTATGTTCGACCCTCAGCCCCCTCATATCGACGAAGCAGTAGTTGAAGATGAGCTAAAGGCGCTAGAAGCCGAGATGGAAATTGAGCAAGTCGAAGCACCTCCAATTCCAAAGAAAGGCCGTAAAGTAGGTTCTAAAAAGGGTTCGAAGCAAACAACAAAGAAAGCTAAAGACGCCGAGTCCGCTGCGCCAAACGTTGAGACAGCAACCGTAGATGAATTGGCCGAAGGTCATGACGTGAGTATTGTTAGCAACTCAACTATGGTTCGAACTAGCCTTGCGTCGAATGCGGCCCCTAGGAAACGTGGTCGGCCGAGTAAAAAGGCCTCGATAGTAACTCCAGACCCGAATCCTGATGAACTTGCCGATGCTGAGGTTAGGGCTCCATCCGTTTCCGAAGCTATTGATATTGGCGACTCCGCTGAAAACATACCTGCGACAAAGACGAAGACTCCCTCCCCCGCAGCACCGTCTTCTCCTCTAGTCAGTAAACCTTTACCTCCGCCTCCAATAGAGTTGAATGAGCCTCAGCCTCCTTCAACACCTATTGCCTTAACGTCTTCAGCCCCAGCGGCAAATCAGGCGGCTTTGTCACCCTCCCAATCGCCTCAGGCTTCTGATGCTGAAAACGAGCCTCCATCTTCAAAGCCCTCAAATACTGCAAGTAGCGCCCGAGTTGTCCTGGCTCCCATTGCTGCTACGCCTGTACGCACCTCGCCATCTAAACGAAATGTTCTGGCTGGGTTACAGAGCAATACTCCCTGGACTGCTGTCGATGTCGATATGGTTTTTGAGGATATAGATAAAGAGAATACCTCAGGATCAGCGAAGTTCTTGAAAAGTGGTGCTGATCTCACTAGCCCTGAGAAGCGAATGACCGTCGAGGAGTGGATTTACCACAACGCTGAAGAAGCCGAGAAGAAGTTAAAACACGAGTGTGAGACCATGGTTACAGCCTTCGAGAAAGAAGGAACGAGAGCCATGCAAGCTCTTGAAGGCCTTATCGTCGACTAAGCGAGGAACAATTGGGTTAGGTTCAGGATGGTTGGCTAGGGATAATGACTACAGTGCGGAACTGGGTATGATAAGATGGGTATTACGATAACCACATCGGCGTTGATGGTTTGCTTTCGGATACGTGAGCTGAATGGAGCTGAGATTGATGCGCTCCATCCCTGTTCGTCACTAAATGAGTGATATGAAGAGATGCATATGAATAGAATGATTGAAGCACGATTGTCCTTTTATCACGGTCATGAGCTCTATCATCATATGTAACTAAACGATACCAAGATGTATTGGTTGTGAATTCTCGGTTTATATGCTGCACGCATCCTCGAGGCGCTAATACTACGACGCCTTACAATGCTCTTAATTATTTTGCCTTGTGTGGGCATTTGTATAGGCAGGTGGCCTCATGCCTACTACAGTAACTCGAAGATAGGCCAAATAAGCTAAAAACATAAATATATCTAATCGACATGTGCCTTTCTGGCATTCTTGAATATCTAGGTTAAGGACCTAACGTTGACGTTCCTGGAACCTAAACTGACTAGCAAAGGCAAAGGCCGCATTAAAGACAAGGACTAGGGTAGTTGATAGAAGAGCGAATGAGATGAGAGGAAGATGCCCAACTAAGTAAGTGGATACTCCCAAGGTAGCCCAAATGCCCACAGGGCACGGACCTGATGTGTGGTAAATCTATCACATTCCCTAGTAATCATTTGTTTCTCTCCATAATGTCCTCTTATTGTAACGTTTGCTAAGTTATCAGTATTAGGATTTTTGATGAGACATGTAGATCAAATGATACTTTTATAGCTGCAGGCCCCTATAGCTAGTTTACAGTTCCTTGCTTCTTACTCCACCCCACGATAAATGACACGAGGTAGTGTACAGGTTGAAATTCTTAAATCGGGGTTAATGGGTACATACGTTAAGAGTTTTATAGACCGTAAGCTAGGACTACTCGATCCATGATTGTGGTTTTATTGGCACGCTAAAGATATGTGTTAAGCATGGGATTGGCGGTAGTTTCGCTCCGTTCCTGCATTCTACCGGCAGCTTATGCGGCTCGGCTAGGAAGATTCTTCAGTCTTTAGTTATAACATGTCAGATAACTCAAGTACGACTTTTTAAATAGGTAATGACTAAAATCTCTAAATGAAACGATGGACTCGCGATTCCGTGAGAAGCATGTAGTACGTCAACATTATAAAGGTCAGTTCTGGGTTCAGGGGTAAATATGATCACACCCTATCCGTCAATGAGACAACTCATAGAGTCTGAAGTTCAGCCTTCATGTCTAGAGCTATTGAATGACTTTTCTTCCCTTCAGTTACTTTGGCTATAAATTTATACTGATATTATACATGTTAGACTACTTTGTCAATAGATAGGTTACCTAAGAGTCCAATATATCACGGTCCTCGGTTACCAAGTACACAGTTACCAAAAGGCAACGTGCCTAGGACTAATGCAGCCACGCAAACGAAAGTCATACTCAATAATAAAAGCAGAGCGAGGGAGGTCTAAATTATACTATATAACGAATTGAATTGGCTGTGGAATTTGGACATGAAGGACAGTAAACCTCGCGATGGTATCTTTCCGCTCAACTCCACTCGCAGCCAACTCCCTCATTCCCTCATTTACAAGATTTAGAAGCTAGCTATTAAATATACATCAAAGCGAGCCCCTTTCCTTTTCCTCCGGTTTTCTGATAGTCGGAAGCCGGAAATATGTTCCCGGTTGTCGTAAAATCGTCTATTGACATGAATACAAATACTAGTCGTTTTCGGTTTTATAAGAGTTTTCGGAACGGGGAGAACCGAAATCGTATTGGAAGACAGCGAACGCCATTTTCCACCAGTGTGGTGGTGGATCCGGTTTAGTGAATGGGCCGGTGGCTTGAAGTCGCCCGCCGAGCTCCCCAATGTAGCGCGCCGTCGGTTTGCGGTCGGGACGGTGCTTGAATAGATATACATCTAAGGTCGGACGAGGGCAATGGGGTACTCCCTGAGTCGGCGCTTGAGGACCTCATGTGAGACCGTGGTGTTAATGCCTGATGCAGGCGGGGCGGGAGCAGCAGGGGAAGTCCCGTTGGTGAACGGGAAAGGGGCAGCAGAGCCGACCTGGAGCATGGCGGCGGCAGCCAGCAGAGCAGCGAAGAAACGAGCCATTTTTGATTTTTGGGGGGTCTGTACCGACAGTTAAGTGACTGGGAGTTGAGAGCTGCGGATGCGGTTGACGAAATCGCTATAGGAACTGCTGTGAGGTCTCTCGTCAACTCAGGGGAGCAGGCGGACCTCCTTTTATGGTCGTGGCCGGCTCACGGCCGTACCGCAAAACAAAGGATCGGCATATGAGTTGCGGTGTTCGTAAGTAATTACTGATGTTCCCAGGGGAATCTTCATATCTGCCTCATAGCAACATTTACATATATGAATTCATTATCGAAGAGACCAACCCAGACGAACCCACCCCGTCAACAAATCCCACCGGGGTTTATGCCTATCTCAACAGGGCCACCCCAAGACAAGGCAAGGCCAGGGGCAAAAGTCTAAACCAGTAATGTTCTGTGTTCGAAGATCGGCAGCCGGCGCTACTGGAGCAGCCGCATGCCTAAACGTTCAGATGGTGGTGGCATGGGGGGTCGGTGAATAACAACTACCCTCGCCAGCTTTATCCTATCATCTTCCTTGAGAAATATCCTACTGCAGCTATAGACGCGGCGCGAATCATGCAGTTATGACCCAGACCGGAAGAAGTAAATAGCGTTACATACTGCCCACTCGGTTACCAATTAAGCGACTGCGGCGACGTGATAATGCTTGGCCAAGTACGATATGTATTCGCCATCCTGGTCTACACGTTGTCTTTTCCCTGAACTTCATTGCTTGGTCATCGTTCGAACGACTATTTCCAAGCGATTGATATCACTTTGCGTAACAATATTAGACTCAACGTAGCTGGCAATAGGTACCCTACTCACTTATAAATCGATTATCTAAATTGGCTACGCGTGTATTCCCCCTCGAAGTGAAACACTAAGTCATTGCTGAGTTAAACTACAGTTCTTGTTGTTGTGCTCTATAATAAAGTCGTCATTATTCGAGAACGCGTACGGTTGAATTCCCACGGAGGAAATAGAGGCGAGTTACTAGTCCACGATCAACCCCGGTCTACCTACTACATAAACTCAACGTGCATGAGAGAACTAAACTGGCAATCAATATCGAAGGGGTCCTCTGCAAGTGGGGTGATACAACATCAACTCGTTGACCCTAGTGTACTATGTATGTAAATCCCAACCAATGTAGCCGGCGTTCCTATTTATTAAAAAAAGCCGGTGACGGGCCAAGATGTTACATTGAAATAAACGGGAAAATTGTAAAAGCTTAGGGAGCTTGTCTAGCTCCTTGGCGAGATACTAGGACCTATGCTTCCGGCCTGCGATATTCTATAGAGGAGATAAGAAATAAGAAACCCAGGGGCGTGTTGTGCGGGCTTTCATGCAAGAATTTATTTACGTTTCCTTCGTACGAGTCAATGGATATGGGGTTCTAATGTGATACGGACCAATAGGGGATGTTCTGCCGCGTGTGGTGGATTATAAGTCAACTTGTCATCGATGCATTATTACGTTACAAGGAACTTATATAGAGAGATAGGTAGATAGTAAGAATAGACATGACTATTGACATGTAACCCCCATTCTCTACGAAACGCATAGACCGAATTTCCCAGTGGAGGCTACGAAGGTGAACGGCACTGAGCTGCATTACCGCATCAACAGGGGAATCCAAGTGCCGATCATAGCGTGCTGTCAGTCTCGATTCAGTGCCCGATAATAACAGGGGACGGTAGACGGTAAAGGATGCAAGATTCGCTACCAGCCGAGGGAAATCTTTGTCCTTCTTGGCATTACCCATCTGCCAGGCACCCAGGCACGGAAGAAGTCAATTAAGGCTGATCTTCACCTTTATCAGTAGGCGGCATGCAGACTGCATGAAGCAACCTCCGTTATCTTCTTGGAAAAGACCTGTACTTCTCGCTGAGCAAAGAAGCAAAAAAGATTGGGGACGATTCCCGGAGCTCTGGTTATAGCGAAGTTACCGTATACGGAATTCCGAATATCTGAAGATCATCTGAAGATCATCTCTTACATCAGGGTTAGGAGAATTTTCCCTTAACGTAGAACTGGTTTTTCATCCGAAAGGAAGCCCAGCAGAAGATTCGTTATCAGGATGGAATAACGGCGATCTTCGGAGACTCGGAAATGTATAATACCTCAAAAGACTTTTAAGATAACCCGGAGAAGAAGAAGAAGAATATGATTATGAAAAGGGAGCCATCGCGCCGGATGCATCACAACGTGGTAGGGCGATACCCCCTACTATAGAAGTCTCTCCCAACAAATTCTTACCAAGAAGCAAAAAGTCGTAGGTAACTTGCATCCCTTTCGATTCTAGATCTACAACCTTAAAGCCTATTTATCATCATGTCCAATCAAGAAGCACGGCTTATATTATAAGAACATTCTGGTCGCTAGTCTCATAAGAGCTGTCACTAAAGGTTTAAATTTGCTAGAGCGAGGCCCTTGGCAAATAAATGATTCTTTTATCTACCGCTCACGATGCTGTAATTAGAACATGTATGTACCTGATCGATATCGCTTATTCACCATGAATGCCACTTCGTGCGCCATCACAGATTCCTATACGTACCTCTCTAAGAAGCTTTTCTCTTAGCTGCAACGTCTTGGCTCCATACCCCAGGTTTGCAATATAAAAAAAGATCCTCTACCAAAACAGAGATCCCCATCATCGACGCGCTCGGTCCCAGTTACTGCGCGACGTGAATATTAGCCGCCTCGAAGATAGGCACCTAGGTAAGTGATGAGAAGGTGAGCTAGTGGAAGACTCTGCTTAGGTACAGAGCGGTGTAGCGCTGAGAGTCGGCGTCAAATATAATAATATAAACCCTCCATCAATGACACTTCGGGGGCTCGGACTATACACGACCGAGAACAACATAATATATCCGTCTACTCGGAAGGGGTTCTGGAGCTTCTTTTTCCCATGCTCGACTGCTGTGGACAGTCTCGTCTCTCGTATTTGTTGACCAAAATCAGCAAGTTGACAAGAGATAATAGAAAGGGGCGTGAAGACTTCCGCTCAGCCGGCTAGCATGGTCTAGTAGATTCTGTAGTATTCTATTCTTGCTCTTCTACTATAATCTATCAACATAATATTACTTCAACACAAGGTCCCTGTTTATATTCCTCCAGGTATATGCTATAGGGCCCTGCAAGCCGTTTTCCTCATCGAATATCACGTATCTCGGCGAAGCTTCGAGCAGCCCGCAACGGATATTAGGTATTTGATTGGCGTAAAGACTTAGGCTTCGTCCACAGATAGCTAGAGTGACTTATCATCTTGACAACAGCCGGTATCAACTAAGTATAGGTAGGCTAGGCCTACACTTTCCTGAAAAGGTGGCATTTCGATCCCTACCTAGCTGAAGCTTTCATCCAAACACTTTCCGCTGCCAGGTCAGCCCCTGGTAGCAGCATGGTAGATAGGATCCCACCGGTTAGAACAGAAACGAGAGGAGGCTCTACCTAGCAACGAGCTACAGCTCAACAGCCCTGGACATACCTAGAGAGTCCATCAATACGAAGCCTCCGGACGTACACCGATCTTCTCCCAACTCCCACCTGGATATCGTTCTTAAGGTATACATGCGACGTCTATCAGTTCCTAAGTCTATTCCCGCCCCTATTTTTCTCGTACGATATCTAGTTGCATATCTATCTCGAGTAATGATGATCTTACCAATGTCGTCAACGCAACCCACGTTCCGGCGGATTGACGTTGGAGACGCGAGATCATCGGAGAGGCTAAAGAGAGTTGCCCTCGGATGCGCAAAGATACCAAAGAAGGTATTATCGCTGCGATTGATCGATTGCTTTATTTAACAAAAATGCGTCTATCGTCATGATAATTAATCGTTCAACAGCCATACACTAAATCCCGACGAACTCGGGCTTCTAGGGAGACCGTAATCTCGGCCGACTTGGAAAGGAATACGGCTTGAGCCAGGTAAAGTTATATACCTACCTACCTACCTACCTCCTATGTACCTTATAAACGGACTAGATAACCCGTTTTAGATCCTCATGAGCATGGAAACTTATACGCCAGGTACTACGTAAACTGAACCGTCACGCTTACGCGCTATCATTATTATGAGTCTAGTCATGATATTACGGCCAATTCATATACATATTAACAAGCGACGACGATCTATCATAACCCCTCGTGTTTATTTCTCATCGCCTTCAGGTTTAGGAAGCTTCTCCATGTACGAAGCAAGTTGCTCGTCACGGCTCTGCTTCCCAGCCCCTTCCGTAGCATGCTCAGATGTGACCTCCAGGTTCCCGTCGTCTTCCCCTTTCGTATTGGTTTTTGAAGCTATGATATCGTCTTGAGTTTCTTCATTGTTACTTTTAACATCCCCGGTAGCTTCGTCCTTGATGCTGCTAGCTTGGCTGATATCTGCGCTATCGGGACTCTGTACTCGTAAGCCTAGATTTCTTTCACTGTACGGATCCTCGTTGTTATCGCCTTTCCAGTCGGCGGCTGGCATCTGCGGGACAGGTGCGTTGATGCTAGGCATAGGCAAGACTGATTCCTTCGCTTCACCTTCCGACACGACAGATCTCCATACCACCGCGATTCTATCAGCAGCACGTGTGCCCTTTTGGCTTGACCCTTTTATTCCGTCCAATTTATCCCACTCGATGTCAAAGACTCCGTCCAAATCCGGATTGCCGTCCTGTTCAGGCCCGTTGCCTTCAAAAAAGGTATTGATCCATACATGTGCTACGGCAGTGACCATGGTGAATCCCATTGCGGCGGGCGTACGATTACGTCGTTCGATGGATATGTTCACATCACTACTAGGTAACCTAATCGGCTCGTGAGGCTTAAAAATGACGGCCATGCCTCCAGGTTCGACGTCAGCATCGTTCTTAGAGATTGACGAAGTTGAACTGATGGGGATCGTGGGTTTGGATTGGGGACCGCTTTCGGGCATACTACGAGCAGAATGTACGGATTCATCAGATGAATTCCGGGAGAAATTGGAGATAAGTTTCGGGACCGGCTTCCTGTTTAGGTTTGATACTGGCGATGGTGAGGTCTGCTTAGGAGGCGTAGTCGCAGACTCATTATCATTTACTCCATCGGTTCGTTCTGCTTCTTCGACGGCTTCCTGACCCGTTGTAGAGTTAACCCCATAGCCGGCCATATCAAATATCATATCCATAACTCCGCTGTCGCCTGGCGCATTGCCTTCAACTATGACTCGCTCCTTTTTCGAAAACGTGTGGAAGATCTTGATCTTTTTGCCTCCATCCACATAACCTTCAACAGAAAGCTTGACGCCAGAGCGCAGCCCCCAAACATGAATCTCGACAATTTCCAACTCTCGGTCAACATACTTCTTCCCTCCCTTAGTCCAGCGATCGACGTATTCTATCCATCGTAGCTGACTCGGGATGGTCACGCCTGCGCCAAACTTAGGTCGCATTCTTCGCTCGGTGAATCTCGCAAGTGCCTGCTCCGGCGTCCAGCCGCATTCGGCAATGAGATAGCTACAAGCCATCGTTCCGCTGCGACCCTTGCCGGCTTTACAATGCACAACAGCCACACGGCCACCCTTCTTATCCTTTTTATCTTTTTTATCTTTCCACGTATCTAAGACTTTCCCAACTAGATTCTTCTTTCCGGCGGGAGTCTCCACATTATCAGCATCGAGGTCATTTCCGTTCAGCCAGTTCCGCATGCTCGCAATGATCATCGGCACCAGCCTGAACGGGGGTGGATGGTGATCCGGCCAGGGATAGTGTCGAATCCGGTTGTAAACGAGCTCGTCCGGATAGCCGGTACCTTCGGCGCGGAATTCCCATATCGCCCAGTTATTCTCATGCTTAGAATCGAGAAATTCGACAAGGCGGTCGAGCGGATTACGATAGGCACGTTGGGGGTATGTTTGAGAGGGACCGGACCTGACGGTAGGATCTCGTCAGCACTTGGTCTGTTACTGTAGCGAAGCAGGAGAGAAGTAATAGTAATAGAGAAGGGAGCTAGTTGGAACGCACGTTGCAATTATATTATCTGTGACATAACAGAGATCTAACCCTGCTTCAGGATGTCTGGCGCGGGGTCCTGCGACGATTTGGCGCAGCAAAGAAGCCATTTTTTCGAGTTTCTTTATCGGAATGGCTTGATCGGCGTACTGGCATCGTGGGCTAACCGCTCGTCTCTACATGATATTTATTTATGAAGGTACCTTGTATTATGCATACATTGATGTAGGTAATGTATGTAGAGTGGAGAGCAACCTTGTTTTTTTCTTTTTGAATTGACAGCTCGAGGCTATAAGCTGGTTGCTTCTATGTACATACATAGGAGGTAGTCTGTACGTCATCAGACATGGAATTGGTAACAAATGGAGATGAGAACGTCAGATCACAAGTGGATCACAAGCTTAAATCACTAGGTAGATTTATGTTAGGTACTTACGGGACCGACTGCTTCTGCTGCTTTGGTAGTTGTGGCAATTGTGGCCAGAGTTGTGGCTTGAAAGGGAAAGATACATAGGTACATGACATGGACCTAACGTAGATGGGTCCACTATGACGTTTAAGGCTTAAGGTTCATATACTAGTATAGTGTACATAGTAAGATACATCGTAGTTACATGATAATTTATTATCCATCACCTTTTCATATTCGCCGCGATACCTCAAGACAATACAAACATCCTAAACTGGAACGTTATACTGTGCCCCATGCGTTGCGCTGTGCCCAGGAACCATGAACGGTTCAAGCCAATCAACTTTATCCACATCTGGATATACCCACCAGTCTTGGTCACGGGTATTATCCCCAACTCTATTGGTTTCGCTCATGAAGTAGTGTACCGTTCTTGGATGGATCTGAAGCCCGAGTAGTACATGATACACTCTCTGATCGGTGCGGTTTAATGCACGTACCATGAGACCTGTTGTGCCCTTAAAAACTTCCGCCGTAGCGTTGCGCGAAAGGTCCAGCATCTTTTGCAAGACAACAAGCCATTGAAGTATGCTAATCACTCAAGTCAGCTTATACCCTTTCTAATACGAGACTATTTCCAACATCGAACATAGACTTGGGGGGACCGTCACTTACTGGTCAGCATCGAGCGTTCCGTGCATCGTTCTAACTTCTATCGTCCCAGGGCTGTTCACAGTCGGATTTTCAGACTTCTTATAGCCTCGTATGCGTACTCGGATAGACGGTCTGGCGAAGTCGTTCTCTTCATCTTCGCCGCCGGCCAAAGCATCCGTCAACTCGCTAATTGTCGTATAATGCCACACGTTGTGAAGGAATTCTCTTTTGCGTGCGTCGGCGCCCGAAATCTCACAGTTAGCGGCCATGTTTTCTCTATTACGAGCTCTCTCGGCCGGGCTAGAACGTGGTGTACAACCAGCCTGCCTATAACGAACATTTCTATCGGCATGGAAGAGAGCCTGTCCGAGGCATGTACCCTCTTCTAATTTGCGACACCACTTCGCCATCGCAATGCGGTCCTTCCTATGAAGGTGTATGAGAATCGGCTCCACCAGCACCCAGAGCGTTACAAATCTCTTAACCTGTAATAAGTTCCATCCGTGCTTATGGCCTAGGTGCACATGGAATCCCGTTGAGCATTCCATAGGCTTGTGGCAACGCAGGCTATTACGAAGTACACCGCAAGCCTTTTGAACGGCTTTGCGTGCCTTGTGATCACCAAAAGGTAATGGAGGGCTAATTACCTCGGCACCAAACCACTACGAAAACACATGTTAGCTAGTTAGTTTCTAAATGTGTGCTGGAGGGGTTGGATATCCAGATGATATAGATGTTACCTACATAATAGTCTCGCATGGGCACTTTGCTTTGGTTCCACATAGGTATCAAATAACGGCTAGGCACCATACCATATCCATCCACTGAAAGGTCTTCCACGACTGACCACGCTCGGTAATTCGGATTTAAGCCCGTTACCTCGACATGCATTGGATCTACTGCTGAAGAGAGTGCAGCTTTATCTAACGCTCTTTGATCCTCGCAGCTCTGGGCGAGTTTAAATTCGAAATTTGCTGATACCTGATGTCGATGAACGTCGCTGGGCCAATCAAAAAGGCATGCCTCTACCCTTTCGCGTGCCAATTCAACATCTGTATCCTCCATCTTAACTATATCGACTTTATTGGATTCACAAAAACGGCAAAATTCGTCGACAAATCTAAAGCCAATTTGTCCGTTTTGGTAATGTGTTCGTTTATCATCGTACTTTTCGTTGACAGTAAATCTTCGCACAACATTCTTCCAATTCGGCGACTCATCATCAGTGAAGTCGCTCTCTGACAAATCACCCATGTGCAACGCCATCGCACCCTCGTGGGCCGGTAGCTCGTTGCGTACCAGTAGTCTATTGCGATAATCCCAATGTTAGTGGTTAGGTATTCTCTCTTTCGAAGAGATGAAGGATCATCATAGTTTCTGGGGATAGTATGAATGCTGGAAAGAAAAACGACGAAAAGAAAGGGGGCCCCTATTTACGAACCTGACAAGTCTCCTAGTAGCGTATCGTTTGAAATATATCGTTTCTGGGTCGTCGTCATCAGTGCGGTTGATTTTGTGAGCCTCAAGCCTTCGTGATATCCAACGCTTTTCTCGTGGATGTGGATCTATACGATATCGTTCTCCAGGTCTTGGTCTCATGGCAGATGCTACTGCGAGGAGAAACTCGAGCTCTATTTATTACCTGTTAATAATACTCATATGCAGCGCGGGTAAAGATACTTGTTGAGACGTGTATTCTTGGCCATAACCGTAGAATGGCTTAAAGGGGGGGCTTTGGGTAGTTATGATTGGAAACCAGTATCGCTACGTACTGCAGTATAGTTAGCATCCTGAAGTGATAATGGGACATAGGGGTGTCTCTTAACTAACCCTATACCGTAAGTCATTACGTCTTCACTGGAGTTTCTCTCACACACTTCGAGATCGTCTGGCTCGCCTGTGTCAATGTTATAATCTCTGTCCGCGAACTTATTTGGAGCGAAGTCCTCCATCCACCGCTCCGTTTTGCCCTGCCCCCAATCCGTATCTTCGTCATCGTCATCGTCATCGTCCTCGTCATCATACTCAAACTCGTCATCATCGTCATCGCCGTCGTCGTCGTCGCCGTCATTCCGGTCCTTCTTTTTGGGCTCGTCCTTATTTTCATCATCTGTCCCCCAACCCGGAACGTGTTGGTGCAACCAGTCCGAGTCGCCTTCCCTGGTTTTTACGGGTTCACGCGGCGGCACGTCGATGGCCCAGTCCGTGCTCGGGATGCTGACTTCGTTAAATCCGACCTGGGCGACCTGGATAGCTCGAGCTGCAGCCTCAGCTCCGGGACCTTCCGGAGGGTTTATAGGCGGGACCGGAGGGTTTCTAGGCGGGAGCCACCACTCATCCTGCACTGGATCTACTGGTGGTGGTACTGGGTCATTCGATGCCGGAATAGGCGGCGGGGGCTCAGGAAGAGGGACTGGTTGAACATGTGGTATTACAGGAACATCTGGCGGTTCTGGTACTGGAAATGGTGACACCGGTGGAGCATATGGTCGTGGCACAGGAACAGGAACAGGCGGCAGCTCTGGAATTAACGGCGGCTGAGGATTATCGGGAGCATCAGGCATGGGTTGGTCCTCGGGTATTATGTTCCGCTGGGACGCATTTGGCCCAATATTCAAACCTGAGATTCTTTTAAGTAGCCTTCTCATGGACGGATCCACCTGTGATGCCTGCGGTTGGTCTTCGGCCCTACCGGGCGCTCCCTGGGCCGGACCCGCCCCGGTCCCATGTGCTGGTGCTGGTGCTGGTGGCTGAGGAAGAGGTTGTTGGGCTCCCGATGCCGCAGGAACAAGAGGGGCTCCCGATGCCGCAGATTCAAGAGGAGTTCTCTTCTTTACACTTCGTACATGACGCCCCCGTAGCGACTGTCGCCAGTCTCGAAGAGTCTCCCTCATCGTTGGCAGTGTTTTTAGTTATACCTCTCTTCGCTCTCTAAAAGTGTAATCTCTAGTCAGATGTAAACTTATGTTCGCTTTCGCAACTTGATGTAACCAGAAGAAGGCATTCGAAATTCCATGTTAGCGTCGAAGCCATAGGTAACAACTAGGTATATAAGAGCATCAAGACTACTGTCCGCAGACGGAACCTTGGCTAGAAGGCTTTGGAGCAAAGGAAAAGAGATGTTTGCGGCGCTCTCTTTGTGCGGTCGTATTGGTTACCTTTATTCTACTAAGGATGCGGTGGTGTTCGCAGATGCTTTCTGCATTGTTTAAACTTCAGCACAAAGATAATATAACCATCCAACAGCTCTCTCTATTATTTTAATCGAATACCTTACCTGAAAACCACAACAATAAGACTGGAATATGCCGAATCCAACTAAGATTTATTACATCAACCAGCCAAATAAGAGTTCCCGCCCAGTTTAGATACCTAAGCAGCTATAGAAATACAATAGTTCCTTTAACGAATTCATATAACTCGTATCAAAGAAATAGAAGACCGGCGTATATGGCGTGGACGTAATAGCGTTTATCATGAGTAAACTATAGTTCGATGCTATCCGATATTCGATAAAATTAAAATAAATTAATAGTATTTGCACTTTTTAACAACCTGTCAAGTGTAGCTGTCTTCTTTCTTAGCTGAGAAATGAGCATGTAGTCATAAATAGGTATTCGGCATTGCTGGTTATAATTTGAGAGCTTTTATGAGGGGCCCCTTTTACACGGGGGGTTTTTATAAAAGGTACCTGCATTTAACCAAGAGGCATGGGGCTTGTAAGTTATAGCATCTTCAAACGTCAATCACATCAGTAATCCGCATGGCGGACAGATACATCGGCGGATAAGCGCCTAGAAATTTGGGACTAAGGGGTTTATTACATCCCAGGCCTCCTCAGTGAATTCTCGCCGAGTACTAACAAACCCCGGGCAGCTACTAATAAGAGGAACCTGGATGTGAAGTTATCTACTTCAGGTTGGAAACTGGTATGCGAAATAAGTGTAACAAAAGCCCAAGATTTGAGTAAGGCAAAACAAGCCGTCGAATTCCGCTCTTCTTTCCCGTTTACCAACTCAAGAAGCAGGGCGCCCACAACCACCCCTGGCGTGGAGCTTATCTACTTCATTCTGAACTCCATGACCTTGGCCGACTGCGTTATTGTACCTCCCACCATCATCAACGACCGCAACCAACTTGCCTCCCGAACTACGTTGCGCGGTATCGTATGCGGTCTTAATATCGCCCACCTTCACAACTAAGCAGGTATGTTTCTACGCCATATCACCGTAGGCGTATAATTATGATCGACCTTCTTTAAGATATGGTGTACCATGCAGACTTAGGAAGTCTTTTTGGGCACCGCAGATCCGTTCGTATACTTGCCAAGATCCGTGGCATCGTGGAACTGGCGCGCAACGTTCTTGATAGCTTCCCAAACAGAGCGCACAGCTGGGGGATTGCCCTGGGCACCAACCAAGGAATCAACTCTAGATTCGAGCCTTCTGAAGGAGTCCTGGACATGCGTACTCTGTGCGAATCTAGTTCGGAGGAATGCAGTGTAGATAGTAATGAGAATCCAAGAACGACGTTGGAAGAATACGGCCGATAGAAACAGTCGGAACCAAAGTAGAATTTCTAGACCCGCAACGACAGACATGGACATGTCATAATATTGCTTCACGAAGTTCCCGATGGCTTCGGCAAGAGGGCTAGCGGACTGCGGCTTGGCACCAGGAGAAGCACCAGCGGGAGTCTTATTGGGTTGGATGGTGGGAATAAGGTTGCTTCGCGTGTAGGTGGCGACGTGGAATATGGAGTAAATACCATACGGAAACAGGGCGAAGGTGTACTGAGGAGCTAGAAACCATACAATTGCCATGGCTTTCAAACGCGAGTATTAGCATTCTCGCACACGATACAAGGAAATGTAGCTGACATACCGAGATATTGAACGTTCTCATCTGCGAGAAGGCCCAGAGCTCCTGGACTCTTGGCCCCGACCTTCTGCCGAGCTCGCCATGTCTTATATACAACAATTCCGTATGTTAGAGCCGCCGAGAAGAAGGCTGTACGATAGGTAAATCGAGCCCAACGTGAGGTCCAGTTAAATGCGATAAGACCGAGGGAATATCGGAATAAACTTAGGAGAAGTACAAGGTGTCTATAATACATATCAGACGTCAGTAATCGTGTTCCTCGTTACGCAATACAATGCCGGCTTTGAATCGAGGAAGCGGGCCCCGAAACGAGTCGAGGAATGTAATAGGACTTGACGTACCCGCTAAACCAGGCAACTGTATCGTTGATTAGGATGTTAACGAGAGTCGCATAGAAATTAGGAAGCTTGGGGGGAAAGTTCGTAGTCACTTACACTGCAACGTTTTGGCCAGAGCTAGAATCCTCTCGCCGAGAGGTAGACTCGCGGAGGGCGGAGGAGCCATTTTGACGGAAACGGCGGGAATAGAAATAGAGGTAGTCTTTATTCGCAGTTGGAAAAAATAACGTATTGAAAAAAAAAGTATCAAAAATTGATTCTCAGATGAAGGTGTAGTCGCGTGCTACTGTTGTAAGGTAGAGGATAGATGTTGGTGGGTATGAGATGTCTTGAAGTTGGATGATGTCGTATTGTGTCGTATTAGCGAAAAAAAGAGCTGAAGAAAGCTGGTGAGGTGGCTAGATTTGTACTGGAGGTGGGAGAAATGACGACGAGAGCCAATGCTTTGTGCTTGTGCAACCCACTTTACCCACCTTTACCCACCCAAGGTACAAATCCGTAACTTATGATGACTTTACATCTGTTGAATGGCCGATGCGTCATCAAAGTTGGAAAATTGTGGTCCTAGCTTCTGCCATGTATTGAGGTGATAGGTTAGGAGGTACCTACCTCGGTACGGATTACTTTAGGTACCTAGGTAGGTACGCAGCTTCTACCTGGCATGTTACCTTGGCACTTGCAGCCGCAATCCAGACGGAGTCGGCAACAGCCACGAATGACCTATTGGAAGCCTTTCGTCATAGCAACATAACGCCGACATGCAGCACATCTTGTTTGAAACCGTAAAGCTCTTTGCCGTCTCAGACTTCGACATTCAACCTACGTGGCACAACGATGGCAGCGCGCCATGTAATACCAAGTTCTAAATAATGTTTACAAGAATAATGTTTACAATTTGACGTTACTATTGGCCGATGTTTATACCGTGTTTGTTATGCGTGACGGGGTTACTATCGCGACCTACTAAGTACCTATGTAATGTTAAAGCTACCTTACCTACGGTACCTAATGTACAATACCTAACCTAGATTAGGTACCTAAGGTGCCCTAGCGCTATCGCAATACATAACCGAGAAGCACCAATCACGATATTGCTAAAGTTAATACGAGGCGTATCAATACAAGAGAATTTAGTCACGAGCATAAGAGGCTATAACGTCTACTAGTTATTGCAAAATTGCATACATTAAGCATGCTTGGCTTAATTAGGTAGCATGATTAACATATTCAACAGCATTAGCTTCTAAACGATGAGTATGTAAAAAGGAAGTATGTATAATGACAGACCTAATTGGCTGTTAAAATAACTGAGATAACTTACCCCTACCCCTCTTTTTCCATCGACGAGATGGCTCGGCTTGATCTAACATCAACACGTGGATCCTCAAACCGACACGGCTTATCCATAATCCAGTAGCCAGTGAAGTAAGCCAGTGTGTACAATACAATAGCTTCCCAAACGACACGCAGATATATACTAGACGACTGTGACAGAAGATACCTAACTGGCCGAGATGGCGACGATCAGTTCAGCAGCCCCGCGCTTCAAACTTGTGTTTCGCGTGCCCCCGGCAGCCCTAGCGTCCGTTAAAAGCGCAATCTTCTCTACGGGCGCGGGCCGCTATCCGGGACCGGGCAATTACACCGAATGCTGTTGGACAACCATGGGTACCGGTCAGTTCCGGCCCGGAGACGCCGCAAATCCCCACATCGGGAAAGTGGGTGAGCTCGAGGAGGTGCCGGAAGCCAGAGTAGAAACGCTCTGCGTTGGCGAGGATACCGTTAGAAAAGCTGTCGAGGCGCTGAAGAGGTGAGTAGCGTCAATGAATGCGCCTAGCTATTTATCGAACTTTGCTAAATGTCCACTTGGACGAGAATAGGGCACATCCTTATGAAGAACCGGGGTATGAAGTATACAAGGTAGAGGATATCTAACCCCCTTAAAAGCAAGGAGTAGGTAGTAGTATATCGCAACCCATCGCAATGTTATCTATATGAATAGGGCGACTCGTGGAATTGGGCTGAGTCTCACGCAGGTACATTTCTATATTAAACTAATGAATATCGGTATTTACGATTTGACATGAGCTATTATATCCTCAGGTTGATTGCAGTTGCCCCCTTATCCATCCGACCAAGCGCACTATCGCGGCTTTGTTTCCTTAGCGGAGTCAAAAATTGGGACCCGAAGATGTGAGATCTGTCACCGGCCTCTTCTAATTGGCTAAAAAGTAACCCTTCGATTCCACTGACGCTGGTTAACCCCCACTAACTGAATACAGTCTTCTACAACGCTTGGAAAGCGTATAAGTATAGGTAGTTACTCTACCTTTCTAAATTTTTTTAAGTCTCGATACTAAGTAATATTTGAAGACACGAGGAGTTACAAGTCGTATAACTATAAGAACTTTACATGATTAAAATTCCTATCGACGACCATGGAGAGTCTTACGAAGAGCGATCCTCACCTCCTTAACACAGAACCAGTACATGTTCATATCCAACCTCCGTCAGATAATGACATAGAGAAAGGTCATCACGTCAAAGACCAACGCGACGATGAAAAAATTACGCCAAAGCACTCCGTGTTCAAATCGCTCGGTTGGCTGGACCGCTTCCTTGCTATATGGATATTCCTCGCCATGGCCATCGGGATCGTGCTAGGCAACTTTGTGCCGGAGATAGGTGACGCCCTACAGAAAGGTCAATTCGTCGGTGTCTCGGTTCCAATAGGTGCGTTATACCTTATTATAAAGCGATATCTTACCTTACTCTAGAGGCTTTATTTTTCATTAACCCATAACACTCACAGCTGTCGGGTTGCTCGTGATGATGTACCCCATACTATGCAAGGTGCGGTACGAGACCTTACATGAGATATTCTCGCACCGCGGCGTCTGGAAGCAGATCGGGTTTAGCATCTTCATGAATTGGGTCGTCGCTCCGTTCTTAATGGTTCGTAGCATTTGATCTATGGCAGTTTCAATGAGTTCAGTCTCTATACTCTTCTACAGCAGTGGCTAATATAGCTTTACCTATAGCTAGCACTTTCATGGGCATGCTTACCAGATAAACCCGAGCTTCGTACAGGTCTAATCCTAGTTGGCCTAGGTAGATGCATCGCAATGGTACGAACATCTTACGGGATATAGTTTCAATAACAATAGAAGGCTAACTGATTGTCAAAGGTACTAATATGGACGGGTTTGGCTGGTGGGGATAGCGAGTACTGTGCCATCCTCGTGGCAATTAACTCCATTCTCCAGATGGTATTATTCGCCCCCTTAGCTGTTTTCTTCATTCGTATAATCAGTCGCGAATCCGGTCCTCTCGACATCTCGTATGAGGTCGTTGCAACAAGCGTAGGGACTTTTCTCGGTATCCCACTAGGCGCGGCGATGCTGTCACGCTTTGGGCTACGCGCCTTGGCCGGTTCGCAGTGGTACGACCGCGTCTTTCTAAAATTTGTCGCACCGTGGTCTCTAGTCGGCTTGCTCTACACCATCTTGGTCCTATTCGCTTATCAGGGTCAACAAGTCGTCCACCAGATCGTGTCAGTCTTGCGAGTTGCCGTTCCACTCATCGTATATTTCATCGTCATCTTCTTCCTGACGCTCTGGATCACGTATCGGTGCGGATTTGGATATGCCCTCGGCGCCACGCAGAGTTTTACTGCCGCTAGCAATAACTTCGAACTTGCTATCGCTGTAGCCGTCGCAACCTATGGTCCTAACAGTGACCAAGCTTTAGCATCTACCGTAGGGCCGCTTATTGAGGTACCGGTACTGCTTGGACTAGTATACGTCGTCAAGGCAATAGGGGGTAGATGGGCTTGGAAGGATTGATCCGTATGGTATTGAATTCGAACCAAGGTATGTTGCGGCCGTAACTAAGTAATATCGAAAAGATTTACCCGAAACAATATTCATTACCGATGACTGCCTTTGTCCAATAGCATACCACGTGTAATAGGAAAAAATAGATTCATACTACTACACGGCTACTATACCCCGCTCCCATATTTTATACTGATATTATCAAAATATCAGCGATTCGCACCATCTGATTGCGGTAGAGCATTGAAACTTCCTTGCTGAAATTAGCGTGATATCTCCCTCCGATAATTCCTCTTCTGATGATTCCTCTTCTGATGATTCCTCTTCTGATGAATCCTCTTCCATCAACTCTTCCTCTGATAACTCTTCCTCCGATAATTCCTCTTCTGATAATTCTTCCTCTGATGACTCTTCCTCCAAGAATGTTCGTGCAATATTCGTGCCCAGCAACTTGCAATCATCAGCGTAATGTTGCCGCATCAAATCGGCAACGGCAAAATGGCCTCCACGTTCTGCCACTTGGATTGCTCCATCGTATCCTGTTCGGCCTCGATTATGACTGAGAGCCCCAAGGCTCAATAAAAACTGTACCATGTCAAGCTTTCCAAATACAGCAGCGTAATCTATCGTAGAATACCGTTTTCCATCCCACCTGTGTGAGGGTTCATTCACGTCTGCCCCCCTTTGGATTAGTAGGATGGCCACCTCTATATCCCCGTTACTAGCAGCAATTTGCAGTGCCGTATCGAAGCTATAAGAACCCTCCATTGCCACAGGAGTATTCACATCCGCTCCTTCTATTATCAAGAACCGTATGACTTTAATCATATTAGCCCTCTCTGTTGTTGACTCCGCATCAAATGCACACGCAGCTTGGAGCGCCGTCATCCCCATCCTCTTAGCCCGGGGCGCATTGATGTTAGCACCCATACGTACCAATCGCTCGACCAAAGCCATATGACCTCGGGCGGCTGCGGCCTGAAGTGCCGTTCTCCCCCAATTCTCAAATGCGGGCATATTAATGTCAGCTCCCATACCCACTAACTGCTCGACCAGATCCCTATCACCTCGGTAGGCTGCGGCTTGGAGAAGGGTACAAGGAAATTTGATGGTTTTGCTTGTATGATATGTGTCAATGCTTGTACAATCCTCTAGAAGCTTTTGGATTAACCCGGGCGGGCTTTCTTCGCATATTAGATATGGGAGTATATCGCCATTCGGCATTGGGGCACCGTGGGAGCGAAACAATTCAAACAAGGACATCTTCAGCTGCTCGACGTTATTGTCGTCATTCATAGGCAGACTTAGAGTAGCACAGTCTTCCAATAGACACACTTCGGGGCTGGATAGGTCGTCACGGTCTAATTTCGAAAGAAAGAATGTCATTAGATCAAGCAAACCTGCTCTGGTTGAACTGTCTTCCCAGGCAATTACGAGAAGACGTTGTAGAAACTTGGCGGCGTTTAAATCGTGAGGGCTATTTTTCAACTCTGCACCGTGATCGATTAAGTAATCGAGCATTTCAAGACTTGCTGGATTAGTGTCTTGTATTCGGCACCCAAGAGGAAACTCTTCGAGGAGCTTTGGCATCCATAAGGTAGTTGTTGCTAATGCAATTACGCTCCACGGTCCAAATTTACCATCGATAGACCACGATTCCAGGTTGGTTGCCACAGCATTGATGTCTACGCCAGCTTCCAATAACCACGAGACCGCTTCGTAATTACCGTGTCGAGCTGCCGTGGACAATGCCAACACGCCGTATTTTTTCACATTGACACCAAACTTGGTCAGAAATTTTAAGATGTCAACGCCTTCTTCCTCAACTGCAGCTTCTAGAGCCCTCGAATCTATGATCGCCCCTGATTGAAGAAGTGCCGTGAATATAAGTGTAAATTGCTCGTTGTAACCGTACGTGCGTATATTATTTACCATATGCCAGAAGATATAGCCGTCCGATGGTATCACATCAGTATCTGGGCGAATTCCAAACTCAACAAGACTTCGAATAATATCTGTGTCGATAGCCCGATCTGCGACTAAGAGCTGCTCGGCAAGTACCAACTCTAGGATCTCAGTTCCATCAGAGCCATGCCGGTCTAGCTGTGATGTCCAATATTCTCTGAGAAATTCACATCCCTGCTTCGCCGAGAGGCAAATATCTGGGCGGAAGAAAAGCCGAGTTGTTTGAGTACTGTATGGAAGTAATCTGTGAAAAAGTTCCACATTTAAATAATAACTTTGTTCGAGGATCGTCGGTAAATGTTCCTCGGGGGTTCCGTCCCTTATGTTTGGAAACGGCAGCATGAAGAAATCACATTTCCATATTGCATCCACATCCGCACCGTTTTGCAACAGCATATCTAATGCTTGGCTTTGTAGCCCATCCTCAAGACTGAATCGGACCAGGAGCTTTTCACCTTCACATTTCTTCAAAGACTTCGGAGGATATGCCTGGTCTCGTTTTGCGAGAGTTATGATCAGTCCCTTAACCAAGGCAGAGAGAAATATGCAGAAAATAGATATTTCCCCCTCCTCCCATAGGCACTCTCGAACTTCACGATTCACATCACATTTTGCTAACAGCAGCTCCATGCATTTTATGTTGCAAGTAGCAGCTGCTTCGATGATAGCAGGGTTTTGATAAGGCCGAATTCTGTCATCAGCACGAATCCCAGCTTCCAATAGACTCCGGATAACATCGAGGGCGCCCATCGACGCAGCGAAAGAGAGGTAAGATGTTCCTTCAGGGATAACCCAGTCGCGGTGAAGAAGCCCAATCTTCAATAAGGAGATGAATACATCCCGGTAACCGTGTCCGCCAGCACAGCGTGCTAAAAACTGCCACGCAGCCCTCATTGTAGGTAGATCTTCCCGGAAGAGGCTGTTTAAGAGTGCCTGGGGAATTCGATCGAGCAAAAGTTGAATAATATTGGGGCGACAGAGAATGTGCCTCGGTTCTAACTTATTGTTAGAAATCAGATAGAGAAATTTCGATAGGAGATAAAATATGTCCATGTTCAATGCAGGTACCGAAGACGAGGGTGTGTGGCTTCCAGGTACGAGTAACCTATGTAATGGGAATGCGGCCTCCCAGGTTTCAGGCGACACAAACTCAGGTTCCAAATAGAAGGTAAATGGTAATGATTCGAAGCTTAATCGATGGTCTAGTACCCTGCTGGATTCACTTGGGCAATGTATGGTAGTAGCCATTTCTAATGCCAACGTTAACTTGAATACTGGGATTCCGGTATGAAGTGCCTTATATGGGTACTTACGATGCATAAAGTTATTAAACTTGAGCCACGGGATACTCAGTAAGGCAGTGCTAACGCCCCTCGAAGCGACTTCTAGTAATTCCGCAAGTTTACCCCTTTGTTGAGTTGAATTCATTGAAGATCCTATATAGCTTTGAGATGACCAGGTCGTATTTTGTGAGCTATAGATCAAAGCCCCAGGCGATGATGGAGTAGGTGGCATCGTAATTGAGGAGACTAGAAGCTGAGGTGAAACGCCTTGAGATACCTCTTGCCGTATTGGCAAGGCGCGAGGGACGAGGTACCCGACAGGGGATGGTGTTCTCACAACTACATCTCTCGGAAGCGGGATGTCTTGAACTATATTAGGATTAGTCTCTAACGATGTAGCATATGGGTAGGTGATAAAGCGCTTGGGCTTGGACGAGGCCAGGTTATAACCCTTACCATTGTCTACCGATCGAGCTCCCGATCTCCTAATCTCCTTCCACACTTTATCCTGTGGAATCTCCGTCCCGTTAAGATAGACCCTAGTGGGTTTGTCGCCTCTCTTTAAGCGATGGTGGTGTATAGAAACCCAATCAGTTTTCTTGAGTTTTTTGCGCAAGTGAAGCTCGTCGCGGAGCTTGGTTTCGTAAGTTGACAAACTATTGATATTATTAACAATGTAACTGAAAGACGGTATACATTGACATACGAATGGACAGGGAATCCGTGTTCGCTTTCCATGATCTCTTTTACTTCTCTGAGTGTTCTTCGCTCTGCCTGATACAGCCTCAGGAAGGTGAGTCTGTGTTGTTCCCATATCCTGTCTTCAGGATCCGGGTCCGGATAGCGGCGTTTAAGAGATGACATAGTTAATGAGTAATTATAAAGAGGATAAAGGGTAGCGATTGTTATTGTGATGGAGGTGGAACCTTGGGGACCGCTTGTCCTTCTACCTAGTTCCCATGATGGGGAAGACAAATATATACAAACCTAAGAGGGAGGGAGAGTCGGGTAGTGAGCGTTATAGAATAGAAAGTACTCTGAGTTGGGCAGATTTTGGACGCACTTTACCGACATATCAGCTTCATGGCTGATTCGTTAAGCTGCGTCCAAAATCTGCCCTTTGTGATTGGACTGTCCAAACTCTGCTTGTGTTGTCCAAAGTCTACCCTCTCTGATTCGACTGTGTAGTGTCCAAAATCTTGTCCGAAGTCTGAATGTGCTTATTGGCGCAGTACTTACAATTAGGTCACGTGTAGCCCCCTTTCCTAGTGAGAAGGCTTGGGTACATGTTTCTCTGTCGTCTGTTATTCAACTGTATAAAAATTTTAGCCCTTGAGGTTTATCATAAATCATGAACCCGCTCTTGGAAGTAAGTCTCCAAGCTTTCATTTACTTAATATATTCCCATCCTGAACTTAGAATGGCAGTTTCAAACGAGACGATTGTCGGGATAATCACTTTACTCATAATGTGCCTTCTTCCAGGTCTACGTTCACTCATACGGTTTGTTCGTCGTCCAAGGGTTCAATCAACTCAGGGGAATATAGCCATTCCCATTGATCCAATCTCTAGACTTGATGAGTTAGCTTCACTCGAGAGTGGAATGCTCTATACCACAGTAAGCAACTATTACCTAGTACACAAAATAGCCCAAGCCGCTAATGTATAACAGAGGAACATCAGGGTTGACACGCTTATAATCCGGTCACCTAACGCGCCGAGTCTACGCTGGAATGTCTATCGTGGTGGGTCAGAACTCGACACTGTCCACGGATGAAAGCTTCGTGAGTCTTATATGGACGCATGAGCGAACCAATATACGGACAGCTACATACGTTTGTAGCTAAGAAACTCTATACCTAAGGCAAAGCTTGATGGATATACTAGAAAGACTGAGCATGAAATGATAGTTGATTTTGACCTCGTAGTACGAAGTCTGGACCATAGCTACAGACATAATCGTTTTGGGGATGACAATAATAGCGATGACTCAGTACTTAGGTACCTACCTAAGGTACTTATATGATATATGGATGTGCGAGGATTCTTTCACAAGGATTCAAACTACGAATCATTTTCATGAAAGGTATTTTTAAAGTTATAGCAGATCGTGTTGATTCTATCAACATTATCTATCTATAGAGGGTTGCCCTCTATCGAACTAGAATTGTAACACGTAACTATTGTCACGCCATCAGTACTTTTTCTGTCTCAGTACGAGCCAAAGACGCCTAGATCTAATCGTAGCTAGTAGCTAATAGCTAATCATCATCTCATACTGCTCTGGGTCAGCCAAGAGATATGCCATGTCGTAACCGTGGATCCGAACAAGAATGTACTCTTGCTATCTCATCAATCATTCATCCTTCGTGATACTCATTAGAAAAGGAAATCAAGAAAATTCTGTCGTGTGAAGGGATCTCCTTCTGCTGGGGTAAGCTCCCGGGCTTCTGATAAATTGGTCTCCAAGCTCTCATTCTCCAAACCATATGAAGTTCATGAAATTGCGAAAATCTGTGAAATGTCCCTCTCCTCTGGTACATATGAGGGAGCGAAGGACTGTAGTCTCGTATAAAAAAATTCAATGGCTGGGATATGCCTTAAATACGCATAATCCAGATAGCGTAAATATCATTCATCGTAAGGAAATCGTCAGGTCTGGTATAGTCGTATACAAATAAAAAAAAGTGCGGGTTAGTGTTGTTGAAGTAGGTTAAGGATTCGATTGTTGAAATTTATGATGGGGGTGATTGAGAACGTCTGCGATCGCTGCCACGGTTTCGTAATTCTCTTAATCGTTGATCGAGGTAAGCCAATCGAGACGCCAACGATGGTCTAGATGGCGATCGTGCTTCTGAACGCTCTCTGATTGGCTGCTGTACAGTCGCAAAAGGTCGGCGTAAAGCTGTTAAATTGAAATTAATTGGTGCTGATAGTCTATTAGGGAAACTGTAGCTGGAACCTGCGCCAGAGAATGGGGATCCTAGGCGGCGCGGTTGCACAAATGGGTCTTGAGGTGCTGTAGCTGAGATGGTGTGCAAAACTGATGAAGTAGAAGGCTCTCCGCAATGAGTCTCCTTCGTGAATGCATCGTCCTTTTCCGAAGCTTCTTTCCAGAAAGCGGCTGTTAGGCTCGGTCGCTTTCGCGGTAGGTCCTCGACGTCCTTAACTGACCTCCGCTTTTGTGTTCCCGAGCGCGACCTAGTCATGCGAACAGGCGACTTGAGAATCTTTCGAGAGCCTAGAGAATTTGACTGCCGTGGCGGGGTTATATCGGAAACAAAGGACGAGGATGAACTGGGACCATAGCTCTTAGCCAGGACCGGAGATGGGAGACGGGGAAGTTCCGGAGACGGGAGTGCTTGTCTAACGATAGTCTCAGCATCCTTTGCGAACTCTGGGAAGGGTTCACTTTCGGAACTTGTGAGTTGAGCGAGAGGGGCATCAAGCTTCATAGTATCCGAAGTGCTGACGGCTAAAGAAAAGGCCATATCACGAGCCGAGAACGCTGCGGGCGACTGAGCTGGGACGGATTTTCGGTTCCGGCGACGATGAGCCGCCTTGTGAAAGGGCGTAGGGCTCCGGGACTTGTATCGGCCTGGACTAGCTGCGGCTTTCATCCTACAAAGCTCACGTAGATGAGCTCGGGTAGCTGCACAAGTATGGGGCCATTCAATATATGGTTTGGCGGACTCTGCGGTAGGGGTGTTGCTTCCACTTTTCATATCCACTGTTAGGTGTCCCTTAGAACCTTTCCAACTTCTTTTGGCCTCGCGTGCAACGCGCAAACAGACCCCATTAGGCGGAATACGACTTCTACCTAAGCGTATCGGTGTTACTCGCGGGTCTTGTAGATATAACATGTAAGTCGACCATAGGTGCGAGTCCATAGCCTTGGTCCATGGTGCTTTCCGAGACCTCTCTTTGCGCGGTACATCTACGTTAGTATCAGACTCGAGTTTAGGGAATTCTAGAGCCTTAAGCTCTGGACTCATGTAATTTTCATCCTCGGAAGCATGCGAGAATTGGCTGAACAGCGAAGAGCTAGTCTGAGTGGAAAATGCTGTTGACGGCCTGCTAGACTCGTACTCAGGACTTGACTCGACATCCGAGTAGCTCCACTCGGACCCAACAGACCAGTCGGGGAACTTTGTTTCGGAAGACGGCGCGAACTCTATTGCAGGCGTCTTCGGGGGCGAAAAGGTTGGCGCATTTAAGTGTTCGTATATTTCCATGCTGTCGGGCTCCTCTACCTCGATACTTGGAACTGGCACATCTGCTGCCGCGACCGACGCCAAAAACTGTTGAGTTGGCGCGTTTAGGTGCTGAGAGACATGTCGTCTCTTTAGTTTCAATCGGGGTCGTGGTGGAGATGGTAGTCTTAACTCATCGCCAGGGACCGAAGGTTCGGGTGTCTTCGGCCCCTGACCTAGACCGCGACTACTGGAATTGAATTGTAGCATTGTGGAATGTGAATGGCGCATCAACAATTCCTATACTATCCGCCGCGGTAAACCAGAATCAATCAGATAGGTGCATTCATGACCGTTCAAGAAATCCACCTCATTAATCACACCGGTAATTAAGACGTCGGGGTCTGGGATATCATGGGCGCTAGTTGCAGTTTCTCGAAGTACGAAGCTGGAAGAGTTTATGTCTATATCTGTTTCGTCGCACAATTGGGAAGATCGAAGGAGTATCTCGTAGGATCGCGGTTAAGTTTTCTTAGTTGATTGATTGTAATAGCGCATAGCTAGATTCGACGGGAATGAAACGGACGGGCTCGTGGACATGCGTTCGCAGGATTCACGTTAAGGGAATAGGTGAAGTCGTAGAGTTAAGTAGTATGCGATCGCGCGCGCGCTTCGTGCGTAGGTAGAATAGTGGCTACCACGAGGGGGATCGGTAGCCACCCTCCCAACCAAAAGATTAGGGGAGGAAAAGGAACGACAGATTAGGTATTGAAAAGAAATAGGAGGCAAAATGTAGAGAGGATGCGAAAGAGAGGATAGTTAAGGTGTGGGCTCGAGAGGGAATAGGTGGATGGGTAGTAGAATCACGTTGCGCTGCAGGTGCAACTGACAGGGGCCGATTAGGAAAGACTAGGAAGACTTAGTTAAACAGAACTAGGAACTTCCCAGGTTGTATCTCTTGTATCTATCGATCGTACATCGTAACTGCGTGCTGATCCTTACACTGGCCCACTGGAATTGTACTTTGCCCAAAATCAGCAGGCGGGAGTGGCACTGGCGCGAACCCTGCGTGCTGATTCTGGCAGTTCTAGCGGCATGAAATACAGCGCTAAGCCATTTATAGGCCTAAAGTTTTACTAGACCCCACTATAAAGGAGTGGGAAACTTCAAGCGGTCAGTTGGGGTTCCTTGCTCCAAGCCAACATTGGATGCACAAATCTCAAAGACTAGGGCTTAATGTGACTTTAGACCTTATTTTCTGGCAAGTGTACCTAACATCAACTAAACTGCCATGTATATATATGTATTGTATGTACGTGCTACTACTACATGCACTACCTATATGTACCAGCCGACTAGGTACAATACATAGATGCAACAAGAAAATTTTAAACAAAGGGGTTAGAGAGGAAAAGGAACGAGAAACCGAGAGACACGGGGGGATACCTACATATCGGTACGATTGTACTGTAAAACAGGTCGCGGATATTTTAACAAGGTTGTACCTAAATCGGTGGAGAAAAAAAAAAGATGCTTGAACCTTGAGAAGAGCAAAAGTGGTACTTGGGATATGTGGCCGAAAACTGTTAACTTGGCTACTTAGTAACTTACCTGTCTTGACGCACTTCTGCTTGCGACTTGCGACTTGCGACGACTGGCGCCGCTGCTCATGCACTCCGGACAGCAGCTTTGGCCAGCGGAGGGACACGACAGGAGTGCATATGCAGTGATCGCCAAGTGGGAGGATAAGAGGATACCGATGATAGGCAGAGGGCACAGACGCTGAGCAAGACCCCCTAGCCGCCAGCCTATATGGGGGGGAATTGGATGGAGTTGGATGGGGAGATGGGGTTCCAGTTAGATCCGGAGGAACGTACCCGTGCGAATTGGCCATATGCTCACTGTACGCGTTTGGCCAAAAGCGCGAAATCGAGTGGACGAGAATGTTTCATGCAACGCGTGAATTCACATTCTCTATTCTTTTATTCGCTCGACCTGGCCGGTTTCGTTCGTTGGACTATGCAGTACGCGCACTGGAGCTTGGTACATGCCACTGCGAACAACACATATTGCTTAGGCTTTCGAGTTCTAGAAGACCCCGAATATACCCAAACGTAAGTGAGGCGATGTTAACTGGATGTTAACATACCTAAGGTAGTCGAAGCTGTGATTGTGAGATCAAGTTAGGCAGGTTTAGTGGCACCTAGCGCATCCCGGGTGTCTCCCGTATGTAGGTATTGTGTTTGGTTGTCGCTAGCCTATTCGTCCACTATCGACTATTAGTCGACTCGAAGTACATACATAAGATAGTACATACATAAGATGCAAACACGTAGTAAAATGGGTATCAATACGAGTGGAGTTTAATCAGAACACATAGCAAGCAGTTGATCGCTCATTTTTTCTGCCCAAGCTTTTCTATATCAGTAACTAACCCTAGGAACATGACTAGGAGGACGTGTTGGGATGGCGGTTAGAAGATCTGTGTGGTACGGGCGAGACCCGACCTTCAAGGTAAGACATCATAAAATGTGACGGCATGTGACGTGACGCGACCGTTCAATGTCTCGAGGGTGAATATTGCGGCTATGAAAGTACATATCTAGATTACCTGGTACTTAGACTGCAACAATTCCTCCAGACTATATGCGATTTATAACCGAAAGGGCTGACGATAGACCCGTAGTTATACAATAACGCCCAAGACTTATCGACTTAGAATAAAATTCCTTTGTTATCAAGTCTTATATATTTAATTAGTACTGCCACAATTTTTTCAACCAATCAGATGCTTAGAATCGCCCCGCAGTTTGCGACTTTTCCCTTTGCCATTCTATCGCATAACGTCTGCAAAAGGTGCAAATGGTATAGAAAGGTCATGCAAAACGAGCTCTATCTTATAATACCAATTATTAAAACTTTTATACGCTCTTGGAATAGGTCAATTGATTTTACAAAAAATTCATCGGACGTGCACTAAGGTGTGGCTAGCCAATCAGAGGCCAGACTTTAGTTGTGGCGTCAGTTTTGCGCATAATCGCCGGCCCCCCCCCTCCTCCTCCTCCTCCTCCTCCTCCCTCTTCCCTCTTCCCCTTTCCCCCGTCCGCGTTTGAGCGGACGGGCAACGCCGCTAGTAGATATTATGAAGATGGATCATAGACTTAAGGAAACACTATAACATATAGAGGATAGCTTATAAGATCAATCCTAAGCTGATAAATTGTAAGAGTACATACACAAGCTACGCGCAGATTGTTCAGAGAATAATTTAAATATCCACTAAACATAAGTGGTTATTGCAATAACTATCGATGGCGTTGTTAATAGAGTATGGAGTTAAAGGACCTTCCACCACAGAAGTCGGAAATATATAAAGTTGATCAAGATAATTTATACTTATGTCTTGAAATGCTTAATAATACTTTCATCATACCATTTCCAATTTGAATTAACCATTCTATCATCTCACGAAGAAACTTAAGTTGTAGCCTCACTTTCAACCCCATTTACTAGCGGGCTGCTTGACTGACGAATCGGAATGTTCCGTTGAGAGAAAACGACGCGAAACTAACGCGAATCGACGCGTAAGCATGCCTGTACTCCATAAGAAGTATGAGAGGTTTCATTACTTTTACCCCACGTACATTCCACATGGTTTGGGAGGTTGGATTCGGTTCCTAATAAGTGTCAAGAATATATTCCATACGAGCTTCTCTATGCTTATTGGGTTATTGGGTTATTTGGTTCGTGGATTTTTAAGGACATTGTCTGACAGCTTTCTATCATGATGCACTTACATACATGAAGTACAGTGAACATAAAACTACCCAAGAAGTGATGATTGGCTGAGAAATAAGGTAAATCCCCATTACGTGAAGATTGACGCCATTGAATGGTCTTACTATATACGTTCCTTATGCATCCCTCCCTAAGCGGAAGTCCAACCCATTCAAAAAGACTATTTTGAAAATACTACAGTACCTAGTACCTACATAATACCACGAGGGCTCGGTCCTATTCCGAGCAGCCTCGAGGATCAATATGGTCTGGCCTGCATGCGCACTTCCGTAAATCTCCAACGAGGTCCTATATTCGGAGGAGATCGTTTATAGGCTGATGTTGTACGGCATAACGCCTCACGGTCTAGCGGCCGTATGATCAATTCCCGGTGACGATCTTGCCGTCACAGAACATTATCACCAGATCTTATTAAATTATAGATTACTAAGGTTTCTTCTTCCATTACTTAACTTATCTATCTAAAAGTAGGAACTTGATGTGCTTTTAGCGAGTAACCAAGTTTTATAGAAACCAGTTGGAGAATTTCTTTCATAAATTCCACCACGAAGCTTCTTAAGGCACAACGAGAAAAAGAAAGAAAAACCCCTGCAAAAGGAACATATATTGCTTTCGATTTATTCTTACAAAGTAATTGGTTGACATAGTTATACATTATCAGAACCCGATCATGCCTTTAGTTATAATCTGCGTCGATAGAATGTTAGAAACTTTATAGGCCATAGTGTTGTTGTTGTAAACTAAATAGCTGACTGAGTAAAAGATACGAAATGTCTAAGAGCAACAGGTAACGACCTGCGAAGAGTGCAGGTTAGGTATTTGGTATCCACTTTGATATTCCCAATCAATGTTCAATTCTACCTTCCGTAACCGCTTGCTGGATTATATAAGCGTTGCATCTCACGTGCTCCTAAACGGCGCCAAATTGGTCTGACAGCTGGCCATAGCTTGTGCTCCGAATGATGTCGATTAAAAAGCAATGTGGAGCCTCAGTTTGCTTTACACTAACATTACCTCCATTCAACAACTCCCATCATTGGCCCTGGCACAACACCTCCTCTTCGGATATTATCTCATGAAGTTACATTCAATATGTCGTCCACTACTGATATTATCACACTCGAGAACTTTGCATCTAAGATGCCACGATGGGACCCCAACCTCTCCAACCACCTCTATGCCCTAGTTGATATGGGAAGGTTTGTCACATCATCACATCGTCACCCTGTCTATCTTGAGATTGCAGTTCTGCCCAAAACCTAGCCCGAGCTACCTCGCACCCCTCTATTCCAACCGGCGGTAGTTCTTCTATTTGCTTCTTAGTAACCTTGTGATAGTAATGGCATACGATTCTCTATCTCGGATCTATCGCCTCCGCAAAGTCGCCTTCTCAAATGTTTATATCGCGAGCGCGCTGCTATCTCTTTATTTGACGCTCTTCATACATCGGCTTCAAGTGGTCCTTTGACATTTTCTTCAGATGTTATTACCCAGGTGTCTAAGACCCTAGCTCGATTTAAGTCTATCGCTGATGACTATGGCGTACCGACAGAGCATATCTCCGTATTCGCTACAGAAGCTATGCGGAAGGCTCAAAATGCAGCTGCTATGCTAGATGCTGTCTTGGAGAGTTCGGGACTTAGTATTCACGTGCTAGCGCCAGAAGTCGAGACTCTGTTTGGTTCCATGGGTGCGAGAAGCGCGTTCGACACAGTAAACGGCCTGTTTCTTGATTTAGGAGGTGGTTCGGTGCAGATGACTTATTTGAATTCTTCTGTCGATGGCTACGAAATTGCAGCTGCACAAGCTGGAAAGAGCCTACCATTTGGAGCTGCCAAGCTGATCAAGATCCTGGAGGGCGACGAGACAGAGGTTCAAGTTGCTGCTGTGAACAGTTTGCAAGAGGGTATGCGAGGTGCCTTCGCCCGGCTCCAACAGCAGTTTCCGCTATTAAGGGAGACACAGATCAACCAAGACAGTAGCGGTGTTGACATCTTCCTGTGCGGCGGCGGATTTAGGGGTTATGGCAGTCTTCTAATGCATGTCGATCCTATTCAGCCATACCCAATTCCTGCGGTTGGGACATACACTGTTGAAGGCTCGTTCTTTAGCCGGACCGAAGACATGCGCAAGGTTAATGCCGAATATGAGAGCAAGATCTATGGTATGTCAAAACGACGGCGCCAGCAATTTCCAGCTATCGCTACAGTCGTAGAGGCACTGGTCTGTGCCATTCCTCGGATCCGCACGGTAACGTTTTGCAGCGGTGGCAATCGAGAGGGTGTTCTATTTATGAAGCTCCCCAAAGCCGTGAGGGAGAAAAACCCCTTGCCACTTCTCCATCAAGCTAGTTGCAAAGAGCTCGAGATTTTGCAATCGGTGATCGATACTGTGCAATCATCTCTACCGAGCAATCTCGATCTCTCCAACATCCCGACAGTATTTACCTTAGGACTTGGTCCACTCTTTGCCAGCAATATCTGGACGCGTATGGGAGAGCCAAGTAGCGCCAACGCGGCATTTGAATTGCACCAAGCTATTAACCGTGACCCTAGTGCACCTGGTTTCAGTCATTTGGCGCGAGCAGTCTTGGGTTTGACCCTTTGTTATAGATGGGGAGCTAGCCTTGGCCCCTTTGATAAACTACTTCAAGCTAATCTACAAAGGCTTGTCAGCCAGTCAACCCCCGAAGCCAACTTTTGGGTGGAATATCTCGGCGCAGTTGCCAACCTGCTTGCCGTGCTTTGTCCGGCAAGCCCAGATTCTACGGATAGACTGAAAAGAGTCGTCAAGTAAGTAAGTTGTAACGATGAATTATTTGCGTATTAACAAGCGTACAGATTCAGCTCGACAATGAAAACTACAAAAAAGAAAACCAAGGTTCAACTGACAGTTTCGTTGTCTCCGACGATATTCGAAGCCTTAGATACGGAAGAGCTGGTCAGCATTTTCAAGATTGTTGGGAAGTACCAAGATGTCGCAGACACGACCGAGAGGAAGGTCAAGCTCACTATCCAGAGAGGGGCTTAAACTTTAGTTATTTCGTCTTAAATTATAAGCCCGATATTCTGGGCACAGCAAGTGTACTCGCTCTAACTACAAGCTACTATTATAGCTGTCTAAGAGTATCGTACACCACATTTCAAATATGGTGAGAACATGACACTTATGCAAACACAACCGAAACGACGACCCTCGCAGTTTTACTAGGGAATGTCAGTCATAGCCCCCGCGACGCTGATACCGGCAGCGAGTGTCGTCGAACAAGTAATATGCCTTTCGAAATGCTTCCTCCTTCTTTCATCGCGAGGCATAATGCAAGCTCAAATACGGTAGATGGGTATCAGCCTGTCGCTAAACTCCTTCGCTAAACCATCGATCACCCAACAGGCCAAAAATGAACTCAGACCGAAACTCTGTTTACCAACCCCGAACCCAACCAGATTTAAAAGACATAACAAGAAACAAAATTACCCAGAATCCTCGTGCTACGACGACACATTTATCGCCTGGCTCGCTTAGACGCTCGGGCTCCAGCTCTTGTACCGCCTCTTTGTGCACCGATCAACAGGACACAGAACAGACGGTCCAGCGTGGAAGAGTGTGGATACGTAGTACAGTCTTGGACGGTCTTGTCTAAAGTAAATGGTTAGTCCATTAGACACTTCAATTCCCGAGAACCTCCGTTGCAACATACAGAACTCGTCCCTGCGGATTTCCACCCTCCTGAAATCGGCATTCAGTTGCCTCTTCGCTGCGCTCAGCATCGGGCCTCCGTCTTCAGTCATAGCTTCCGGCTTCTTTTTGCCGAAACAGATCTCACACATTACGACTAAGTTGCTGAAGACGCTCGTGGTTATGGTTTGGATCTGGAGTGGATCCCCGCAAAGGTCTATGGAACAATGTGAGCCAGGTCCTTGTGTTCTAAATTAGGGTAGTCTTATTACCTTCCGATTGATTGAGCGCATATATATCCCGGTACATCAGAATAAATTCCATCATACAAGCCCACAGGGGTAATCGCTCATGTGGTTTCAAGGCCGCGTCCAAAGTCTTCCAGAACTGCGCCAAGATATCGGACTCGAGCGTCTTCATCCTGAAAACTATGATCCGCTTCAAGTCTTGACAGATCTGTCTAGGAAGCTCCTCTAGATCGGATCCGGGATATTTTTGGCAGAAAAACTTCTTTTGCCGCCAGATTTTATACATGCACCTCATGTCATAAACTTTGCGAACAAGAGAGTGCTGGCGACATGTTAGTAGGTATACGATGCGAGGGGATTAGTAATACTTGACTAACATATGGTAGAAATGAGTGTTCATCCTGGGCATATCTGCTAACTAGAACATCTAGAGCCGATTGGAAGTCGGAGGCTTCGTCTGTGAGCATCTGCCACGAAGCCCATTTAATAAGTGCAACGTCTTCGGGCGCGCCGTGAGGGTTCAAAACATATTGAGGAGCTGCCTGCCCTGGGTTGGCTTGCCACCTCTGCCATGTTTGACTATTATTGTGGTTGCTCTCGTTGCGCGAGACCGAAATTGCTAGGGGTTGTTGGGTCGCAAGACACGGCTTGAAGTATACGTCCCAACGCAATGGGTTACCTCTCTGCGACGTAACATGGGGGTTTACTTTCATCTCTGCTAGGGTCAGCTATTCAAAATTCCATTCGAACCTAAGCTTAGGTGACAGTGATGGTGGGATTAACATACTCCAGATCACATGAAAGACGAGGTCGCTACTAGCGGAAAGACGGCGGAAACACATGTGCTCTGCTAGTTCGCCGTCATCATCGTTGCAGTACTTATCGGCGTCATTTTTGCAACGCGAGCAAGGGATCTGTTGGTCACACTTCTAGTTGATTAGGAAGGAAGCCGAGATACGACCGTGGCTACTCACTGGGACCTTGCGCGTCTTACACCGGAAACAGGCGCCAATTTTGCGCATCTGGGCGACCTTATCTGGGTTATCTAGGGGGCGATGCCGCTTGCCACGGCTAAGTGGCAATTCGCCTGAGGACGAGCTGTGATATGAGGACTGCGCAGTTCCGTTGGAAGAGGCTGGGGAGAGCGGACTACTACTACCACCGAGTCCCTGGATTTCGGCTCCACTCGAACCTAGCGTACCGTCTATATCCATATGCCATGGGTAAGGCTCCACGCCGTTAGGTCTGATCTCACGAGCTGGTACAGTGAAGCGATCATCGTGTTGCTTGATCTGCTCCACGGCTTCCTTGAAGTGGAAAGAGTCCTCAGTGGACCTGGGGGAGGATGCGCCGTCTTCCTCCGAGGGACCGGAGGTTAGCCCCGGGATAGAAGAGGCGTCAGAGCGGCTCCGCGAGTCGGCATCGGCGGCTGGGGATCCTTCGTAGAAACGTTTATAATCAAAGTACTGGTCGAATTCATCCGGTGGGGCAGGAACCTTGGGTTGTCTCCTCTTGGGGAGCCCGCCAATAAAGTCAGGGATCTCCGAGGTGATCTGGGATAGGTCACTGTTGCTCATGTTGGCAGTTGCGTGGCTCGTGTAAGTCGCCTGTATATGTAGGTACGTCTCTTTGTCAGACCGTGCACGAGACAAATCAGCACACGCCAGCGGGTCGCTTCGGTACCTGAAGTGGGGGAAAACGACGATAAGTGATGTTGAGGACCAAAGGGGCACAAGTGATGAACTGTCATGAATTCCTGCTAAGACATCGTCTCATGTCGAGGCCTTGACGACCCCAAGTCCGCATCTGCGAGTACCTCTGAGAGTGCGCATTGCGGCCGTCAACTCTCATTGGCTACACCCCAGGACCGGGCCACCACAGGGCCACCCCATTGACCTATAGATACCCCGGTCTGTACCGAACTGGAAGTCTTACGGCTTGCGGAAGATTGTGTCGCACCCAAGGCGCTGGGTCCTGAAATCATGTGACAGCATGCAGCCCATGACGGAATTTCTTCTGGGCTGAAGCACCGATTTTAGACATTTATTATTGGGGGCTAGCCAATTATCTCCAAGCTATGTAGAGTTGAGAAATCGCAACTCCATAGTAAATTTGGGGTTTGGTGTATAGTCTAACTGAAGACAATTATAGATGTCTTGGACTACAAAGTTCCAAATACACTAGAAAAAAAGACTCCAAAATCCCAGTAATAGCTCTTCCGACAGAGTCGCTAACAGATAGGGAAATTTTACTGGGGTCCAATCAAGGACCGTGCAGGCCTTGCTAGGTAACCCAGTCGCTCTGCACAATTCGCATACTTGTTACTTTTTGAATATTCTGTCACACGTACCAGGTGTGTATTTATTGGAGTGCTAGACGACTCCAACGCCGCGCCTACATGAGTAGCTACATAGGTAGGTAGGGTGTGCATTTCCATGTATGATGTAGCAGCGGGTATCGAATATTGCCAGGCCGTTTCCGTACCAGCATTTGGCTTACCCCTGATCCATGATCCTTCCCATCCAGATTTCCAGACTCCAGTCTCTCACCGAACTTGGGCAAGTGGTTGCATAATCGTATCAACCTTCCGAGGGAATGCCCCCACGTTGCCAATCGATGGATCGATGGGCCGGATGGGCTGGATGGGCTAGAGGTCTGGTATATAAGGCTTTGGTCCCCCGACTATCCTTTCTCCCAAACTCTTGACCTTTTCCTCTATCCTCCCAATCCTCCTGCCGGTGCGCGCAGATATTTCCGAGTGGAAATCGGACTGGGAAGCAGACTGGCCCAAGTGGAACTGGGTACCAGTAGTCGCCGACGAGCTCTGAGAGCGACACATGGTGAGTCAATAGTAAAGTCATCAATGGCCATGTTCTCCATCCTGAAAGGATGGCGTGAGCAGTCCGGTAAGTGCCTAGTTCTCGTTATCTGAAGGCATTGTCTTCGGAGCTGTATTTTCCCGTTTACTCGCGCGAGAGGGATCTATTCCGACAATACCATCACACGCGGTAGCTAGGTTTCCAACCCTATTCTCATTCAATTGAGGAAGGTTGAGTATGGTGTTCATCTCGACGACGCAGAGCTTGAACGGTTTCCAGGAGTAGGTCTCGTAGCATTCCTGCTACATCTAAGCTGATATGGGCCTACTTTGGACCTATGGCTACCTGGATCATACGCCAAGTAAGCATTCCTGCTACGTCCGAGCTAATTCCCGCTGAGAATTGATCCTAGAAATAGCTCGGTATACTTGAGACGACGAGCCTGGTATAGACGCGCCTTGGTTCTTCCAACATATTTCTATTGAGAGAGCACACGCATCCAATGGAACTGGAGAGGCAACGGTATCGATATGGGCTCATTTCAAGTCAACAAGGGCCTAGGGAGCTTCTCAAATTAGAAGACACTTACCTGTAGGCAGTATATTCATTGTTGTGGCCCGGTTCTGCGAGTACCCGATGACAGGCGACGGGGCTGGGTATGACAGCTAATTTCGGGAACAAGCTGACCTGCCGCCGCTTCAGCTCTAACATGTTATCCTCCGAAACCTGAAATTTTTTAAAAGGATACTTCAGGTTGGAAACACCACTCACGACTTGTTGCTATGTGATATCTACGCGATGAAGGGTCAAATGATATTAATTAAGCCAAGCTCAATCGCTAGAAAGGCGTCCGATTCTTTACCATCGCTAGCAACACGAGATCGATCTATTCACCAAAACTTCGAGGTTCGAGCTATGGCTTTCTAGTTGTCCAAACACACTGCAAGGTCATGTGTGAGTAAGAATACAGTTGTATTTCAGTATGAGAAGCTGTCAACATAGCTCAAATTAGGCTCCCCGCATAGCTAAAGAACCCCTTTGTCATAGGTTTCTTAGTAGTCTGAGGATCTAACAATAAGTCTTGATTAAGGCGGAGGTTCTTTAGCAATATCTTCTCAGGATCTAGAGACTCGAGTTATGTAAGTTAATTTCTACTCCGAAAGCCACAGAAATCTACGACCAACAACAAACACTCTTTAGTTTTCTTTCATGAGGGTGTTGGCAATGATTGCTCGAATGGTGGCATGCAGCTTTATGTGTCGTATCTCAATGAGGGTCAACCATTCACAAAGTACGTATCCTCGAGAATAGTCGACTGCTGACAGCTCAATTATCATATTACATATCCGCCCGTAACTAAAATTTTATACTTAAACAAGCGATGCACAAGTTTGCGTGAGAGGCAGTTTAGAACTGGCTGTTTGCATATCAGCATATTGATATGTTAAAGGTAGGCTGACGTAACTAACCTACCTAGGTAGGGCCTATTAAAATATCGGAACTGGGATACGACCGACGGGGAGCTGTGGCTAGTAAGATATCCCTAATTGGGTAATAAAGCCCGCGTTCGAGCCACACTTGACCGGACCGATTTTGTGGCTCGCATAGTAAGTCTTTCGGGGATATAGTTTTTTAGAGAACCTAAGTAAAAATGTTGACCTAGGTTAATCTAATCAATCGTGCACTTGTTTAAGCAACCAGCAACCACGGTAAAGAAAGCGGTAAAAAGGAAAACGGCCAACTTCGGCTCGTCTTGTGGGATAATAACCAGCTATTTTATTGTTTATTTGTTTATTTGTTTAACTCTCTTCCCTTTTTTGTCTTTTCAACAAGGCTATCCCGTATGTTATTACCAAGAGTTGGCCAGCAGACTTTTTCTTTAGAAAAAAGATTGCTCACCTATCATTATGCACGTTATCCACACAAACGGCTGCTACTTGGACGACTAGTAATACAACGGAATTATCAAGCCAATCACGTCATCCCCTCGACCAAGCTGGCGGTCCACTGCAGCAACACGTCTTCGACCCCTCCCCCTCCTTCTTCTGCCACCTCTGACCACTTGCCCCTAATTAATTCTAACTTTCGCCAACTAAATCCAAATCCACATATCAAACCTTCTCCTATTTCCTCAACTCCTAAAGACCCAACCTCCAAGATTGCGTCTCGTCGTACTACTCAACTCGCCCAACACCTTAAGGGCTCTCCTTCTTCGACCGTCGACCAGAACTCGGGTAATTCAGCATCTGCATCCGCAATGGCTTCGTCTTATGGCGTTCGCAAGGTCGGTGCTCCCAACACCTTGGAGCACCGAGTCTACATCGAGAAGGATGGCGTCCCCGTCTCTCCTTTCCACGACGTCCCTCTCTTCGCCAACGCGGAGCAGACCATCCTGAACATGATCGTTGAGATTCCCCGATGGACCAATGCTAAGCTTGAGGTATGCACCATGCCAGGATAGCTCTGACATATTGGTGCAGCTTGTTTTACTAACTAGGGCCTTCCTTTTATTAGATCTCCAAGGACGAGCTCCTAAACCCCATCAAGCAGGACATCAAGAAGGGCAAGCTACGATACGTCCGCAACTGCTTCCCCCACAAGGGTTATCTCTGGAACTACGGTGCTTTCCCCCAGGTAATACATTCCACGTCGTTGTGTACCTCTTGCGTGTTTGCTTAATTTAGGTATTCACTAACACCATGTGTACCTTACGTAGACCTGGGAAGACCCCAACTCCATTCACCCGGAAACCAAGGCCAAGGGTGATAATGACCCACTCGACGTCTGCGAGATCGGCGAGCTGGTTGGCTACGTGGGTCAGGTCAAGCAAGTCAAGGTCCTCGGTGTTATGGCTCTGCTCGACGAGGAGGAGACCGACTGGAAGGTCATCGTCGTCGACATCAACGACCCCTTGGCTTCCAAGCTGAACGACGTCGAGGATGTTGAGCGACACCTCCCCGGTCTCCTCCGTGCCACCAACGAGTGGTTCCGTATTTACAAGATCCCCGATGGAAAGCCCGAGAACCAGTTCGCCTTCACTGGCGAATGCAAGAACAAGGCGTGAGTGTTAACCCCTGTTTTTATACTGGATTTACTGCTAACGGAGCACGTAGTTACGCCCTAGATGTCATTCGCGAATGCGGTGAAGCTTGGGAACGATTGATCACCGGCAAGACGCAGCCCGGCGGCATCTCTACGACCAACCTGACCGTGTCCCACTCGCCGAGCCGCGTCGGACCCGAGCAGCTGCCTCCCCTACCTCCCAACGAGGACCTCACGCCCGAGAAGATCGACAGCTCGATCGACAAGTGGTTTTTCATCAGCGGTGCTGCCGCGTAAGCTGGATATTCTAGGGTCCGGTAGAGAAAAGTTTGGCGCACTGATGGGCGTAAATCTTAAAAGAGCTCTGTTTGGTAGCATATCCGTCTGACATGCCCCGACCGCATGCGTTGGCTTAGGATGAATAGATGGTGATTCGTAAAATAGGCATCGAATTTGCCCAATCCGTTCCCATAAATGACAAATGCAATGACATCCCCGTGCAATTATAAATGCATGTACAGTTGAAGAGTGCTCCGTGATAACAACCCAAGCAAGACGCCGGCCAATGCTTATTAAGTCGAGGGATAAATTATAGGAATAAATTTGTTCCATTAACCATCTGTCAAGTCTGCCTGTTTTTGCAAGGCCCGCGAATGTCTATCGACTTCTTCGATTATGCCCTTGATACCCAACTGCTCGCCATCCAAGGCCATCTCCTTCCCATCCTCTTAAACAAGTAGTTAGCAAAGCCCGAATGACAAACGCCTAACGCTACCGTTGGGACTGTACGCACTAAATTTGACGGTTAGGGTAGCTGGTAAAGTAGAATTTCGCGGTAGGAGAGTGGTGTTTATCTGCATGCCGTGCTGTCGCGCATTGGGAGGGAGAACGCTGAGGAATAGCCTCGTGGCCCGCGAGCGCATGGAGAAGGGGTTGAACTTGGTGTTCACCTCGGTGATGAAGCGCGTGATCATTGTGCCGGCTGTCTGTTTATGAAGGTAGATTTATTAATACGTCTAACCGTATATTGTATTTTGAATTAATTTGTGTTACTTACCTGTGCATCGAATTGGCTCGTCCCTCCGGTGCTAGTGTAAGAGATTCACGATGTACGATGGAGCTTCCGAAGATTTTCTGGAGCCGGCAATTCGGGGTGTGGCTGGTGTTGATAAGCGGGTGGGATGTAGGGAATGTGGCCGTGCATCACTTACACTAGCCACGCCATAGCTTCCAATTCAATTTGGCGGAACCTGCAACGTCACCGTTAACAATAAATACATAATCCTTAACTAATAATTTCCATACAAGTACTCTTACCTATTAACCTACACGTCTCATAATTCCACACTTCACCTTTATCCTTTATGAATAGTGCCACGCAACCCCTATAAAGGGCTTCGGCTCGATTTACTCGACTAACAACAACAACATGTCTCCCGAAGCTCTAGAGAAGCGATTCACCGATCTACAAGTCCGTCTCGCGCTCCTGCAAGATGCGACTAACCAGCTCAAGGTGCTGATCGACCGCCTAGCCAACTTCAAGTTCCAGCCGGGCTCTGTGCCCCTCGGCGCAAGCGACGAAGACAATGTCGGGTCTGAGCTCGGTTCGGAAATCAACCAGATACTACGCGAACAGGAAGAGGAGCTCGAGTTGCTGCATGAGGAAATAATAGATATCCGCCCGGGAAAGCCAGGGGGCGGTTTACAACATGACAAGGATAGGCTGAAAGACGGCGCAACCCGGCTTGAGGAGGAGCTGCAGAAGTACGTAAGGGGGATTACACACAAGCTATATTTATGATATTATCTAGGTACTCAATCTAACTCCTTATAGTTGTCGAAAGGCTTTTAGGAGAGCCCAAGTCTCAGCGAAGCGCAACTTACAACTAGCCCAGCGCCAAGAGCGCGAGCTTCTCTACGCCTCCTTTTCGAGCCCCCGATCCGGCGCCTCGTCCCCCTTACCCCCTGAATCAGCTGCCTTGCTACCGCCCAGCCGAAGGAAACCGCGCGCCCGCGCCGAGATGTCCAAGGAGGAGCAGATGCTCAGCGCTAGCAGCGATGTGACGGAGTCGATGCGCAGGACTCATGATATGATGGCCGCCGAGCTGTCCAAGAGCGACTTCGCGCACAATGCGCTGAAAGAGTCGACGGCCGCGCTGTCGCAGCTGTCCGAGAATTACTCGAGTCTGGATACCATGCTGTCGAATTCGAGAGCGCTGCTTGGTACGCTGCTCAAGAGCCAGAAGACTGATACTTGGTATTTGCAGTCAGCTTTTTATATATTGGTGGTCACTATTGGGTGGCTAATATTCCGGCGTCTGCTTTGGGGTCCGACATGGTGGCTTGTCTGGCTCCCCTTAAAGCTCATATTCAAGGGCGCAGTAGGCGTGTCGAATACGGTCTCCCGGCGAAACGCACAAGTATCAAGTCCCAACCTCGACGCGTCTACAACGCAATCTAGGTCGCCGCAGGTACATATGAATAACGAGGGAGTCCAGACGGCGCAAGTCAATTATCAGTCGGAGGTGTCACGTGAGAGCACAGAAGCTATCATGGAGGAAGTCGATAGGATTATTAATAACGAAACGGCGGAAGGAGAACCCCCTAGGGCGGAAGCAGAAGACGGTGCGCAAGCAGAGGGAGAAGAAAAGGAAGAAACCGTGCTAAGGGAGCGCAACGATGACGAACCCCCTAATCCAAAGAAGCGCGTGATGGAAGTAGAAGTAGAAGAGCATACGGGCCCCCAGTCCCCCAGCAGCGAAGAAAGACCCAAGGATGAGCTGTAACATTTAGAAAAACGAATAACCATAATCCTTACCACTATCCAGTCCAAATTCTTTATTTGCGTTCCCGCGGTATATAGTTCTGTCTGTTTCGACGGATATTAATCCCTTTCAAGGCCCGCGGCCGCGGAAAGCTCCTGTAAGTTGAGGCTTAAACATTCCTTTGTCCCCGCGCGGGAGACGGGGCTCGACCGTTTTATTATTGACTTGGGCGGCATTTCACTTGCACAATGAAAAGGCGGCTGGTGGAGGGTGGGCGATGTCAAATAGATAGCCACGTAGGTGTTTTGATATGGTTAGGGACAAAAGAGATGAGCGGAGTGGCTTGATATATACGATCGTCTGTCTGCTTTGCTTTTTTTTTGTTACTCCTGGAGAGCATTCTCGTTTCTATTCCTAACTTCTAACTCAGGGCAACTAAACAAGGTACGGCTTAGCTAGCTACCTCGTACATTAGGTACATTTATGCAGCAATTTTCATTTCATTCTACTAATCTTAATCCCCAAAGTCCTCCTTACTTACTCCAAACTAATAAAAAGCACGCAGCCGTCTTGAAAACCCCCCAAAAACAAATTCCGATGCGGCTTCCGTCTGTTTGTTTGTCTGTCCGTCTATCTGACCAACCGACTCACTAACTTAATTTGACTTGACGTCCATCCATTCTAGATCTCCAACCAACTTCCAGGCCACGGGGGAAAAGGGGGGAGGGTATCATCATCATCATCACCACCGCTTCAGCCAAGCCGCCCAAGTCTATGTCCACGAAACGATGATGACGCCGCGAAACTACTGCCCCGAGCGCGGATAACCCGACACACACACACACAATCAAACACAAACAAACATACAAACACAGCACACACAAGCGTGTGGAGAAACATACATGTAAGCCAAGGCACAATAGCGCCGGAGAGAAAACATGGCGAGAGAGAGAAAAGAAAGCAAGGTCAAATTTAAATACATAAAAGTGTGTGTCTACTCCCAAAACTCCGAACGCAGAATATTTTTTTGCGTTCCAGTTCCTTATTCCGTTTTACTTATTTCTCGCTTGTATCATCTATCAATCATCATCTCCGTCTTTGATCTTCACATTTATCTATCCAGGGATATATTAAATTAACCCCCCGGGCTTTCCGTCGTCCCCAGAATGCCGTCGATGTCGAAGTCGGTACCCGCGGCCAGCGTCTCCCACTCGCCCTCTGCCAGCTTCGGCACGTCGTCGTGCCACGATGGCCGTTCCTCGGGTACGGGTTGATTAGGATGGTGGAAAGCCTGTTCGAATTGCTGTTGTTGGTGGTGTTGCTCCTCGCTTATGTGTCCGCTTAGATTTCCCCCCTGGTCCAGCGTGTAGTGAGGTTGGAGCCCCTCACCTTGGCCTCCTAGTCCGAAGATACCCAGCGCGTCGAAGTGCTCGCCACCTTGACTCATGAGTGACGGGTCTATAGGATGCTCGTTGGGGCGCTGGTGCGGATGAGGTGGTGGCGGGTACGCGGATCCCATGATATTGCCGTAGTGGTCGATAGGAGAGCTATGATATGACCCCGAGGGCGAGTTTGTCTTGTTCATATAGACGTTCTCGACAAAGGGGGTGATGTGTCCTGACATTTGGTTGCCGTACGGCGACATATGATGTGGATAAGTTGGGCGCATGTAGTCGCTCGTCTGTTGATAGTACTGGTTCTGTCCAAGTCCAACCCCGTACTCGGCTGGCCGAGGCTTGCCCGGGTTTGAGTGATGGAACGAGGACGGGTGTGCTGGATGTGGCAGTCGTGAGTGATGCATGACTGGTGACTGGTACGTCTGATACCCTGCTCTCATCCCTGGTGGTCGATATTCACTATCCGGGTCGAACATCGGTCTTGAGGAACTTCTTGACGGCGGTGCGGTATCCCAATGGTAACCTTCCAGGTCAGACCCATCGTCATCCGACTCATGGACAGTGGTGCTTCTACTACTGGTCTTCCTGTTCTTAGCCTTAGCTGGCGCGAACTTATAATCAGGGAAAGCAATGCCGTGATTTGTCCGTTCAATCTTGGAATATGTGTCGAATTGCTCTTTCAGAGACGGTGGCTCTATAGCCCAGCTTGCACCGCAGATCCGTGAGATGACCTGGTGGTTGTCGTGTTTTCTCCATTCCTTGGCTCGATTTTGGTAAGACTTTCGATAAAGCATAAATGCGTTCATCGGCCGCTTCACCTTGCCATCTTTCGACTCTCTTACTTCCCTTTGCCGCACCTCCGCGCCTCGGTTTACGTAGTCCTCGATATTGGTGTCCTGCACTGTCGTAATATCTTTTACTAAGACACTTAGCGGCGCGTCCAGTTCTACTGACGGCTCATCTGATCGCCCCTTAGTCTTCTTCTTCTTCTTGGCGCCTGCGCCTATGCTTTCTCCCCCTGACATTGGGGATTGCCTCTTGAGACCTCGAGAATTCATCATCGGTGTCCCTTCGCGCGTCCGGTTTATAGCTCGTCCGCTTCTTGTTCTAATGCTGTCTGTTTGTAAAGGGGTTGGTGGTGAGGTTGCGGGAGTGCTATAAGCATTGTGGGGTGTCTTTTATAAGAAAACATTAGTAAAGATTGATCTCAGTAGAGAATATAACAATAAAGAACAAAAGGAAATCAAGTTGATTGTTCGTCTATTGAAGTTGATCAATGTCCTTTATTTCTAATAATAACATACCAACGACGAGCCTGTATCGGGCAATTGAGGATACGGGCTTGGCTCCATCTGATAATTTTGCTGTTGATATCCGCTACTATATGTAGTGACGTGGTCGTATATGGGCATGGCCATCTGCTGCTGCTGCTGCGGCGCCGGAGCCGAAGCCGGAGCCGGACTTGAATATCGGGAGGGCGGTTTTGAATTTATCTGGCCGTGCACCTGGACCGACGACACGGTCGCATTATGCTGTATAAGCTGTTGGAATTGGTTTTGGAGGACGTCGTCGGCGGTTGTAGAGGAAGGGGGGTTGTTACTGTTTGAGGGTGCTGGTGATGACGGACCGGCTTTCTCCATGTCATAGGTTATTTCGTACTACACTATTATGCGACAAGCGGGAGTAGGTCGTTGAAATCGATCTTTAGGGGGGACAGTGAGAAACTGTAGTAAATATTGAAGAAAGATGGATAACCGTAAAGATTGAAGATAAATAAGGAGGCCACTTTCAAAGAGCCGCGGGATTTCCCCTGAGCAAGGATAGAGACAGCGTACGCCCACGTGTAAGGGAAACTAGAGGGCGTCTTCTCGTCAACTAGTTGCCTGTTCTGTTTCGTTCCTTCCTCTTAACCAACAACCAGCAACCGGCCAGACTCTTGCTTGACTATTATCAGATAAAAGATTGGTGAGTAATGGATATTACGTTCATCTACCAATACCCAAGTCCGTCAACCTAGATGAAGTACTGATGGTGGCGAATATCTTCGGATATGAGTTGCCAACTAGGAAGACCGATAAGATGAATGTAGGTACAAGGAGGGACTAGTACACAGCGTCTCCGTGCTTGTGTATGGTCTCCACCAGCTTTACCGTGACGTAGATTGGCTGCCAGTCTCTAACTTGTCTATTCAGATATGTCTCTGATATTAATAACCCAGAGCGTAGTGGACGCGATAAGGCCGCGGGTGAGATCAAATAGTGAGTAAAGTCGAGAGAGACATATACAGCAAGAAGGCAAGGAGGCAAGGAAGAAGACGTCTCAAAGCAGAAATCAGTATCTTATTGATTCAGATATCCTGGAAGAATATCGAATATGTAACGGGCAACCGGTTCGGGTTACCACTTTTGAGGTTGTTCCAACTACAGAGATGCCGGTGCTTTCATTTGGACTTTCTCGGTCTGTGAATAGGTGAGTAAGTCTTCAATTCTAGTGGCCTGCATTGCCTTCCTGCTTCGCCACATATATGCCATCAAGCTGTATCTTTCTGCAACTGGAGAAGCAATGTGCGCGTCCAGACAACATAGGATACGTTTCTTGATAGTGTAGCCTGCAGCCGCAGGCATAGATCTATCAGAAACCAGGTTTGTCTCTGGCCGTGACACTGCAAGGGAAGAGGGCATGCAGCCGCATTCGGTCATGTGAGCAGGAGAGAGGAGAAAGACGAAGCGTAGAGACCCAGAAGGACGTACCTATTGCATGATATCTGCCTGATGGGATGTTGAGCTGTCTGTAATATCCTTGCTTTAGCAGCGCCGCGACGAGGTTTCTCTTTTCTCTCGCTATCGCTTATATGTGGGTGCTTCCTCACTTTGTCTCGTTGTTAAATCTGGAGAGCCGATGGCAGAAGCTGAACCAGAGTCTTGGGATAGAGAGATATGTGTAAGGCTTCTCTCTCCGAGGGGTGAAGTATGTGATTGATTGATGAGTTCACACCCCTTTCTTAGTGGGTACAGTGCAATAGGTAGGCACAACGAGTTACTGATTGATGCAGCCTCCCCGGCCTATGGTCCGCACGAGCTTCCTTTATTTCTTTGTTTCCACTCCCTCGCCAAAGGAATTTCAGCTACCCACGTGCCGCAGAAGTAGCAGGAGAGGAACTAGTATCTCCGTAAGGCTGGCAATTTGGCTATCGATGTGACTGTTCTCTTGAAATGGATCCCGGTTCCTTGAGCCAGATAAATTGATGGAGCGCGTGGAAATTGATCTGAATATCGACCATGTAAAGTTATCGATTATTGCCGGCCAACTGTATAAGCATCCTTCCCTATCCCTATCAACCCAACAAGTTGTATAGCACGACAATAAACTGCATGTATAGATGGATAAGTGGAAAGGACCAGATAGAGAACTACTGCTAGATGCCGCCTTTGTTGACCCAGCACGAACGACGAAAAGCAGCGATAGGTAACAAGCAACAACAAAAAGAAACATCTTTCTAAACTTCCCTTTCAAAGTAGTATTCCTGGGGCTATAGTATTTGTATGGCGGCTTTCTTCGGGAGGTAGAATGCGGCCGCAAGGTTGCACATTACCGCTTTCGGAACGCAAGAGGGAAAAATGCGAGGCATTGTACAACTATACAACATGTGCTGGCCTAGAAAATTACTTTAGATCACTTATGGAGCTATGGTAGCCCTAGCCGTGTTCGGGGGCAAAAGGGAGAGAATCTAGGAACTGTACTTATGCTAGGCACCGAACATTCCGGGCCGGTAGAGAGCGAGAGAGAGCGTAACTGGTATCGTTAGTGCTGTGCTTCCTAACGTAGATGAAATGTAGCCTATACCTAGTTCTCTCTCCCTTTCTCGCTTTCACATATGCTCTTACACCTGCTAACGCCGATAGCGATGGACTCCCACTTAACTATTGCCCGCTAGGGTAAGACATGTACAAAAAAATAAAATAAAATAAAAGGATAGCGTATTGTACCCACATGATACTAATGGCCGCAGATCCTGGGCTGATAGACTACATGCAAGATTGCATGAGATATGCTGCATAAGGGACCGGGGAGCTGAATGAACTTGATCCCCGAGCAACCCAGCTTTTTTTTTTTTTTTGCCACATCCTCAATACGACTAGGGGGGAATTATCATCCAGTTGCCCACTACGAGTTGCTTTTGGTAGTGCTTTGACATTGATTTCTGAAGGTTTGCCATCACTGGGTACCGTCGTAGCTACTCCTGGTCGATGTGAGGGACTGGAATGTTGGTTCCTGTATAAGTCCCGAAAACGTGTCTCCCACAGCTAAATTCTCCAGTGGCGCGCATACCCCAACATTCCTTTGAGAATTTGCTGAGAAGATTAGCCCAATGCAGACAGACTGGCACTGGATTCTTTCTTCCCCTCTTCACCGTACCCTCTTTTGCCTAGCCGGATCGCAGCGTACAAGCGGCCGGCCAAGACGGCCATGACGCGTTGCTACTAACCGCTAAATAGGCCTTAGTAACTACACCAGAGAGGTAGCAGAGTGAAGAGACCATCTCCGAGCTCTCAACATGTAGTGTCTTCATAGCTCTATAGGCCAACCCCTTTATCCTGGGGGTGGGTTAATCTCGGCATCAGCTCCGTAGCCAAGCAAGAGGGTCCTACTGGCTGTTGATTAGTCCCGTTTATCTGCAATATGGACGTTAACTGCAGTATTCATCGGCTGTTAGTGCTGCCTTTCCTAGTGACGAGCATGTATGACTGGCAGATCAGATCGTGCCTGGGCATTTGTTTGCAGCCGCATCCCTGTACCGTGCGACGGGTATTTGCACTAGCTCCGCAGACTGTTTGAACCTCGGTCCTAGAAGTGCTAAAAGGGGGAAAGCCCAACAACTAAAAATTGACGTACATTTATGTTGATGAATAAGAAGGTAAATTAGTTTAGTAAAAGCAGTATCGGTAGTTCTAGTCGTATTGAGAGAATATTGAGGGAAAAAAAAATACCATGGCTTAAGGAGGCTTAATCATCATCTTCCTTCGAAGAGAGGTATGTAAGAAATGGATGGGCATCATAGTGGAAGGATGCTAACGTGCAGCATCGCGTATGCGCCCATACATATATACTAGCTGGCCACTTGGTTGAAAGACCGGCTTGTATTCTCTTCTTTTCTTTCGTCTTTTTTGGACTCGGGGTCTGTCTTTGAGGTCATCACGCAGTTAGCTCTTCTCGGGTCTCTTTTTTTTCTCCCTTGCTATGTACTGTCTTGCTCATAACCCGGATGTGTAGAGCTATAACAATGAAACCATTAGAAAGAACCTAGTTGAGCTGTCCCCTCACCTTCAACATCTCCATACAATAATATTTAATCAGATATTAGTAATGCTGGTTATCAAGCGTGTATGACTCCTTCGTCTTGCGTTGTTCGTTCGCTTGCTTGCTTGACTTTAGGTAGGTAATGGCACTTAGAAGCATACAAGCAAGTGCGCACCATCCAACTTGCTTTTGCGTTGCTAATAGCGTTTCCGCACGCACCAGTCTGCTCTTATTCTGTCTCAGCGCTCTGGCCAACAGTTCGTGCGAACATTCGGGACTTGTGTGACAGCTCAACTTCGACGGCATGACGCATTACCCAATAATAGCTACCAGAAGTCTGGGGTTGATTAGGTTGGGCTTTCCAATAAATCTCTTGACAGATGCAGGACCGGCCAGCTTATCCTAGGCTCTAGGAAATATGCCCTGTCTAGTAGGATGCTTAGACCCGCTCGAGCTGCGAACTGCTGTGCATTTATGTATGCAATCTGCAGCTTACCGAGGAGAGAAACGTGGAGTCGGTGTAGCTGTCTACCACTGGGAGAGCTTTGCTTTAGACATTAAGATGAGAAATACCACGATAGAAGATGACAAGTAAGAAGTAGATGGGGAGACGAAATAGAATGATACACTTAAAGTGCAAGCGATATATCTGTTATTGGTACGGAATACGCTGAACAGTTCGTTTACCTTAGGTACATGATGCCAACTGAGATGAAAAGTGATGAATTCGTGTTCTTGTTTTCATTAGCACGACGATTTAGAAAAGTATCGACCCCTAAAAAGTAATTGCTAAAAAGTAATTACCGTAGGGAAGGAGACTTCCAATGAGCGGTAAGGCGTCGCGACCCAACCTTAGTACATGCATGTAGGCGGGTACATGTACCTCACACGGCTGCTGCCGACTACCTTATGTACCTAATTGTAGGTACTTGCTGAGAATCTTTAAAATGGGTCCCTCATAATATCTTGTATTCTCCTGAATGTTGCGCTATAACCTTAGAAAACTACCAGGCTCAGCACTACTTATGCGTTAATGCATGCAAAAACAACGTATTATAACGTTTCCCTTCTAGTTTACATTTCAGGCTTGGTTTACCTGTCTTCTGCGCCTTAAAATGCATTATCCGTCTAAACCAATCAGAAACCCCTACTCCTGCATGCTTCTAACGAGTTTGCAGACGCATCCCTTTCCCATTCCACGGGGAAGAGATCGACGTTACTAGAACGCCTAAGCTTATCCACCTTTGCATCCGTATGCTAAAGAAAGCTGCCTAATATCAATGCTAGAATTGGGCGCATATGAAACCTGTATCCTATCTCAACTAGGACGCGGTCGAACTCGCGGTGCCGAAAAGACTGTGCTGAAAATATGACCAGTCTCTAGACTACATGACAGATGGGTCTACTCTTGGTGGCCTGTAACAGCCTAGTTGGCGGGCCAACTAAGCCATCATCCCAAGACGTTTCTGACTATTCATCCCTAGTGATACCACCTGGCGTCTGTGATGCCGGCCGTATAGGGTCGGAAGGTTTGACAGGAGGCGTCAGTATTTGCTGTGAAGGTGAAGGGGACAGAGCCGTCACTGGGGGAAGAATCGAAGATGCTGGTGTCGAAAATAGGCCGTTGCCCGATTGCTGGTGTGGAGGCGGCGAGCGTTTTAGCGGCGAGATCCCATTTTGGATCGGCGGCAGACTAGGCGTTGCGTCAAGCCGTGCTCCTGCTTGGTCAAACTTCTTAAGCTGTGGAGTAGACAGTATTGCCTGTTGAGCATTGGTGTCACTGCTCGAAGGGCGTGCTAAAGCGGGAAATGATACAGATGGTGGCGAAAGAACTGGAAGACTACTGCTTGCGGCATCAAAAGGCTGCTTCAAAGGCGAATCAGCTCTGGCGGCCACGGGAGGTATAGAGGTGTCCGCATTAGGCGGGAGGTTACTCGACTGTGCGGATTGAGGTACGCCGTTAGCTTTTGGTGACACGCGGAATACACCCTTTTGCGGCGCCCGGACATCTCCGGAACGACTTCCAGAGGTTGGCGACGCATTGAACATGGTTGAGTAGGCCCTTGCTTTGTTGGGCGACTGCTCTGGAGGTGATAAATTTGGGTGCGGCGAAGAGAATGGATGAAGCCCATCACCATTAGTGAAGGGTGAAGATGGAGGAGGGGCGTTAGGTTGACCTGCCTGCTTTACGGGGATCAACGGCTGAGTAGTGAGCTGCGTACTAGTAAGTCTCGCCGGTATCTCGACCGCAATGCCAGAGCCTTGGGTGAGTCGAGCACGGTCTGGAGTAGGCGAGCCGTCCGACTTTGTGATAGGAGGTGAAGATGAAGCATCCTGTCGATTAACCTTTAATTTGATGACCGTAGCGGACTTTGGCGTTGAACTCTTTCGGCGGCAACTCTTGCAGATAAAATGAAAATCATCGCGATCGGCTTCTTCTTCGCTAATGCCAACGCATTTGCTATGCAGCCAGACGTTGCATCTCTCGCATGCAATACTGTGTGTTCCATCATCAACCTGGCCGTAGACGCCACAGACACAGTCAAAAATCCAGTCATCTTCTTCCTCCTCAAGCTCTTGCAGGGCTTGCCTGTTCTTCTCGATTTCCGCTTTCAACCGCCTCTCCGATAAACGACCGGTCCCAGCGCTGAGGTTTCTACTATCCTCAGACAGCTGGGCTAATTCTTCTTCGTGCTGTCGCCGGCGGACCTCCCGTTCTCGAAGTCGTTGCTCCCGAGACATCATGCGGTTGTCGCGTTCTTTCTCCATTTTTATACGTTTTTGTTGCTCTTTTCGAGCCGTCACCTCTTCCGCTCGGCGTTTCTGTTCCTCTTCTTTAATCTGCTGCTCCAAACGTTGTTGTTCGGCCTTATTAGCAAGGCGGCTCGAACGCTTGGCATGTGCCATCTTTTCGAGATTGAGAAGCTCCTTCTCCCTCTGTAAGGCTTTGCGCTTTCGAGATTCCTCTTGCTTCTCTAGAATAGGTAAAAGGTGGTTTTCGATAGTACTCTTTAGGACCTTTTCATTGTCGTCACGGGTCTTTCGAATGGTATTAAGGAATTCTTGTACTTCTGTGAGGCTCGCTGCAATGCACTCCCACTTCGCACCCCCCAGACCGTCATCCTCCGGTTCAGCAGGTTGATCCACGTCGGAAGCAGAGCCGTCATCATCATCGCCACCGTTTTGCGCTGCGGATCTTGATACGCGTCGGCGTTTGGCAGCTCTTGCTGCTGCTTTGGCCTTTTTGGTATTTTTCTTGGGTTTCCAGGGCGCAGGGGTCGGCGGGGCTTCTGTCATGCGGTATATTCGGTTATCGTCTAGGATATAGTAAATGCGATCGTCACTATCCCATCCAGAGGGTTCGATTCTCTGATATAATATTAGCGCTTCTTTGTCAAATCTCGGGAGAGATCTTCGTACCCATTCTGTTTGATCGCTTGGCTTCTGCTCATCCATCTTTTCTCGAATTCTTTCGGGATGCAACATCACCCATTGAGTAAGCTGCTGCAATATTTTGATCTACAGTCGAAATATTTAGTATTGTACGATTGTCTACTATGCGACCGACAAACCTTTGTGAAAGCGTCGAAGTCGTCGAACTTGGCGGGCGTGTCCGCGGTACCAAACGGATTTCGATCGGGGGCCTTAGCAACGTATTGCCGCCGCGTATATTCGTCGAAGAGGTCCGGTCTTAAAGATGAGTCAACAATATAACTTTTTGGAAATGTGTACTGCGATGAGACATACGTTAAGCCGCGATGCGACGATACAAACTTGAGCAAGGCGAGGCCAATGTTAATTAGAACAGTCGAACGGGGTTTTAGGAACTCGGCTTCCAGATCCTACCACAACACAGTGTTAGCGCTACGGATCGATATTAAAGATCTCGACAGGGACTATTAGCTGAAGTTAAGAGTGACAAAGAGCACGTACATCTATCTCTAGATTATCGTCTATCTTCACGACTTTGCCAAACAAGTATATCCATTGGAACAGGTTGGCAAATTGCCAAGTATTTCTGATGCGATGAAGTAAAGATGGCTCCTTGGGAGACTCCTTGGGAGGCCCTCGCGCCTCAGCTTCCGGTTCGGTATCGCGCAAGGCGCGCTTCCTTGATGAAACCATGACGACGAGTGCACCGCAGTTTTTGATGACCGAAATATATGCGGTTAACAAATGCGCAGGGGATTCAAGGGAGGTTTAAGCGGGCTTAGAAATAAAGTGGGAGTTGGTCGGTGTGGTCAGTGTCGTCGGCAGGCGAGAGGAGGGCAGATAGAATTAGGGTTAAGGGAAGTTAAAGATGGGTAGGTACAGATAGAATGAGATATTTCATAGCGACGAGAGAAGTAGAGTTTGATTATGGTCAGTACCTAAAATAAGTTGGGCAGGATACGTCGTGGGTATTGTTGACATTTAGAAAAGCGCACAGCTACATTCGGCAATTAATAGAGTGACGTGAGGTGAAGTTGATTATATGTACATAGCTGTGGTAGGTATGTAACTTTGGGGAATAAATTTCTAGGCGCGATTTGGGAGTTTGCACTTCAGGCCTATTTTACGCGACGCAAATGTACACCCAGAATTGATACTTACCTGCAAGCAGAATAGCATGTGGATCTCACTTACGCGCCGCAGCCCACCTAAAAAGAGGAGACCGTGGGGCCAAGCCACAGAGTCTAGATGTATATTAGGTACGTACCTATCTCATACTATACATGCATATGCAGGTAACGAATGAATGAATGCTAGAGAGGCATGAGACGCTCAAGCCCAAGTCATGATTTGACTTGCAGATTATAAGAAGACTTTTATATCCGTAGTGTATACTTATCTATATCATATACCGTATAATCACCTATTATATCCTAGAATACTGTTTAACCATCCCGTGAAACAACATCAACTCTCATTAGAGACCCTCCAGCCTTCACTAACTACTATCTCCGCCGATGATGGTTTAGACATAAACACCGTAGTCTTTTGCAGGTGCTAGATCTAAATGATAATTTCTAATCGTTCCAAAGGCTTCAAAAATCAAATTAATAGCAATCCTAACAGTAATTATAAGGGTTGCCACTTTATACCTAGGTACCTAGTAGGTTAAGTGACATCACGACAATATAATGCGGGGGCGGAGCAACATCATTTTCAATATTAAAAGCCTTGGAGGATATCTTCGAAACCCGGAACTCTAATAAGTTTATTACCAATGAAATAAATAAAAACCAAAGACTGAAACCTGAGAACATGTTGATCTATTTACCCACATGCATACTCCTTTTCTTATTAGAAGCTTTACCTGTGACCGGTAAACACCAACCTATCGAGCAGATCATCATTGCTCCATCTGAGCAGCATCGGCTAGATTCAGACGTATACGAGGTCCAGCATGAGTACGTGCATCTCAGCATACCAATAACAGCCAACGTAGGACCCAACTAACAGAGCCAATATCAGGTTGAAAAAGGCAGAAATCTTTCCAACAGGTAAGTCTCTACTTACAGATCTAATATATGGCTAACCAATGATAGTCGTTGACAAATTCCTCCCCTCCTTTCTCCTCGACGCGGAATGGCCGTCAGGAGAGCGTACGGAGCTAGGGAATACCGTGAAGGTGGACGACGTTCAAGACGAACCCACCATCACAGTACGTCAGAGCCACTCTTCATTGTTGTCGGCTGAGCAGCGTTCCAGCGTGACCTACACAATCATCATTACTGATCCGGACGCTCCATCTCGCGATAACCCGGAGTGGTCCGAATTCTGCCACTTCATCGCCACGGGGGTGGATATCTCATCATCGGAGCCCGCTGCTCTCCGTTTATCTAGCTTAAAGGACATTATACCGTACAAGCCGCCTGGCCCGCCACCCAAGACTGGAAAGCATAGATACGTGTTCCTGCTATTAGCTCCCGCGAACGGTACTACGGACCCGCTTCACCTGACCAAGCCGGAGGACAGAAAGCATTGGGGCACGGGTAAAGCAAGACATGGCGTGAGGGATTGGGCAAAGGAGAATGGCCTTAAACCTGTCGGTAGGTATTTGAATAACGCGACAATATATCATCCTCATGGCACTTTCGATACTAACGAGAGCGTAGCCGCGAATTTTATCTATGCTCAGAATGAGGCACAATAATGACCTCCATACCCTCCGTACTCTCCATAAATACCTATGTTTTGAGTGGTATTAAGCACTTATGCTATGAATATCGTTCATGAGGCGTTTATTATGAGAGTAAAGTTTCAATTAAGCGGGAATAATCGAGCGAGAAGCATAAGTGTTTTCTAATTGCTCACTAATTAAGAGGTAGTTTTGAGCATTGTCATCCATTCCACACCACCATCTCACCAATGCGTATCATCGTCATAAGTAAATTCATGACTCCGACCCCATTACCACCATCTACCCCTACATCGTTATCATCATCTCCTCATGTGTAGTTGTGACTATCTCTCTAGGCGTCAGGTGTACTATGCGATCACGGTCACGGAACCACTCCAACGCTAGTCGAAGTGCTTTGCTCGTGTACACAGCTTCCGCTCCATCTTCAGCATACTCGGTACCTTTTACCTTCGGCCTGACAGATTCATAGGGGGCATCCAAGCTACCACAGACGTCTTTGTCACCAACAACCCAAAGAACATCTCTGTGTCGGGTAAAAGCTACACATTGCCGCTGTGCATCCTTAAGAAATCCCGGGTTGCTCGTGCGAGTCATAATGAAGACTGCAATATTACTCTCGTTGCCCTGAAAAGAATCTGTGGTACTGATGGGGATAGTTGAGAGCAATGGGTCCGACTTCCATTGCTCCTGCATATACTTCTTCATGGCGTTATATGGAACAATAACAACAAAGTTTTTTGCAGTAGTGATCTTGGCTGTTATAGCGTCGGAGATTAGTTTTCGAGCGTGTGCTGCTTGTCCGGGATTGAATGCCGATCCGGACTCGTCAACATAGCAAGAAGTGTTCTCACAGTGAAAGAACACAGGCCAGAACTTCTCGTAGTTTGCTTTGAGACCAAACTTCGCAAGCCAATTCTCCACCATGATAGCAATTGTGTGATTGGAGCTAGCGCAGAGGTCCTCGTCGTAGGAGAAATCGAAAACATCCTTGTAAAACAACTCGTAGACTAAATCAAATCCACCGATAACCATACGACGCTGACGGTTGATGACAAAGCACGGCCAACATATCAATTTGAGTTGCTCCAGAACAGAAATCTTGCCCATCTGTGCGAACATGTTCGCATACTTTCCGTCCACGCGCCATAATGCAGTCATGGCCGTAGGAGGGAGTTGTCGTGGATCTCCCGCCATCACGACAGGTCGGCCATCAATCCAGGGGACGCACGCTTCGGCAATGCCCATGCAGCCAGCCTCGTCCAATGCAGTCATCTTGGCTATGTCGCGGTTGAATTTCGCCACGGGATTGTCCTTGCTTCCATGGGTTGTAGAGGCGACTACGTGTGATGCAAGGCAGATCTCCTCCATCAATTTCCTCACAAATCCCCTCGGCGATAGCGGCTTAGGGGGTTGGGTGGCCTCAGGCTCCTCTCCGAACTCTCGCTCCCAAGCCGCCATCTTCTCGTTCGAGTCCTTCATTAGCGCATCCCATTTCGTCTCTCCGTCAACCCAAGACAGAAACATGGTCCACTTATCATCCTCCTCGAGACGCGAGCGGATTGCATAGAGGGCCGAGTCATCGTTACGTTCGAGACCCCAGCCCTTATAGCAGACTACCTTCAACGCCCACTCGCACAGCGAGTTTTCGTGGAACCATCGGCGTATAGTGCCCGATTTCAAGGGTTCCCAAACAGAGGTATCATTACGACCAGATCGGACCATGTTTATAAATGCTGCAATATTCACATCCACGTTGGTGACATGGACAATGATTGCATATGAACACTGAGAACCTCGGTAATTTTTGTTGTAGTGGTCGACTGCCTCTTTATTCAGCCGTACTATACGCTCGACGAGGCTGCTAACGGCAACATGGGTCGGAGCACACGCCATGATTCTGTCGTGTTCCGGGTCCTGCAAACACATGTTTAAAATCGTAGCAAGCATGTTCGTCTTGCCAGACCCCGGGAAACCAAGGATGGGCAGCACGCTCAAGGGGACGTTAGAAAGGAGCTCCTTGAACTTGGGCAGATCCTTTCCGATAGGTCTAAGAATGATATCCACGAGATTTGGATTCTTCCATTTCTCTTTATAAAAGGCACCCACGGCATTGAATGCAGGAGAAAGTTGCTTGTCTTTAAAGCTTGGCTTCGACACGTCCGCCTCGATGCCTTGGCCACAATGACCGCGAGGCTGGAGGGAGAATCCGGGTAGGTAGGAGCCATACTCGGAATCCTGCTGGGGGTCAGGGCGCGCGAGAAGTTCATCCCAGCTAGATGGACCCGGGCTTTCCGCGGCGTACGAAAAGCCCGGCAAGAGTGAGGTCAGAGAGGCCCCTTGAAGGATCTCGCCTTGGAGGCGTCGGCGAAGCAACTTGTCCATCTTGTCGGACCTATTAGTCTGCTCTTCGGGCTCTTCGTCCTCTTCAAGCATTTGGTCCTCTTCAGGCACTTTGTCTTTTTCAGGCACTTGGTCTTTTTCAGGCACTTGGTCTTTTTCAGGCACTTGGTCTTTTTCAGGCATTTGGTCCTCTTTAGGCATTTTAAGCATTTTGTTGAAATGCTTTAAAATTGCGTTTAAAGATCCGCGTTTAGCCAAATTATTGGCTGCATTAACTCGCAGTTTTGCCACAGACAGCGATGGATCAAAAAGCACCCAGATCTTCTCCTAGTTGACCCGGTCATTCTGATCTGAGATCTTGGATTTCTCCACGACCTTTATAGCCTGTTCATGTGTCCTGTATTGTGGGCTCTCGGGATCTCTAGGACGGCACGCACGGAACCTGAGGAAGCCGTTTGTGTCCAATCCCCTTATGGTACCCTCCCAGAAGTTTTCGTTTTCAATGACCTCGCCATCGATAAATTGGGGCGGCTGAAAGAAGATCTTCAAGGGGCAACCGGGCTTTGTCAGGATGCGCAAGGCGTCTCTGAATGCCTATGAATCATCGTTAGCTCGAATGTTAGTTACGGTAGAAATGGTATTATAGACTCACAAGGATTTCGGGAGTTAACTCAGCAACCACTTCGTACTCCTCGATCACCTCCGACTCAGTATCACCACCAGCTTCATATGAGAAAGACGGGTTCTGGGGGATCATGAAGCCAGCCTGTACTTCCATACCACAAATCTGGTTTGCATCCTGAAGCAAGGGGAAAGCATCTTGAACGACGCTTTGGGTAAAGCAGGTAAGCGCATTGTTCAAAGAGGCATGAACATATACCTTCTTTAATTGCTTCTCTGCCCGGAAGTTGGGGATGGTCTGTAGGTACCGTTTCATATCCCAATGAAACCTAGATTAAGACAGAAACATTAGCATCAAGCATAAGGTAAAATATTGATTAGCCACTTACTGGTTTCCAAATGGATAGGAGAATTCGAAGCCCACGACGGAGTCACGAGCTGCGCTGATATATCTCTGATTTCCGGCTGCTTTCATGAGGAAGGACCAGGTCCGCAATTGCTGCATTTGCGAGAGGGTGATGGGCGCGCCATCAACGCGTCCGTGGCGGTGGAAAGCGGCGTCGGCAGCCTGGTCGCGGCCCTCGAAAGGCCAGGGCCAGCCTTCACAAATCAACTCAGCGTCGTCGTGAAGGGTCATGGTTATGCTGAGCCAAGGTTGATCCACCTTACCTCGGAGCTGTTCGGGAAGGGCGTCCGAATCGGGCGCGATTTCCGCGAAGGTAAGCTCTACTTTTCCCGGATGGGCGCCGAAAAAGATATTGTGAACGTCGGACGGCCTATCAGCACCTCGTGCATAATACTGATATACACCATCCACACGACGGGGGAAATGAATGGTGAAGCCGACGTAAGGAGGGGATTCTTGGATGGCGTTCCATACAAACCACGACTTGTAGTGACCCTCAAGGTCATCAAGCATACTGCCACCGCCGCAGAATGCCTTAGTCTGGGGGGCCCACAAGACACAAGGTCTACGATCGAGTCGTCCCTTAGGGGCGGAACCTCCAGCTTTGGCGCTAGGGTTGCCGGAGGCCTTAGTGCCCGCCTTGCGGGGAGGCATGACTAGAAAAGCATCGTTAATTACATATGATCTCACGTATGCGGTATGCAATAATAATGATGTACTTACTCGAGGCGATCGGTTGAAGGCCACAAGACCTTGATAACTTTAAGGTAGTTATAAGTAGGTAGTTACTAACAAAAGAATGTCAGTTTAAATTATGCACAATGCAAGAGAGATAAACAAAAGAGATAAAATAAATGATTAAACAAACTCACATTAAGTAGGTATAAAAAGATTAATAGGCTTGGTTATTAATAATGTTAGCGTTAAGTTAACTACTTGATAACGCGAAGTATAATATTCGCGCCGGCAAGCACATATAATAAACGAATATGTTTCGTAAGGTTTCGCAAGGGGAGAGGTTGCGGGTAGTGTAAAGTGTGGTTAATTGTGAGAGAAAGTTGCGGAGAAAGTTGAATAAAATTTTGTGGGAAGAGTTGTGCAAATTGTGCAAATGGATATGCGGGACGGCCTTTTCTGCCTGTCGGGCGGTGAGAGAATTTTGCCAATCAGAGCTTTGCCCTAGGTTCTTTCCCCACAAATCAGATGAAATCAAAATAGAGGCGCGTGCACAGACCATAGAAGACACGGATCACAACAGATAAGATAAAAAGACAACCTACTGTAGTTTCGACTTGTATTTGTTAAATTTGACTTGAAAGACCTAGCCAAGGGGTTTTAGGTATGATGATGGTAGAATGCGACCAGGTAAAAAACCGCGGTTTAGAGGATGAAGTTGACTGCATAGTATGTATGTAGAAAGCATGGCCTTGGCATTTAGCCTTATGTAGGTAGTTTAGCCCGGTACGTTATGACAGGTGCGTACTGAATAGCTGCCAGCTGATTGGCACACGGGTGATTACCCAACAATATAGAGATGACTTTTTAAGCAGTTACTACCTAGGTACCTACCTAAAGCGAGTCTGGCAAGTACCTTTTTTAAAGATTTTAAAGTTTAATCTTTCTGAAAGAATATTGCGCCTAAACTCTGGAAATTGATAAGGTCATTAATAAGGAATTTAGATAGGATTACGTAAAAATAGCTGGAAAATTGATAAGACGCGCACATGACTTTATAAAGCTTCACGTGCGAGCTTGCGAGCACTTGGAAACGCCCCGCGCGAGCTTGCGAGCGCGGGCCTAAAAAAATTTTGAAGCTCACTTTGATTAAGCGTGTCATCTTTAGTGCAGGGGCCATGCTAACTGATCATAGAAGTTAGTTTCGATAAGATAACGACAAGATTACGTAATAATAAATTACTAGAAGGAAGGCGTGACCGGGCAAATTTCGGGTGCAATGCGTACTTTCCGAATTTATATACGGAAAGAGCGAGGCAACTTCCGCCTTCGGGCATTTGGTCAATTTGAAACGATACAGAGAAGATTAGCATGGTGAGCCCCACTATTCAATAATAGACCTTCACTATGCAGAATTTATATACTAATTGTTCGCAGGCCCCTGCACTAAGGATGACACGCTTAATCAAAGTGAGCTTCAAAATTTTTTTTGGACATCTAAGGTTCTTTCCGAAGGAGTACCCGAGGGAAAAACTTAAAATTGTGGGGGCGCCAATCCAGAAGAAAGGGCGTTCGAGTTCAGTAGAAAACACCTTAGCGTAACTTTCTTTTAGCACCTCCTTCCTCGATTTGACAAGAGTCCTGTGAGATGTACCAAGGTACATCTCAACACGTGACTGATCGTCACGTGTCATTCAGGCATTCAGATTCATCTTGAGTGTTTGTAAAAAAAAAATAATACTTGTGCTGTCTTCATACATTCGACGACCGCCCCCTTCGGGTGCTGCGCTTTAATTAAGGATTAGCCCTGTAAATGGGGATAGCGTACAAGGATTAGGGCGAATAAGAGGCTATTCCCACCTTCATTAAATCCTGAAAAGGAAACAATATTTTCATAATATCACGAAATATTACGAAAATGGATGGAAGTTTGAAAATACTTTTGGAATCTATGGGAAGCCCTCCCATTCGGAAGTATTTCGGATCAATCCCGAATTACAGGGCCAATCCTTAATTAAAGCGCAGCACCCTTTAGGGTGCGGTCGTCGAGTTTACGTAGACAGCACAAGTAATATCTCTTAGATTATTAGTCAATCAATACATGATTTATTCAACAAGTCCGCTTTTTATTTCATCACCACATTCTCCCTACCTACATGCCACGAGGTGGAGCGAGAAGTAAGGGAACAACTTCGTTGTTCCGCGAGGAACTCTAACCTGTCTGACGAGCCTACGGCTCTTATATAAACATGTCCTTTATTCTAGATGTCTCATCTAGAGTCCTGACAACAAGATCATGACATATGCTCCAACTCATGTTGCTGTTGTGAACTCTGCGAACTAATTACCTAGGTACCTACTACGCATGAATACGAACGATATTGACTACTATAGTATTCGGAAGTTACTATTAGGCATTATATATATGTATGCAATTATTATCTACCGACCGATCTAGATACAAAAATTTCAGCAATCATAATAATATTTTGAAAAGCACATCCTCATGAGAATGAGCGTTGAAGGCAGCCAACTTCAAGACCGAGAATCCCTATAAGGGTAACAATCCGAAGTTATACAAAATATACATAAAACTTGAAACAGGTAATAGTTAGCTTATCATCTCCCGGATTAGGGGAAGCACGAAACGAGGTAAGTTAATGAAGAATATAGGAGACAAGAAATAAGCTCTGCCTCCAAGTCTCGGACGCCTAAAGATTTTGCGAAAAACGTATATAAATTATACGTAGCTTTCGACCGCCAGTGCGGTCGTCTTTATACGAATCTGTCAAGGGAGGATGTCTTATCTTAAGTTAGATGATAAAGCCGAAGCTGACGCCATATGTTTGGGTAGGACTCTTCGTTCTATTTTAGAATAGTTCCACGACCGCGGTCGCTTGGAATTTGCTATTTTTTATACCGGAGGCCACCCATCGCTATACAAAGCCGGATGTTCGTGGCTATCTCGCTACGCTTCCACTGTACCTATTATATACTTACAATCTCGGCTTATCCATTTTACACCTCGAGAAAGAATATATTTCGGGCTCATTAAGGCTACGAATAGTCAGTTGGTAGTTTCCAAGACTCCAAGGAAACGTGCCTTCGATGACTTTTACCTTGTCTATATCCAAAATGGTTTACTTAACGGAAACGTAATTTAAGACTGATTATTTGGGTTGCATGTTCCCTCAGTATGAAAACAGCTAGCTTGCAAATGAAACTGATAGTGTAGATAGATTTTCTCGACGCCATAAACGGGGTAGAATATGTCAACTACGATATAGCCCACCATGAAGGATTCCGTTAGGGCCGGCTCCGGGAGTTGTAGACAGTGATGTATGATAAACCCAGCAACTTATAGAGTGTTCCTTCGAAAATGTCACCCTTAGTGCAGGGGCCTGCGATCAATTAGTATATAAATTCTGCATAGTGAAGGTCTATTATTGAATAGTGGGGCTCACCATGCTAATCTTCTCTGTATCGTTTCAAATTGACCAAATGCCCGAAGGCAAAAATTTTTCCTGTACTAACTCAAAGCTTCCACTTCAAGTCTCCGACGGGTAGGCCAGCAAGTGGTGTTAGGATCGGGAGTATCCGCCAACCTTTAAATGGGGGAAGGATTCAAAGAGAAGGGGGGGATATGCAGGGCTAGCTAGGCTACCCTACCTATTTATACACTCATTTAGATAGATAGCCAGAACTCACTCTCCAAAGTTCGTACAATATACTACTACATTACGTACACGATACTATCGCTCTTTGGCGTCTCTTGATACAGCGCGTAGCGGTAACGAAGACGGGCACGTTTCTTCTTCCAGAACTAGGGAATCATCGGTCCGGTTTTGTCGTTCAAGATTCAGAGTAGTAAAGAGCCAACGTATTATAATTCGGGCATAGCTACGGTATAGCTTATCTATATCTGTGAGTATATCGTCCCCTTCTACACTATTCACTTGGTCGATATGCTCCTGAACTTAATTTGGAAGCGTGGTGTAAGGACATAGCAGTTCGATTCCATTTTGGGGGAGCGTACAAGTCCGGAACGTCCTATGATTTAAATAACTTGGAGTACTTTTCGTCGATGCCGTACTAGCTGTCGTGGGAAGGGAGCTTGGGGTAGTGGATGAACGGCAAGTTTCACCGGATCCGGTGGGCACGGGTCGTCCATATCAAACCATGCGGCTATTTTTGAGAGTAGAATTCAGACTATTTGATAGAAGGTGATGGCTATTGCTCATTAGATCGAGGTTCTGGCAAGTTACGCAGTAAGGATAGGGGATAATCATCAAGAGGCAGTTGCTGTGGCTGGTCGGTTTGGAAGTTCATGATAGTAGTACAAATAAGCGTAGGCCTTGATATAACCTCTTCGCAAAAGAACCTACTTATAGACAGACTAGTAAATAATAGCTATACGAGATTGAAAGTCATGTAAGAGAATAGGTGAATATTAACTGGAGTTAATTTTTATCCTTGATGTACCTTAGGTATTTAGTCTTGTTATAGCTGAAGTAACTCAACATATGTGATCTTTACTTATTATGCACTTTTCGCACTGTGTTTTGAGAAAGCCTGAAGTAGTAATACTGTATAGGTACCTGTTAGGTGTATTGCTGGCAGGTTACCTATCTTGTTCATTCGATTTCATACTTCACCCCCTTTTTGGTTTATCTCACCCATCACATAAGTCCACGGTAAATCAATAAGTTAGCCTTCATTTTAGTAATATTAAGCACGATCCAAATGCTATGTCGTCGTAATTCTTCTCAGTGGCCATGGGTCGGTTTGATGTTGGTTGCCTTTTCGCGGGGTATGGCGGGCAAGGCGAGAGAAAGCTGTCACTCGTCTTACCCGAATTTTGGTAGACAGAGGTAATGAGTTGTGTAACGGAAACTTGCATATGATTGTGCATGAATCCATGACCAATAGACATGCCACAGTTCTTCATATGCATCGTTGCTGTTCTACTTCTTAGAGCCTACGGAAATCACCTAGGTATCATTTTATATAAGTTAGTTGTAATCCCAAAGTTACTATCTCAAAGATACTCACAGCAATATACTCTTCACCATCTATTCAAATTCTCGGTTTACGTTACTCGAATATGAGCACGCTGATTCCTAGAGGGCCTTCGAACGCCGCCCGTGGTCAATGGCGGGACCGTGGTGGCGGTCGCGGTCGCGGTACTGGTAGTGGTAGTGGTAGCTGGCGAGGACGAGGACGAGGCAATGGTGGGAGAGAACAAGGTCCTAACTCGAGCCGAAACAAAGATCAACCATCTAGGAGTACTATTGATGATGCCCCTCTCGGCCGGCTTATCACGAAGATTACTTTAGGAAGTGCTTCAAATTATAACACGCAAGCGGGTGATGCGAAGATTAGCGATTGCAAATACGCAGCATCGTACTCTCTAGTCGACTCTAAAACACCCAAAATTATCGTTCCAGGTATGTCACCAATATCAATAGCCACCAAAATACTAACACGATAAATAGGAGAACCAGCAAAATGGACGCCACCTCAATTACCTTCGCAGCTTCCTGGAGATCGTGGCGATTATCTTCGAGATCACAATGGAGCAAGATTTCCCGAACACCCCATGCTGCCCTCTGTCCATTCCCTTCTTTCTCTGAATGAAGGGTTTGACACTTCAGGAGTTGACATTATGGGTTGCGCGAGTTCCCTAGGAGACATTCTCCGGTTCGTACGATCGGTCAATTTAACCTTCAGATTCGATGTTGAAATGGTTGGAGATACTTTATTCCTGATTCGTAACTGTCGCGATCAAGTTATTCCTGACGTCCGTGGATATGGCCATTCCTTCTTAGATTCCTTCACTTCTTATGAACCCAAGATGCGGGAAACAAAATCACATCAGCGTATCGTCTCTTATTCCTTCAGCGGGCTGAAATGTCTCGTTCGTTTTGAATGCGACGGATATTTAGCAAGTGATGGAGAGGATTTCACTGCTACGACTACTAAACTAGATGGCTTGAACCTTTCAAAATCCCCCGCTATCGAGACAGCCGGAGCGATCATACCTCAGCAGTCAATCATTGAAATTAAGACGAGATCTAAGGCAAGATCTCAAGTCGGTGCGCCAGTTGATATGGATGAGCAATTGCCTAGGCTATGGCTTCGTCAAATTCCTAACTTCGTCACGGCATATCACGTTACAGGAAACTTCGAAGATGTTCAAGAAAAAGCCGTCGAGAAAGAATTGCTCGATTGGGAAAGTAGCCATCAATCCGAACTCCAGAAATTCGCTTCCATTCTACGCCAATTGATTGTTGAGGCCAAACGGGCAGGTCATTTGAAGCTCGAACTGTGTCGAACTGACTCAGGACCACTCGAATTAAGGGAGCAGGCCGGTAAACCTCGGGAAGTACTTCCAAGTGATTGGAGGGATATATGGGCTAGGCAGAATCAGGGACCAGGCAGCGATGGCACAGCCTGCTTGAGTGATGAGGACGAGGACGACAGTTATCCCAGCCTGCTTTCTCGGAAGGGCGAATCTGACGAATCGGATGATTCTGATGATGATTTCTCGCTAGATTTCACAGCGTGTGATCCTAGCTGCGGATATTGCGGTAAGTGTGCCTAAAGATGAAGTGTGTTGGCATCAAGTAGCATCGAGTAGTATGAGGAATCTCCCATTTTCTCTATTGCGCGTTCGCGCGTTTGCGTGTTTGTGTTCGTGTGCCCGCATGATAGGCATAATTTACTCCGCACTTAGGCCAAATGATAGACACTTGTTATATGATCGAGTTGAATCCCGCACGGTACTGTGTTACATGTATGCATGTTGGCTATGGAAATATGAGATATGATAGGTACCTATATGAGATAATGCGGCCTGCCGGTTCGAAAGCCACGTTATTGACTTGGACTCGAAAATCGAGGGGCATCAAGTCTGTCACCACAACTAGTAGAAAGTCTCAACTGTTTGCCTTATGTTGCTTTACTTCTTTTTGGTGGAAGAAGTAATGTCCTTACTTTCTCCTAAAGCTTCGTCAATCTTCTAATCAGGTAACATTGCTCATTATCGACGACAGCGCCATGTCATACCAAGCAGCTGTGAGCGGACCATCGCCAAATCAAGATCAGGACACTAGCTTCCGATCTCGAGCGCTTGACAAGTTTTTCTATAGAATACTTGAAGGGAAAGGGAAAGTAACCGGGGTTAGAGATGCACAAAAGTTCCTTGAGTCCATTGTGAACAGAACTGACAGGCCAGATTGCATCGAGAGATTGGCTTCGTCAAAAAGTGGTCAAGAAGCCCTCCATAAGTCATTAACTATAGATACCTCCCCTCAATTCATCAACAGTCATGTTTCCAATCTCTTGAAATTCCTCGCGGACCCTGCCCTGCAGAGGGTTTGCGAGGGAGAACTCCTCAACCAAGTCCTCTGGGTTATGGTTGACCCATCGTTATTCTGGGATAGCTTAATCCAGAACGTAAAGTCTGATCAACTTGAGACTCAAGTCGTGGAAGGCTTCGCTTGGCTACTATTGCAGTTAATACTATTGCCACAGCCGCGGTCGTCCAAGTTCCGAGAAACTGCACTGTCGCTCTGCCAGGACGACACTCTCAAGAAACTCGAGGAATCATCATCTCCGATATCTGGAAGCATATTTCAGAAGATCCGGGCATTAGTCCAGCCTTCGCAGTCTGTTGCGAATTCTCACCTGGTCAATAAATTTAGTCCAGGGGGCCGCCATGATAACGACTTTGCTAATTACCATGATATCTCAATCCTTCCTACTAGGGCCGAGATGGAATCTACCGAGAGGCCCTTCTACATGCAGGCTGGGGTGGCATTCGAAGAAGGGAACATAAATCGTGCGCTTGATCATCTCGATAACCAGTTCCGTCTCCTTAGAGAAGATATGCTCGCAGATATGCGCGAAGATCTCAAGAACATGAGGAACAAAGCCAGAAGGCAGAATTGGAGAAATATGGTCATTAAAGATCTCTCGTTGGAGGATATACACAAGGAATCGATGACAAACGACCGACCGTGCAATCTAGTGCTCAGATGCTCGGAGGATATTTTGAACATGAAGAAAGCGAGCATCGAAGATAGGAAAAAGGAGTTGAAGAAGACGCCAGCATTCCTAAAGCACCAAAGCTTTGGTTGTTTTATGAAGGATGATGCTCTCCTCGCATTTGCATCTCTGGATAGGAACGAAGACAAACTATCGCTTAACCCACCTCGTATCTGCTTACAGGTTGTAGGCGAAGATAGTATGCTTGCAGACCTTTTGCTTGCTTTGCAAAGAGGCACAGTTGACTTTTTACTTGTTTCAACCCCTATTTTCGCCTACGAGCCAATCCTGGAGAGACTTAAGCGGAAGACTGATGTTGAACTTGACCACGATATCCTAGTTCGTTCGAAGGAACCACAGGAGTCGCCAATTAAGCCGGAGGCCATCATCGATGCCTTGGAGGCGTCTTTAGCTACCCCAACTGATTTACAGCGGCTTATTAATGCCGAAAAGAACATCAACCTAGATCCATCGCAAGTTAGAGCCCTCATATACGGGTTACAATATCAAACATGCCAGATACAAGGTCCACCAGGTATGAAAGTCCCGAGAACGGCTGCTATAAGGCTATAAACTCTAACCTATAATACAGGAACTGGAAAATCCTTGGTCGGCGCTCTTCTAACGAAGATCTTACTCGATGAAACAAAGGAGACGTTGCTGGTTTTATCATTCACGAACCATGCACTTGACCAATTCATTGAGGACTTGCTCGACATTGGGATTGACCGCAATGCTATTGTCCGACTTGGATCGAAGTTCACTGATCGAACTGAATCTCTTACCTTGAAAAATTCTCAGACGGCCGGCTATGTTAGATTATCGAGGACTCGGCACGACCTGATTAACGCCGAGAAAGCCAAGTTGCAGTCATTGGCTGAAGGAGTAGAAAAACATTTCGATTCCTTTTCGGAAGCAAGAATATCTCATAATGATCTATTGGAATTTCTCGAGTTCTCAGACACGGAGAGTCACTTTTTTGATGCGCTCGAAATTCCAGAAGCAGCGGATGGCGAGACCCGTGTTGGAAAGAAAGGTGCCTCGATGAAACCCGACTATCTCTTCGACCTCTGGGCAAATGGAAAGCAACCCGGTCCGTTCGCTAAGGATAAGTCAGAAGCTTCATCTAAGGAGGTATGGGCCATGAAGAAGCAAGATAGGCAGGCGAAGATCGAGGAGTGGAAACACGAAATTCATCGAGAGAGGATTTCCACGCTCGCCAAGTGGATTACTGACTTCAACAAAACCTACAAGACCTTGCAAAGCTTGCGAAAGGAGAAAACAGAGCAAACTCTTCAGAGCAAGCGGATTATCTGCTGTACTACTACGGCAGCATCAATGTATGCACAAGAGATACAGTCCGCTGCGCCCGGGATTATTATCGTTGAGGAGGCAGGAGAAATCTTAGAAAGCCGTACGTATATTCCAAAGCTATTTACCAACCCCTATCCCCTTGTCAGGTATATCTGTGGTCATCCATGTTTATGCAAAGATATGTCGACTGTTGTAACAGAGAAATCCTGTTGCCTTGTTCTCTTAGTATGAGTCGCTAATTCGAGATATTCAAGACATCCTCGCGGCTATGGGGCCTAGCACGAAACAGCTCATCCAAATCGGCGACCACAAGCAGCTTCGACCGAAGGTAAAGAACTTCAAGCTTACCGTGGAAGCTGGACACGGGTTTGATCTCAACCGGTCGTTGTTTGAGCGGCTCATAGTCCAGGGGCAACCGCATTGCACACTATTAAACCAACACAGAATGAGGCCAGAGATTTCGGCTTTGATAAGACATAATTATCCTGATCTGGAAGACGCAAACGATACACAAGGTCGACCACAACTTTTGGGATTTCAAGACAATGTTGTCTTCATCAATCATAATAACCTCGAAGCGAAGCACAATATTCTTGTCGACAAGCTTGATCCCACCGCTGGATCAAGTAAGCAGAACATTTTCGAAGCGGATATGGTTTTGAAGTGTGTTCGCTACTTGGGACAGCAAAATTATAAAACTTCGAATATAGTAATTTTGACCCCATACCTAGTAAGTGTCGATCAAATAATTGCATAGCATGAAGTCGCTAATATACCATAGGGCCAGCTATCATTACTCAGGAACAAACTCAGCAAGGACCATGATCCGACCTTGAACGACCTCGACTCCCACGATCTTGTCGAAGCCGGAGAAATTCCAGCCGCAAGTGCAGAAGTAAATAAAACGGCTATTCGACTTTCAACTATAGATAATTACCAAGGAGAAGAAAGTGATATCGTCGTTGCCTCATTGACTCGCAGTAATGACGATGGAGATATTGGATTCATGTGTGCCCCAGAACGGCTCAACGTGCTTATTTCCAGAGCTCGAAATGCGTTGATCATGATCGGTAACGCGAGCACCTTCATGAATGCTAAGAAGGGGCGAGATGAATGGATAAGATTGTTTGACCATTTGAAAAAGGATGGGAGAATCCAGGACGGATTCCCGCTAAGATGCGAAAAGCACCCAGAGACGAAGCATATTGTTCGTTCACCTGATGAATTTGAATTTTACTGCCCAGACGGGGGGTGCACTTTGCCATGCAACGAGTTGCTATCTTGCGGTAAGCATACGTGCTCGAAGCGATGTCATATACGAGTCGACCATTCCAAAATGCCTTGCGACGCGATCATCAACGATCATTGTCCACAGAAGCATAAACTGACATGGGCTTGTTTTAACAAGACCCCACCCGCCTGTCAAGTTTGCCGTCGAGAGCAGGAAGAGAAGGCCCGAAGAGCCCGCAGAGACAAAGAGCTAGAACTTGAGCGGCAAGCAAAGCAGCTCGCATACGCCAAGCTGCTGAAGGTCCTCCAAGAAGACATCGAAAAGCAGAGGAAGATCATTAAAGATGCCCAGGAGGAGAGAATAAAGGAGCAGACTCTACAGCAGCATCGCCTTGAACTTGCTGAGTTGACAAAACAGGCCCGGAAACCTGTCATTAACAATAGCAATCCTGTACCAGACACCAAAGGTAAGCGACAACCGACTAAGGATTCAGGCAAGCCTAGTAAAGATGATAACCAAACACCTCGACCTGAAAACCCACCTACCAAGAACATGCCAGGCCAATGGCCTGCCGAGAATACATCCACTCCGAGTACGAAACATAACGATGATGATAACAACAACAACGGCAACAAGAACAATACTAACAATGGTAACGGGAATGGTCATGATGGCAGTACCAATAGCGCTAGCAATGACGGTAAAAACGATGGTAAAAATGATAGTCACAATAGTGAGCACGTTGATCACGATGAGAATGATAGCCCTGGTGGTAGCACACCGGGAACCCCTCAAGGTCAGCCGTTCCCATCTAGGGGACCTTCAGCAGCCGAAACAGATTGGCAGTATCAGAAGAAGTACGAGAATGCTTTCAATGAAGCTCTCGACTCTCTATTTCAGATGATTGGGTTAGAGAGTGTGAAGAAGGAGTTCTTAGCAATAAAGGCAAGGATCGATACCGCCGTTCGCCAGGGGGTAGACACCAAAAATGAAAGATTCGGGGCCGCCTTGCTAGGGAATCCTGGCACAGGCAAAACAACAGTTGCCAGATTATACGCCAAGTTCCTATCTTCCGTTGGGGCGATCCCCGGTGACCACTTTGAGGAGACTACCGGCTCAAGGTTGGCTAATGACGGTATACAGGGCTGCCAGGCGTTGATAGATAAGATCCTTGAAAAAGGTGGTGGCGTTTTTTTCTTGGACGAGGCTTACCAAATTGTGTCTGGAAGTTCTTTTGGTGGCGCTCAGGTGCTTGACTTCCTTCTCGCAGAGATAGAGAACCTCACGGGCAAGGTTGTGTTCGTCTTCGCCGGCTACCGGAAACAGATGGAGGGTTTCTTCGCCCACAATCCAGGCATCCCTAGCCGTATCCCCATCGAGATGAGTTTCCAGGACTACGAAGATGATGAACTGCTCAAAATCATGAACTATCAGCTGACGAAGAAGTACAACGGCCGCATGCAGGTCGAGGGCGGATCTGAAGGGTTGTACATGCGGGTTGCGGCGCGGCGTATTGGTCGCGGTCGAGGGAGAGAAGGGTTCGGCAACGCCCGCCAGGTGGAGAACGTACTGACAATTATCCTCAGAAGACAGGCGGATCGCCTACATCACGAGAGGCGTCAGGGAAACCGACCGAATGACTTGTTGCTTCAGAAAATTGATCTCATCGGCCCAGAACCAAGCAAGCAATTTTCTAGTAATAAAGACTGGCAGAAACTCCAAAGCATGATCGGACTGGGTTCGGTCAAGCAGTCGGTCATGGTTCTCGTCGACCGCCTACAGACAAATTACGAGCGAGAGTTGAAGGAACAACCCCCTGTCGAATGCTCTTTGAATAAAGTCTTTTTCGGGAACCCTGGAACTGGAAAGACAACAGTTGCAAAGCTCTACGGCAAGATATTGAAAGCCCTAGGTCTCTTGAGCAATGGTGAAGTCGTCATTAAAAACCCATCAGACTTTGTTGGCGCGGCCCTTGGTCAATCCGAGAAGAATACTAAAGCTATTCTCGAGTCTACTAAAGGGAAGGTTCTTATCATCGACGAAGCCTACATGCTTGCTGGTGGGAGTTCAGATTCAGGGGGCTTTAGTGACCCGTATAAGACAGCGGTTGTGGATACCATCGTTGCCGAAGTCCAAAGTACCGCACTCGAAGATAGATGTGTCTTGCTACTCGGTTACAAGGAGATGATGGAGGATATGTTCCAAAAGGTCAATCCGGGTTTAACACGACGGTTCCCCATGTCATCTGGGTTCAACTTCCAAGACTATGATGATGGTGAACTTCGGCAGATACTCGACCTGAAATTGAAACAACAGGGATTTAGGGCCGGAGAACCTGCAAAGAGGGTTGTTGGCGAAGTCCTCCGACGTGCGCGTAATAGACCCAATTTTGGCAATGCGGGCGAAGTCGATATCATCCTCGACCGGGCTAAAGATAGTCAACAGAAACGTCTGTCGATGTCCCCTCAAAAGAAGAACACCGACGTCCTAATTCCTGCGGATATTGACCCTGAATTCGACAGAAGCGAGCGTGCCGGAACTAATATCCGTATGCTTTTCAAAGATGTTATTGGGTGCGAAGAAATCGTCGAGCAGTTGGAAGGCTACCAACAAGTCGTCCAGAACATGAAAGCCATGGATATGGATCCCTGTTCACAAATCCCCTTCGGGTTCCTCTTTCGTGGACCGCCAGGTAAATCGCCTTCCCCGGCGTGTATTAACTATTTCTAATCCATGACAGGAACCGGTAAGACTACGACGGCGAGAAGAATGGGTAAGGTATACTATGATATGGGATTCCTCGCGGATGCTACTGTGGTGGACTGCTCGGCAACAGATCTAATAGGCCAATACGTTGGCCACACCGGACCCAAAGTCCAGAAGAAGTTCGATGAAGCCCTGGGAAGAGTACTCTTCATCGATGAGGCCTATAGGCTTGCCGAAGGTCACTTTGCCAAGGAAGCGATGGATGAGATTGTCGATTGTCTAACCAAGGAACGTTACCACAATAAACTTGTAGTCAGTAAGTATCATCCTAGAGTGCTTATCTTTCTTGCACCAATTCCTAAATTACATCCTCGAAGATGAGTTTTAATATTACGACACTATGATTTAAATCAACTATAGCTCAAAGCTACTCCCAATACCGTTATAAATCGTAACCGCTGACTTTAAATACTAGTTCTCGCGGGCTACGACAATGACATTAATCGGTTAATGAACCAAAACCCCGGATTGACCAGCAGATTCCCAGAGACAATTTCCTTCCCTAACCTTCCACCACGCCACTGTCGGGACCTCTTATTACAATGCCTACAGAAGAAGAAGCTAGACACAAAGGATCTAGAGGCATCGCCTACACTAGACGGCAAACTATTAAGTCTATTCGGCACACTTGCGCAGACACCATCCTGGGGCAACGCTCGCGATGTACAGACACTCGTCAAGTCCATCTTCTCCAAGATCATGAAGTCGAAAACGCCTAATCCTAGCCGCACGGTACCCGAGGATATCGTCATAGACGTCATCAAAACCATGCTCGACGAACGCACCAAGCGAGCCAAGACTGCCAACCCCAACCCCTTTCCATTCTCCTCCCTACCCCTCCAGCAAGCCTTCCAGGACCCTCCACCACCGCCGAAGATCTCAACCGCGACCGCGATAGACACGGCTCCAGCCGCCGAGAAAAAAGACGAAGAACCCCCCAAGAAAGACTCGGACGGCCCAGGCGGCCCACCAAAAGGCAAAGCCAGCATCCGCGACGCCGGCGTCTCCGACGCAGTATGGGAGCAACTGCAGCGCGACAGAGCGGCCTTCGAGCAGCGGCAGCTCGACCTCGCCAAAGCGAAGCGCGAAGCCGAGGAACTCGAGCGGCAGCTGCGTCTGCAAGAGGAAGCGCTGCGGCGTGAAAAGGACGAGGCGAAGCGCCGCGAGGAACTGCGGAAGCTGGAGGAGGCGCGTGTGAGACACGAGCTGGCGGAGCGGGCACGTCGCGAACAGGAGGAACGGGTGAAGAAGGAGAAGGCGATGCAGGAGAAGCTCATGAGGATGGGGAGGTGTCCGGTGGGTTACGAGTGGATTCCGCAGGGAGATGGGTATAGGTGTGCTGGGGGCTCGCATTTTATGTCGAATGGGCAGTTGGGGATTTAAGTTTGGTGGAAGAGGTGTGAGTTAGGAGAGAGACCCCTATATCGAGGGAAAGGAGGTGCCTGGCGTGATCATGTTCAGCTGGATATATGGGATATGATGATGCATCGTGTATGGATATTTGGGAATTGTACACTACTAAGTTGGCACTTTAGAAGATTAGGTTCATGGCGCATGTGGTTTTTCTTATGGTCATGGTAAGGATGTGGATGTCATGAATCATGATACGGTATGAGAATGTCTACGTTCTAAGTAACTGTCTAGCTGGATCTTGGAATGAAGAGAGAAAAGGCCATGTCTGAATCCAGTCACTGTTGGTGCGATTTAGTACGAGAACCAATAAGAGCTTCTTGTTAGTTACAGTTATTACTTGGTAACTCTCTACGGGCTATACAGGATGGTGAACCTTTGAAGGATCAAGAATAGAGATGAGGGCTATTGTTAGAATATAATGACCCTTAACCTTTTTCAGAGCCCATTATACTTATTAAACTAACACTTTTATATATTTAAGAGAGTCCGATATTCACGATAATAGGTAGACTCGGCTGGGTGTCCACACTCTCAACTAAGCAATTATAGTTAGTATATCAATCACAACCCCTCAAAAGACTTCAAGTAAATGAAGCCTATGTAGACAATTTAAAAGGCTAAGAATATACTATTCACTGCATAATTCTATAGTAGTTTTAACATTACAATAGAGCAACATTACAATAGAGCGACATAGAAAAACTTAATTTAGTAAAAGTGCCTCTTTTACCTACGAGACTCTGGCCTTACTAGAAATATTTGATAATATTCTTGCCCCAACTACCCGCGGATCGCATACCTATAATGACAATACTCTAACAGAAGCTTATATCGTGAACGTGACAGACGAACGTGAGTGACCCAGGTGGAGCCGTGGGGCCTTAAACTAAGTAACGCCATCAACAGCATTCGGTACTACAATAAAGCGCGAAGAATTATGGTCTCGAACTTGGGGTCCCACTCAGGCATCAAATGAAGATATTGGAAATGTTGGATAATGGATATTTTACACGTATGATGCTGCAGAGGAAGTCGGGCATGTCGCTAACAACGCCTGATTTCTTAAGCAAGCCGATGCCCGGCCAGCGCTCGGGGAGTTTGATAGGTCAGATTCGTGGACAAAGACCGTGGAGAGCCCCAGAAGGAACCAGACGATGCATTCAGGGTGCATGTTAGGTTTTAACCCTGACAATTTCCTGCCTAGATCTTCATCGAATGTAAAAAATTGAGAGGAATCATCACGATTGTTCTTCGATATATATAGGTATGTACACCTATGTATTCCTCGAATAAGGCACATGGTTACTTTAATTCTCCGAATAACAAATGACAAGAAAGAGAAAGACATTACGGCACGTGAAAATCGAGATCTCGCGACCCCTTAAAAAAGGCAGACCCACAAAGAACCCTGTGCACAGACATCATCCCTTGCTCTAGAACCCGCATTTAAGCCAATCATATCTTGCCGTGCGAAAATCCCTCCACTTCTTTGCCAGTTATCGCCAGTTATCGTCATCACCGCCTGTTACCAATCGCGTGAACCCATTTGTCGACCTGGGGTCAGTAAATAATACATAGAAAAAAAAAAGAGAGAAAGAGAGAGAGAGTTGCACACCACCACCACCACCACCATCAAAGCTCGGTAAACTTGTTCTTTCCTCCCACAATCCAGCCGACGTGTTATATTTTCCCATCTATTCCCTCACCTACCTATACATAACGACAACAACTATCTGTTATCGCATAGGTCGACGTCGTGTTCACCTTTGCTCTGTCGTCCTTCGCCACCGTTAGCGTCTTTGTACAATACCTATCACTTCTAGCTTTCTCAATCAAGGTAGCTAGCTCTAGGGGTCTAGCGGTGACCCGATTCTCTCAGCGAAAACAAGCCCAGCTCAGCTCGGCTCTTTCCCTCTGCGATATTCACTTTTCACGACACAGCTTCGGTGTCGCACCATCGCATTCCTTTTACTGCCTACCTAGAGAAGGCTAGTCCGGACGAAATACACATAAACACAATCCCAACCATGGACCGAGGCAGTGATTCCGCGTTATTCGACGCCTTACAAGGTATGTAGTTCTCATTCACCGCGTTTCACGTTCAGAATAACTTCATCTCTATTCAATCATTCAATCCATTTCCCCCGTCTTATATCATTATTATCCGTGCTACGAAGTATTTATCACACACACCTACACTACTCCACATCTTCATCTCCTAAATATCTATCCGAACAAGCCGCTAACCCCTCCTCCTCCCCAGGCATCTTGCCCGAACAGACCCTCACCCTCATCCAAGCCCACATGCAGGACCCACAGACCGCCCTTCGAGCCATATGGCAACAGACCACCACCCTCACACAAAAAGCAACCGCAACACTATCGCCCGTTCTCGCGCCCCTCGTCCAGCGCGGCATGCAAGCCCTGCACGACTCGCCCGACCTAGTCGTCCTTGCCTTTGTCCTAGCCGCCTTCGTGCTTGTCATCCAGGTCATATCCTTCGTACAGCGCACCATGATGTACGTAACGCGTCTAGCCTTCCGGCTTATGGGTTGGGCTCTATTCTTCGCCCTGCTAGCCTTTGTCTGGGGTAGAGGCCCCGAAGCCACCATCCGCGATGTGGTTGTCTTTGTCAGCAAGTTGGCCGGCTACGCCTCTCTTGTCAAGGATATCTGGTGGTCTGAATACCAGAAGTTTGATGCCCAGACCAAGCGCGGTGGAGCCCCTGCTGGGACCCGGGGAGCACCTTCGGGAGGTTACACCAGGTCGAGAAATAGTGCCTGGTGATGACTCGGGACAGGGTTAGTGCTACGCGTGTGATTGAAAAATAAAAAAGGGGTTAGGGCATCTCGTCGTTTAATGGTTTTATCACGGGTTGGGAATGAGTTATGACTACGAATTGCTTTTTCTTTTCTTTTTGTACAGAATGAATAAACAGCATGACAGTATGCAGTATGTGCCAAATGTACTCCAATTTTTGGTATCTGAATTGCCTCAAGCCAGTACGCCGTCGCTATGCAATTACATGTGTCCAACGTTGCCCTTAGTGATTAATCCCTATGCCATATTTCTTTTTGAATTATACTTGGGCAAATCCTTTTTGTCCGCTACTAAGAAATCACCCGTCCATACCATCATCCATGTCGTCAAATTCATCGTCCTTTAATTCCTTTGGCTCTTGAGCTTCGTGATACTGAATGCAGTCATCGATATAGCTGAGAATGGCCCCAACGCTGTCCTCATCTTGCACATCTAACTTTAGGTAACTAACCATGCTAAAGTTCTCAATCAGGTTTGCAACTGCCCTGTTGAGCTGTCGAAAGCTTGAACCTCGCATGACGGCGTCCTTGTCCTGGGGGTTTGCCGCCTCGTCCTCCTCTTCTGTCACACCCTCTGCCTTTCGCCGAGCAAGCTCATCTGGGTCATCATCCAGTAGACCAGTATCTGGCGTGAGGAATCGTTTCAAATCTTTCTTGCGGACTTGATCTTTCACGAGATCCATTTTTGACAGAATATTGATATGAGGGACCTCTAACATGATCATGGCACTCATGGCGCTCAGAGTACCAGCAAAGAACTTGGCTCTATCCACGATAAAAGTAGCTTCTAAGAGATAGGCAGCACAGAGCCGAATGTCAAGAGAGCCGGATCGTGTTAAGAATCGGACGAGGGCGGGTAAGATGGGAACGTGGGTATAAAGCTCGATTTGACCGGGCATGTCAAAAATGATTAGATACTCCTCAGTGAGGGAGTCTAATGCCTCCGTTAGGAAATCGAGGTTTTCCATGAGGAATTCGAAACAGTAGATAAGACCGCCATTCGGGCCAAGGCCCATCTCCTCCATGACATCTTGAAGCGATATTAGATCCTTGATGTCTAGATCTGGCGTGTGTTCGAAGGACTCGGCGGCGGGATCGAGGTTGACGTAGAAGCAAGAGCGACGGTTAAGTTGTAGGTGGGTTATGAGGGAGGCGCAAAAGGTAGACTTTGGACGGCAACGTTAATACTGATCCATCATCCGAACTCCAGATAGCACAAAGCTCCAGCAAGCATCTCAACAAGCTCGATAAACTCGACAAGCATCGTGATGATAAGGGAAGGTTACACGTAGCGCAAAGAAGAAACCATTACATACCTTGCCAGCCCCGGCGGGGCCCATTACCATAACCCCAAACTTACTCATGATGTAGTGTATTACCAAGGTTTATTTAATATCTAGATGAGACGATTACGTCGCAGCCTGGGCGGTTTCAGTTGATCGGATAAGGGAATAACGGAATGCCTGGTAAGACTGGACCTAGTAAGTGTTCAGCCTCGTCTTGACCGTGGCGTACATAGTAAACACTCAGCGCCAGTCGAGGAATTTTTCTTAGATGGTGGGGTAAAAACGATACTGCATGATGCACGGTTGAGATAGCAGGATAGTGGAGGGGCAAGGGTTAGAATCAAAGGGTCTGAGACTGAGGGTCCAAAATGTAGAGTGGGGCTGAGCTGACCAAGTTATCTCGTAAGCTTCCTCTCTTACTGCATAAAGAATAAGATGAATATGAACATGTATCTTGTATCTTAATCTTGCAGGTATAAGTGTCACGATTAGCTTTGATGGGCATTATACCTAGATTTTTACTATAGTATGTACCTGAAGCTAAATATTCTCTCACCGCCTTGACGGAATTCGACTCTGAAATTCCGGAATATGGACCGCTCCGATGCCAATGGAATTTACCGCTTTCCGGCAAAATGTTCCATCCTGTACCGTGCTGAGATGCCACACTCCCCGAGATGCTACAGGAATATAAGGTGGGTTACGAAGGTGTAATACATGTAAGCAAGCTTTGTAGGCCACCGGTTGCGGACCTTGCTTCTGGGGCATGAAAATCCAAGGTACGAGAGATAGAGCGAAGGAGGGCTGAGAATCCTTCGCTTAGTAAAGTCGACCTAGTGCTCTATATAGCACGCAATAGCTGCAAGGGCAGTTATTGGATATATGATGAGCCGGGCTGTATTATATGAATGTAAACCTTGCCGGCCGAACGCCGAAAGTGTTCGACCGATTTTTTGTAGCATACTACTGTCAGCCCGACTACTGTGGCAGTGTGGTAGACCTTTGAGACTCCAAGACAGGTGCCGAAGTTGGAGCCCCTGTCAATCGGTGGACCTAGTGCACGTTTTCGAGAGGGGCAGACGTGGCAGCCAAGGGTCCCGAATGGATCAATGGTAATGGATAATTGAGAATGAGCTTCAGTCTATGGAACTGCCCCGCGTAGTACATGCCTTCATAGGGATGCGGTAAGACCTAGGACGGAGGTTACGGAAGTCGGAAAAAGACCTGGATGGCTCTTACACATCTTGTTAGAGACTGAAGAGACTGAGAATTAGGTAAACAGCCTAGGTATTCCCAGGTTATTAGCTCTAGTTTTGTCGAATTCAAAGGAATATTCCCCAGTTACTACGAAATCCAAGTATATGCTGACAGGATGCGAACGAGCGGCACAAAAGCCTTGCATTCTGAAGCTTATGTATAACACTCCCGTTCTATACTCGACGGTCTACTCGGGTAAAGATCGTTCCCAAACTTGACGTAGATACTGCGTGTGCTCGGGACCGCAGTGAGCATGTGTTGGAAGATAAGCCTGCACGTTCGCACGGGGAAATGTAAAAGTTATTGATATCCGATAAGATGGTTGCTTTTAAATAAAATACCAACTTACCTTACCAAATGGAGTTACTTTACGTGATCTAGATAAGATTTACTAGTGAAGTTACTGTTACTCCGAGTCTTCCTTCGTATGTACTAAATTGTAGTGTTTGTAGGTTTAAAGTACATAGTATACATAATATTATTTGCGCCCCTCTTACTCCTCCTGAGAAAATTCCTTCGGCTTGCCCCACTCAGGTAGTCTTTCCTTCCTACCAACAGTTAGTCTAGATGCCACGATCCACGGCTCAGGGACAGCTAGTGCTAGGTTTGGTTAACCCACTAACCTAGCTTCGTACCTAAGGTATAGAAGTACATAGCTTACCATAGTATAAAAGTATGCCATAGTACATAAGTCTACGTCGGCATATAGTGCAAGCGACAAGCGAGGAAAATTGCGCCATTCGAGTTGTTATTTTCAGTTCCTGCCCCTCCGATTTTTTTCTCTTGCCCAATAAAAATTCCCAAAGGAAAAACTCCCGCTTTCTACTCTCCCCTTCATAAACCTCTCCTTCCCCCCCTCATCCAACCCAACTTTTCATTTCTTCCGAGAGACACTCTTGGGCTACGCATTTTCTTTGGGTGCATAGAATTAATCAACTCGTACTTTCTTACTTCACACTCTACCGTCACAATGCCTGCTACCAACGGCCATGCTAGCTCCTTGAGCACCCCCCGAAACCCCGGGGCTTTCCTCTTCACCGTAAGTACGGATTACATGATGTTTCTTTCTCGGCGTTAGCAAGTTCGGGGACAGCAAACTGATCAATTGTAGTCCGAATCCGTCGGTGAAGGTCATCCCGACAAGATCTGTGATCAGGTCTCAGATGCCATTCTAGACGCCTGCTTGGCGCAAGACCCCCTCTCTAAGGTTGCCTGTGAGTCGGCTACCAAGACCGGTATGATCATGGTATTCGGTGAGATCACGACCAAGGCCACCATCGACTACCAAGCCGTCATCCGAAATGCCATCAAGGACATCGGATATGACTCCTCCGACAAGGGCTTCGACTACAAGACCTGCAACGTCCTCGTTGCCATTGAGCAACAGTCCCCCGATATCGCTCAGGGTCTTCACTACGAGAAGGCCCTCGAGGAGTTGGGCGCTGGTGACCAAGGTCTTATGTTCGGCTATGCCACCAACGAAACCCCCGAACTACACCCTCTCTCCCACCTTCTCGCCCACAAGCTGAACAAGGCTATGTCTGACGCTCGCCGGGATGGATCTCTCCCTTGGCTCCGACCTGACACCAAGACCCAAATCACTATGGAGTACAAGCACGATGGCGGCGCTGTCGTTCCCCTCAGAGTCCACACTGTTGTCATCTCTGCTCAACACAGTGGCGATGTCAACACAGAACAGGTCCGAAAGGAGCTGAAGTCCAAGATCATCGACACCGTTATCCCCAAGCAGTACATTGATGATGAAACTATCCTCCATGTAAGTTTTGTACCCCAATCAGTCCATTCCGACTGTGATTTCCGATTCTGTGTACGCAATACTAACAATTATTCATAGCTCCAACCCAGTGGTCTATTCATCATTGGTGGTCCCCAGGGTGACGCCGGTGTTACCGGCCGAAAGATCATCGTCGACACCTACGGTGGATGGGGAGCCCACGGTGGTGGTGCTTTCTCCGGCAAGGACTTCTCCAAGGTCGACCGATCTGCTGCCTACCTTGCTCGATGGGTTGCCAAGTCTCTCGTCGCTGCCGGTCTCGCTAAGCGAGCGCTGGTCCAACTCAGTTACGCTATCGGTGTAGCTGAGCCCTGCTCTATCTACGTCGACTCCTACGGCACCTCTGACAAGACTGCCGAGGAATTAGTCGAGATCGTCAAGGCCAACTTTGACCTCCGACCTGGCGCTATCGCCAAGGAACTTAACCTAATCCGCCCCATCTACAACCAAACAGCCAAGTTCGGTCACTTCGGTACCAACCAGGAATTCACCTGGGAGCAGCCCAAGGCGCTCAAGTTCTAAGCTAATGAATTGTAGAGTTCCGCTGGGGGGATCTTGTCACATTTATAGTAGCGGAAGAATCAACTTCTTTCTGCATTGCGACTGGCGTTGTTGGGTGTGTTATCTAGAAGACATAGGATTCCCTCATCGGAAAATGTCATGAAAATTTTGGGCATGGCAGCATGGCGTACGGTTTCAACATACCTGGTTTGGGCAAAGGCACAGATAAAGTGGCATCTATGGGGTCACCGGTCTGGTAAAGGCGGATAAAATACCTTAAACATCCGCATTGCATTTATTCAACACGGCAATACGTCCAAAGGGACAAAAATAAAGATACCAATTTGTCGTACCTCTATACCGATATTTAAATATTGTGAATATTTACTATTTAGTGACCGCCTATCAACTTACACTCGTCTATTTCATCACGTCGTAAGGTGTTAGAATTCTTAATCAGGCCGGTATTTCGGCCCCTTTTCCTTAGCCCAAGTGTTCTCGTTGTAGAATTTGCGGAATATTGGACTCTGCGCCTTGTCATCACTTTACTTAAAGAGCTTCACATAGTCATTGTCCACGGAAAATGTCCCTATCTTATTCTGGTAATTGAAGATACGATGGTACTATTATATCCGCTCGCATCCCTTAGACTCTACATAACGTTCATGACTGCGCTGTCTCTGTTGTAAGTAGCTCATGGCTTCCCAGTGTTACCTTGCTAGTGTCCTCTTCACTGTTACTCCTACTGTCACTAGAATTGTTCTTTCCCTTCCCTGCATCTCCTTCGTCGTGATCGAAGTAGTGGGCTGAACAAAAGGAGAATGTGGACGAAGATGGCGATGGGAGATACCGCTCCACGGGCAGTAGCGTGAGGAGAGCCAGGAAGTCGTCTTGGGAGCGGCTGGTGCGTGGTAATGGCGAGACAGTGTGGTCGTCGATGGATGTGGTATGTGTGGGACTATTATTTCCATCGTCGTTATTTGATGATGATGATACGGATGCAGAGTGGTCGGGTTTGTGGAATAGATCCAATTCTTTCGCGTCTTCTATTCCGGATCCCTCTGCTGTATCGTGTTTGATGGGAACTTCGATGACGGCGTCAAGGACACGGATTCTGAAGATGAGGGTAGAGGGCGACGATCTTCCCTCGGGTTTCATAGCTTGGAATTTTTCTGTTTTAAATATAATATGATGTTCGTACTAGGAACGGTTCTTCTTCGTTTATAGTTGATATTTGTGGTAGATAAACGCTTCCCGAAAGTTATGGTTCGTATTAGAGAAGTAGGGGTCTAACAAAGTATGGATATGTGAAGTAGTTTATAATAGTGCAGGGAATAAAGTTGCTATTTTATACGCCATATTTTCTACGTCCAAGTAGGAAACAACTATTGCTCCTAAGGTACTTAGACTAGATATATATATAACACTAACATATTACCATACGGCTCCTTACGCGAAATCTCAACCTGCTCGGGGATCTATCTGGGTAACTCCAGAGGACACCAGAAACGAATCTGATCTATCCTCTCACATAGGACATCGCGAGCTATACGGCTGCCGCGTATACGCAGAAGTAGAATACGGACGAACAACAGAATAGCTCTGCTGCAGCCACGATTCAACATATACCGCATAAGCCTAAGATCGACCTATCATGGCACTAGGAAGCGAGGGTGAAGAAGCACTGGAAGATATGGCTAGACATCTCGTACTACGCAAATATGAAAGTGAAAAAATAACTAAATCGAGCCGGGTATCAATATTCCAAAAGCACAATGTCACCTATTGCCCCGATAACCTTGGTCTTTGGTGGACATACCTGCTCTTCCTCGTGGCTCTATCGGGCTTAGACCAGGTTAGGCGTGAGCCGCGGCGTCTGCTGCACGCTTAATCAAAAGCGAGCAATACGAAATACGACGCAACCAACCGACCGGGTCCACGGTTGGCTACTTATATCCGGCATCCCGGGTCCTTCCACTCCTTTTACGAGCAAATACAGAACTACATTTCAACAAGATCTAAAAATTGCATTACCTAAGGTAGATACCTAGCTATTAGGGAAAACAAGCACACCAGTCCAGTCAAAACACTGTTTATGCACTTAAGACATATGCTCTACGGAATAGTAGTAGAATGCGATTTATCCCCGTTCTGCAGCCGAACGGCACGCTCTTCATACACAAGCTCCCCGGATCTTCAACAGCAGTGACCCTAATTCCCAATTCTACATATACATATATAGACACACACATCCCTACCCTTTCCACGTAAAACACCAAAACGCCGCACACTCCATCTGTGTGTATAGCCTAACCTGAGGGAATAGCCATTATTTCAAGACATCGGAGCCTGGAAAGCACCGTGTAAGCTATATCCTGCGTAGCATATCTGGGATGGGACGAAATAAAATGGGCGGATCAATCGTCCTCTATGTCATCGTCGCTTAGAACCAATTTCTGTATGGAAGGTATTGCCGCGGTAGAAAGGGAAGGCATATCGCTCTTTTGCCGTATGCCAAAGGCGACGCTCTTCTTTCGTGGCGATGATTCTTCGGTAGGCTTGTCAGTTGCCCATGCTTCTCCCGCCTGCTCCATATTATCATCTCCGTCGAGGGCGTCATCGTCCGCTGCTTCTCCAATGCCGGAAAAAGAGGTCACCTTTTCAATCTCCTTTAACCGAACGTTACCTACTGCGCTTCTACGTCCCCGTGCTATGTGGGCCATATATGGTAGTCGTTCTAGTAGCAATTCCCTACGAGCTGAGTTCCCAAGGAAGAGCAATGGGGCTGTCTGTTGATCCTGGTCCTGTTCGGCCTTTTTGGCTTGTTGGCTGCTATTGCGTTGTGTAGAAGCCTGGTGTTTACTGATCCAATCTCCACCGCCGCTTGCTGCTGACTTAGGCCGTCTAAAGGCAGAAGCACCTTGAGTGAGATTCTGGCCAGTCTCGTCTCCTTTTAGCAATCTTGACGCCCAGTGGTCTACGACTCCTTCAAGTTCCTCCTTCTCCCGCCATAGCTTGAGACTTGTAGGATAGAACATCTTGTGAGCATCACTACCACCGCGTCCGGAGGTTTTCGCGATTCGCTTCACCGGATTTGGTAGTGAGAATAGTAATCCTCTAGTCGCGACTTGAAAAGTAATCTCATCTTGTCTTAGCACATGGCTAGCCGAGTCTCGTCCTGAGAATGTCGAAGCGCCAAACCCTCGGCCCCGGAAGAAGATATCCCAAGATGGGGAAAGTAGATCGCTCTCGGAAAGGAACTCGATGCAATTGTTTATGTAGTCAAGTGAGGAACTTGGATCGGAAGGCCCACTAGGTTCACAGGACAGGGCGTAATTCTCGTGAAGCGCTGAAATAAAGGTGTGCGTATCAGTTCCAGTCTCATCAATGAGGCTATCGACGGAGACCTCGGACCGTTTTGGCCTAGAATGATGAGCCATAAAGTCAGGTAATATTTCAGCCTGACCCTCGGGAGTTTGCTGACTCATCGGACGCTCATCTCGTCTGTTGTATACTATTTTTCCGACAGCATGAAATATTCCTAAACTTGCTTCGCGTTGCGAGACGAGCTCTAGGCTTTCCACCTCGCCTTTAGTCAAGGATACTTCATTCTTAGATCCGCGTTTGGGTTTTGTGAAGGCTACCTTTGAGCCCCAGTCCGCATCGTCGTCACCTTTAAGGCAAAGAAACTCGAGTGAGGAGATTGCGCTTCTTATATCCCCTATTTCGCCCAGCTTCTTTAGAACGAGTGGGCCCGGCGTCCGACGCCGTCCAGACTTCCGCGCCTCTTTCTGTACGATTAACTCGAGCGCGCTTGCGAGGAGAGTAGGCGCAATAGCGTTAAACTCTATAATACAAGAGCCCGGATGTCGAGTGATTTCAGGCCCTAGCAAGCGATGGGCCGTAAAGCTATCCGCAGACGCCGAAGTAGTAGTTAGAAGGGTTTCTGATATGATCATAACGACAGGCGTGATAGAATCTATGGAAGTTGGCCGACCGTAAGTAGCGAGAGATGGCGTATTAGCGGCCAAGTACTGCAAAATAGTATTTCGAAAGGTCGTCAAAGCCATTGACGAGCGTGTAAAAGTGTTTGGGAATTCCTCAATGAGGATGATTTTCCTCGTATTATTATCATTATTATCGTTCTTGCTGAGATTCGGAGGAGTCGAGTCAAGATCAATTTCTAATTGCCCGAATTTTCCACCCCTCCCCATGAATTCTTCAAACTGCGCTGAGGCTGACTGGAGCCCTTGATTTGCGCCTAGAGAACCAACAGGGTTTCTCCATTCGAGTAGTTCGCAGCGCATATCCTTAGCAAGGAGTCGAACTGTAGTTGTCTTCCCTGTTCCAGCAGCGCCCTTCAAAATTAAAAGCCGCTGTCGCATCCGGCCGGCCATGACATCTTCAAGCCACCGGCGAACATCTGCTACTTTCCTTTTGTGAACTGCGAGCTCTTCTATATTTGTAGGGCCGAACCGTTCCGACCAGGGCCGTTGCTCGTCGCCCGTAGTTGGGTCCTGTTGAGGACGGGGCGGTTTGAGGAATTTCTGACTTGATGTAATTATCGGGCCGCTACTCGGTTGGGGCGTATCCCGAAAACGCTTACGGGCGTTCTGCCCGACTCGACTGGTGCTTGCCGCCCTGTGTTCACCTACATCGTCATCGTCTGATATTGGATCGCTGATAATATCGTCCCTCTTGGTCGGGGACGCCGTCGGAACCCGTTGAGCCTGTCTAGAAAACATAGTCACAAGATCCGCCGTCTTCTCTTTCTCCACTCGTTTCCCTTTTGCAAATGACTGGGCCTTGGGCTTCCCCGGACTCGTACTAAAACCCCTGAATCCATTGTTCCTTTGGTGAAGTGGCATAGAAGTCGAAGCTGAGTTCGGCGGTTGAGAGGCCTGCAAGCGAGACGACTTCCTTGCAGGGCGTGGCGAAGGCGTTGTAGCGCGGGAGGCATCTGTCGCAGAAGCGCACTTTTGAGTAGGCGAGGAAAGGAGGTAATTGGTAAGGGTATTAGGCTTCGGCTTTGACTCTTCTTCATCGTCTGAAGAGGCATAAACGATGTTTCGCTTCCGGCGTTTTGCGGGTGGCGCCATGGCGATAGGGTGGATGTGAGATGCACGGCATCTGCTAGTGGGCGTAATTGCTCACATGGAGAAGGCAAACGAATAATGAAGGTTAGTAATGCAATTTCGTTTGGTTGCGACGATCGGAATCTCAAAACTTTAATATCCAGGAAAGAACTGATTTGGTGGCCGTTATGGACAAAATAGACGGCACGGCTGAGTCACGGCTGAGTCACGGCTGAGTTGAAACTTGGGTACCTTCCGTCATTCCCAACCTAATGGAACCTTTTGTCGCGGGCGGGTTGCTTATAGCGCGTCTCCTAGAGACCTAGCCTGCAGTAACTTCGATGCGCCATCATGTGATCAATTAAACCTGCATCACGCTACCTGATACGTATGTACCTCTAAGTACCACCATTTGCTCTCATATGTAAGTCGGTCTCAGTACATTCGTGATATAGTCCAGTAATGCTTATATATATATTTTTCCCCTCATGTATGGTTACGCTTCAATCATCATGGTTTGCTATTATTTTATTTCATTTTATTACATTTTTAAATAGTCCCATAGTTGTTAACAACAATAACAACAGGCTAGCTCGGCGATCAATTTTGTCCAAATATCCTCATGATTCATACATATTTCACAGTTCGTATTACAACACAGATATCAAGAGACCTAATACTATGAAAAGGTCCATCCCTGGAAGTCATCGGCAAACCGGACGGCCGCAGCCAAATAACGTTCATGTACGTCGCCCCAAGTCCGAGCCGCTTCTTTAATAGCACGCACAACTATACAGTAAATTAGTACCTTGGTAACCTATATTTGGTTCGTTTAGGAGTCTTACCCTTAACAAAATGAGCGTCAGTGGCATAAGGTCCATTTAATGCCTTGTCCTCCACATAATTCCATTGCTTCCCAGCAACATCTTCGCGCTTGATGTAATCAGGGTCAATTTTCGGGCGGAGTTCAGCGATATAAACGGCAATTGCGAATAGCCACCATTGCCTAACTAAGTTGATGCGAAATTCCGATGGGATGAATGGAAGCAGTATCCTGACGGCATGACTCGTCGTCAGCACGTGGCAAAGAAAGAAGTTATATGAATGAGTTCCGGGCGGAACTGTGGCAATTAGGATAGCAACCGCAGCTTCCTGGGATTGTTCGAAGTCCTTTACCGGATCGTCGAGTGTCCATGCGTTCCAGTACTCTAGAACAATATCCTCGTGCTTCTTGAATAGCGGCTCAATGTTGTCAGGTCCTGGTTCCTTGAAGACTCCATCCAGACGATTATCACTCCTCAGTTTTAAGAGCAGCTCCAAGGGCGAAGACGGCTTGATCGAAGACGGCTTCGAATACGAAGCATCGTCAATATACTTATGAAGGAAGTTGTATTGCGTAGCCGCCATGCCAAGTGCCTCCATGGCAACTTCGCGACTGTCTACCTCATAAGCATAGCCCAGGTGAATGAGAGGATGCCCAACTAATACAGGTCAGTTTATGCATATACGAAGTTTTAGGGGTTGAACGTACGGCCTCCGATGAGGCAGTTTACTAAGGGCTCCTTGCCCCCATATATGTACTCTTCCACTACACCTCTCCACTGGTAATTGTGCCTCAATGCTAGAGAATCTTCGAAGAAATCAACATAGGCACGCTGGTACTCTGGTTCTCCGAGAAAGTCTCTCCAGTCCTCCTGGGCTATTTCAGCCGGCGATTCTTTCCATGACTCCAGATCCTGTGCTTCTACATCGTAGATCTTATGCAATTGCTGAACATCTGCTCCAAGGATATAAGCAGACCCGAGGATATGGGGCAGATGGTTGTGAAACTCCAAATTGTGGTAGAGAATGGAATGATTAACGTGGTTTGCCCTCAATAGGTGCTTAAGGGTCCTTGGTCGTTTCTCAGCTGCCGTCTCCACATTGTGAACCTCAACAGGTGGGATGTCAATGGTCCGAGTGCGACCTGTATTAGAGACGAGTCGGTTCACGATAGGAACGTAAGAAAGTACGGAAGCCATCTTTGGTCTTAAATTAGAATTAGAGCATCACGAAAATTAACTGTTAGAAGGCTAAAGTGGTTGAAGTTGAAGTGACGTAAAAATCGAAAGTGCCACCCGCGTGATCCAAAGACGTTATTGTATGTAGATAGGTATGCATTTAAATGAAAAGTTGCAAATCCAGATATCGCATTGATAGGAAGTATTATACAATTAAGAGGTGTATTAAATGAGGCTAAAATGCTTTAGCTAAATAATGCGCTAAGGAAAAAGTATAAACCATTGTCGTCATTTGCAGTCATCTTTAATGTTGGTCTGTGCATCACCGAAATACTACAAAATGTATCGCGTCAAACCATCTTTTCGGGTTTTAACCATTTCCCTATGTGCAACATGAATGAATCACGTCAGGTTCTTATATATGCCGAACTTTTGTCGCGTATACAAGGGGTATCTGTCGCATGCGAGCTGTATACACCAAGCTCACCCGATACCAGAGCCGCCGTCTCATCTGATGGCTGGTTCTTCACAATTCACCACGATGGCGTAGAGACCTCCATACGTCTCCCTGGACAGGTTGTCTCAGTTCAACAACTACCAATACAGAGTATCGGCAAGAAGCGCCTCTCCTGTCGATTACCTCTTGCCTCAAGTTTAGAGCACCACGCTTTTTCTACGCTGGGGGAACAAATAGTTCCGTGGTCCGCAACTGATCTTCAGCCAGAATCACGTATTACGTGTCGAAGATGCCACGCTACCATTGTTGAACCCGGTGTAATCAAAGTATGGAAAGATTTGCCTAGCGAGAACTGGGCTGAAATGATGGAATTCTGGCATTGCCATAAACCTCATGATCACGGACACGATCATGATGATGGTCTTGCTTCTAAAGCGTATGGTGCAAATTCTAGGATATCCGCCCAACCAGGTGTCGGGTTTGTGGATCTCTCTTCCTTTCTACTATCGGAGACAGATATCTCTGCGTCTGCTGTAAGTATTTCCTTTCATTAACTGCTTGAAATGGGTATATAGAAGGTGGCCAAGCAGGCATTTTTGCTCCTCAGTGGCATGGTTACCGATACTCTTACCCTAGAATAACATAATTTCCTATCCTGGTATGTAAGTGCCGAATCCGAGGTCTCGCCCTAGGGATTTGGCATTGATGTATTAGGAGACCCCTCTGTTTTTCACTGAGAATTTCCTTGGACGTGGAAATTCCGGGATTAACCAGAGGTACATCTCACGCTTTTTAGCTACCTAATATATTAACCATTTTTATCGAGTGTCTTGTCTCAGAAGGTTTGCTAATGCAAGCTTCTTCAGATAACAAAAGTTCCATCCCTATTAGAGTCACGCAATGAATCAGAACACCATGATGAGGTAACTGAAAATGGAGAACCGCACAACTCACAGCCAGAAAGCATATCCATTTCCTGTGTATCCTGTAAGAATCAATTAGGAATACTGAACGAACTAGGAGCCGCCGTTACTCTATTCAAGTGGCAGGTCTACGTGGATGAGCAAATCCCACGAGGCCCTAGTAACTCGCCCAATCTGGTTCACTGGGTCGGCTCTATTCTCCTTTCGACGATAGCCCGCTCCGGTTGTTCAAAATCCATCTTGCTGCCAATGAAACTGAAAGACCAGCCGGCAGAGAGCGTCTCCCAGTCTCTATTAAACATCTGGGTATTCAACAACATCTCCTTCTCTTCCACGGGGGAAGGAAGGTCGCCCATCAAGGCTATAAAGGTGTTTTATCGCATGGTTAACCAAGGTGAAGCAGACAAATTACTTGACTCTATGACGTCAGATGTACAAGACATTACGCTACCGGCTGAGGCAATCGAAAAGGTAAAGGATATCCTGAACAGTAACAACCTTCTATTACCCCAGAGTGATCGTCAATTCAAGGAATGGAAAGTCAGTCTTCTAGAGAAGTGGGAAGGGAAAGACGGGTGAATACTACCTAGGTGGTGGCTGAGCTGTGTAAGCTACCGTCTGGACATGTATCCTCATACAAGATATTCGCCATAATCCAAGTCCTACAGCTACGATCCCAACAAACTACAGAAAGTAATCTAATGAGTCTACTTGGTGATGGCTCATATGTGTACCGAGATTCATTCACGCTTATTTCATATGAGACAAGCTTAAGAACCCAAGCAACTCGAACGAAATGGGTTCAGAACATAGGGCCGATTCTTAAGTTAGGTAGTTAACAGCAGCTTAAAGATTAATTAGCCATGTTCACTAATATTCATCACAAAAGAGCAGATCATTCTTCCATTATCGTAGTCTATGTTCAAATATTTTATAAGCTCCCATACTATACAGGTATGTAGGACTGCCATATTAGGTGTCACAAAACGTTGCAGAGTTAGTATTGGAAGGATAGTTTCTTTTTGACTAATGCACAAGGTGTTTATAAACACAGGGAGGGACAAAAGAGAACTTCGCCCGCGCCATGGAGTATCTGTCTAAACTGACTTTGTCTATTGAGTCTTAGAGGACACAATTCCTGGAAACTTGTTAGCTTGTACTATAAAACCGATAGTAACAACACTTACTCTCTACGTCGGCAACGCTTTGTTGCAGGATTTGTTGAAGAGCCTTGGGATTCTCGAGCTCCTTCTTCACCTTGGCGATAACCGTCTCGGCCAGTTCCCTCTGCTGGCGCTGCTTAACCTGGCTTTCGTATCGCACCCACGAATCCAAAACCGACTTGGCCTCGGCCGCCAGAGCAGTAGTCTGCTCGAGCTCATATGCCTTGGCCTCGAGCTTAGCAGTCTCCTTGGAGACCTCGAAGAGAGCCTTGGTGATGTCGACAACACCTTGCATCTGCTGAACGTTCTCGATGCGGTTCTTGACGGCCTGGGTGTGGTCGGCACGCGCGGCGTTCAGGATATTCTTGATCCTCTCGTTCTGAGCCTCGGCCCATTGCTTGTACATGGGACCACCATACTTGATCAAAGCAGCCCAGACGCTGAGCAAGCAGAAGGCGACGACGGTTTCCTCGTTCACGACGTAGTACTCATTGCTAATGGCGTAGATAGACAGACCAGCGGCGGAGGATAGGATGGCAGTCTTGGAAACGATAGAGTTTCCAGGTAGAGAATCAATGATAGACTGTGCCTTGACCTTAGGATCAGGAACGTTGGATGCCGGTCGGGTAGCAGTGAATGCGGTGGTAACTGCGGGAAGAGTTCGCGAAGGGACCGACGGCCGTAGACGGGCGGCTCCTACAATTCGCGATAAGTTTTACATGGCCTAATTGGCATGCTAATAGCAATGCAAGAACTTACCGAAGGCACGGGTAGCCAAGCGGGAGGCCATTGCGAAATTGAATGACAAGAGAAACCGGGATTCGGGTGAGGGGAGATGGGAGTAATTATTTAATTATTACTTGTCTAGAGGAGCTTCGGAATTGAAGTCGATGAGGTTTTAACGAACTTGCACTTAACCCAGTTGAACCCTCAATCCAGTTCAACCGACTTCCGTGATTGGTCAATCAGACACGTGATTTATCCATTCCTCCCCACTTCAAACTCGATTTTGGCGCTGTTGGCACTTTTGGGTCAGCCTTGCATTATTCTTTCTCAAGGCTGGTAGCAATTAAACTTTTTTAATCATTTCCTCATTACACTATTCAAACGCCTGCAACGCCCAGTTATATATTTCAACTACGTAACTACGCGAAAATGTCGGGGTCCGTTACTGAGGAGTCCCTGAAGAGGAAGCGATCGAAAGTCCCTGAAAAGGCAAATAAACGAGCTAAACCAAAGGACAGCGACGAACATGATCCCCAAGCTGAGATCTTGAAGCTCGAAAACGAGATTCTAGAATCCAAGAAGAATTACAATAACATAACAATTCTTCTTGACCTCGCGCAAAAAGATGACGGCGACGACGATTCTACCCAGCTTGCAGTAGTATCGCTATGCAGAGTATTTCTGCGTCTGTTTGCATCAGGCAACCTAGCGCGACGGAACGGGCAGTCGGAAAAAGATATCGTAGTCGTTCAATGGCTGAAAAAAAGACTTGCAGACTTCAAGAAGATCATCCTTTCAGAATTGGGTCGGGAGGATACCGCGTCTACTGCGTTGACGTTAGCTATGCGCATCTTGCAAGCTGAAGGCAAACACACCAACGACAAGGATGAATACAGCTTTCCGAAGGGTTTCCTCAGAGAAGTGGTGGAAGCGCTTATCCTAAGCGAGTCCGAAGACATTAGAGAAGAATTCTGTGAGAAGTTTCTGGGCGAGTATGCGGATATACGATTTTACACGTTCAAAACCTTGAAGTACGTGGTTGACTCCTGTTTGACATGTGTGTGGTACTAACCTATATACAGAGATATTCTTTCTGAGGAACATTTAATATCCTCTAACGAAACACTATTTGATAACGTGTTCGACTTGCTATCCTTCTTTGAGGATGTTCCGGCTTCTGCTGAAGAAATGGGCGAGTTCTATATTGATGCGCCGAAAAAGAAGTCGCATCCCGTCGCATCCTTGAACCAACAGAAGAAACAAGCTCAAGAAGCCTGGATAGCACTGCTTGACCTAGGCCTCAACCGGGAGCAAAGGAAAAAGGTGCTCCAAATCATGACCAAGTCTATTGCTCCGTGGTTTACCAAACCAGAGCTTCTGATGGACTTTCTGACGGATTCGTATAACGCCGGAGGCGCGATTTCTCTACTAGCTCTATCGGGAGTCTTTTATCTCATACAAGAGCGGAACTTGGACTATCCGTCGTTCTATCGGAAGTTGTACTCGTTATTAGATGCAAATATCCTACATTCAAAACATCGATCCAGGTTCTTTCGGCTGTTGGACACGTTCCTCTCTTCTACGCATCTTCCCGCCGTCCTTGTCGCAAGTTTCATCAAGCGAATTACGAGGCTGTGCCTTAGCGCTCCCCCTGCCGCTATCGTTGTAGTCATACCCTGGATTTATAATCTATTCAAAAAGCACCCGCTCTGCACGTTCATGATGCATCGCGTGCCTAGGTCGCCGGAAGAGAAGGAGGCGCTGGAAAATGAAGGGATGGCTGACCCGTTCATTGCTGACGAAGAAGATCCAATGGAGACTTGCGCCATCGATAGCTGCTTATGGGAGGTCGTTCAGCTGCAGTCACACTACCACCCGAACGTTGCGACTATCGCGAAAATAGTATCGGAGCAATTCACTAAGCAGTCCTACAACCTCGAGGATTTCTTGGACCATTCGTATAGCAGCGTAAGTCCCATGTGCCACCGTCCCACATACTAGTTTTGTTTTGCTTACGTATTTCTAGCTACTCGATGCGGAGCTGTCCAAGCAAGTCAAAAAGGCTCCTGTTGTGGAGTTTATGATACCCAAAAAAGTGTTCCTTCCTCAGGATCTAGACTCGGGGGTAGAGGACAATCTTCTGGCGAAACTCTGGGACTTCCAATGATCGCCGCTTTGACGTCTAGGGTCTAGGATAGTCTCGGAGCGTGCGTTACCTAAACCTGGAATTCTCGGCAGCTACCCTTCTGTTATTACTAGGTTCGAGATTATTACGGCTATCGATCCAGGGATACTCACGCCATCGATCCGATGGAGAGCCCACCGCGGGTCGATGCCGAGGAGACGGATTCGATCTGGCTACAAAGCCACTCACCGCCTCAACCAACTAAATATATGTCGCCACCGTCGCGGTCCATATTCTCCGCTCGGGATCGCGAGATATTGTTATGAATTTGCCATAATACTTCGCGGCTTCTTGCGACTCTGTACTACTACGGTCGTATCACTCAAGTACCTCCAGTGCAAGGCACAGGATGACAGCCTGCTACGTACCGTTCGATCTTGGAATTTGCTTCGACGCGCAGCCTCAGAACTCCACTCTGCACTACGTAACGCGAAGTGGAGAAAAACGCTATTTCAGGTGTTCGAGTCGGGCGAGAAATTCGTTTCAGAATGCTCAAGTTCGAAGGAGATAAGTGGTTGAATTGCGCAGGAAGGATTCAACTATACATTACTCTCAAAGAAACTTCCTAGTCTGAACTCCAAGTCTGCATAGGCCTTCCCGAACTATCGGGACTACACCGCCATGTTGGCTGAGTCCTAACATGATATTCCTTTAGAGCAAACACGAACTTCAGTTCAACTTGGCAGAATGAAATAGCAATTGCACGAAGACAGAACGAGAACATCAACGTCGCTCTTCCCTAGTGTGACAAGATTTTTACATGGATGTGACTCATTATTCTCCCCCTTTTAAGCATACTGCAAGCGATTATCGGGGTCCTGGTGGTTGAACGTAATGCCGCATGTGGCTAGTGGAGCCGGACGGTACCTTACTGACGAGTCGCGATGAAGCTGCAGGTCTCCGATGAAAAGTTAGATCTGAGAAACGGCTACGAAGTATGTAGGCCGCTAAATAGACCCAATGGTCGCTATCATCCTCCGAACACGTCCACATCAGCAGCATAAACAATCGCATTGAGCAGCTGAACTCTTTGGACAGGCTCGCCCGAGCAGACTTAGGATCATCTCGAAAATCGACATATTCAAATGTCGATGGCTCCATGACGCCCTGATTTTTCATCCCTTTGGGCAGAAATGGTGGTTTCGTATTTGACTATCTGCCATAGTGTTCCATACTAAGATCGATGATTCCGGAAGCTGGTTGGTCGAAAATGCCACTCACCGCTGCTTACGAACTATCCCCCTTTGGGCATTGGGAATCCCCGACTGGCGCACATGTCTTGCACGGACGAGAGCAGTTAAACTTAGTGTTCTCCATCAACCCCAAATTCGTCCTCTCATCACCTTCAGATCGTACCAGAAGGGGATGTGATCCATCTTATGTGCCTCTGGCCGCATAAAAGCCGGCCCGCTAGGTGTCACAGTAGCTGCATGTATGAAGATGTAAGAAGTTCGTGCCTAACCAAAGAGCTATTCCAATCTGAGCAAGTGCTCAAGCCTTGAGGTCTCGTCGGTAGTCCGGAATAAGAACCACAGTCGGTGTAGATAGTACGATACATTGAGCGCCGGTCCAACCAAGACGGCCTATTTCGTCCACACCGCGACGCGCCCGCGAGTAGTGGCGAGGTCTTCGGTGCGTCATTGAAGCAGATAAGGCCTAAAAGCTACCGGCGCTCCTTGTTTTGATCTAGAATCGTCCGGTTCATATTCAACCGGTTTGTACTCAGTTTTGCGTATCGCGGGTAGAGCAGAAACGCGATGCGCCAAGCTTGGCCTGGCTCTCAGCCGACCCGCAAGAGCTTGCTTCATTCACAGCCAATCACTCAGACGAGGCGAACGCTTCAGCATGAAGTTGCAGCAGAATACACGTGCGTTGAAGTGCGTTGAAACTCTCCCTCGCGCTTCTTTTCCTCGGGTTGAATCGACTAGAGCTGATTGATCATGATTTTTTTTTTACTCGTATCATTCAGGCGTCAATTGCATTACATTGTTGTCGCCAACGACTTATTCATCATTTCTCCGGTTGGCTGTCTCGGCTGCAAACACCCTGAGCCCATTACCACCAAACCCGGTTACGGTGGCTCGCAGAAAATACCTACTTGTACCGGTTCTTGATGTTAGAAGGCTGTAGCCAAAACGTCGGCCATGCCTATACATACTCTTATCAAATTGACTCGTTCCAATCTTTGCCTATAACAGAATCTTGGGATCCATCCGATTAACCGTCCCCATGATACTAGGAGATATTAGGACAATGTAAATCTCAAAACGGAGCCTCCACAAGGCTCCCATTAACTAAGCTGGTCGGGGATCTACACCTGTACGTCATCTCAAACCGGACAATTTCCTGTTGGCTGCTCTATGAATTCCTTCTGCCGTATACGCGGTGGTGGCGGAGCGTGTTTTGATCGATCATTGTCGTTGCTGGTATAGGTATTCGCGTCTCTCGCGACAGCAATTCAGGCTAGCATTCGAATTAGTACTAACTCCGAAGAGCTTGAGTTTCCAGAGAATTCTTCCAAAATGCAATTTTTTTTTTCTCTTCCTAGCATCTCTCCAACGCTCGATAGCGCGCATCTGGACCCTGGCTCCGGAAGACCCGCCGGCCAACAGGGGGAGCATGCCCCATCGTGTCAAATCCGTTAGGAGGACTCGAAGATTTTAGAAGATGGACCCATTGTCTGTGCTCAAAGATTCCACGGCTTAATCGTTCTTATTCTTGGCTATTTTTAACGTTATTTGACTAATATCGCCCTCACCGCAAGAATCCCGCGTGTGAACCTACCAACCAAGAAAACTAGATACACCTTTGCGGACTGGCTCATAATCGGCAAGAATAGCGGACGGGCGAGAGGAACTCATCTAGCCGTCGCCGAACGGAGAACGTCAATGTTCTTCCAAGTAATTGCAGTAGCGCCGTGCGGTCGTAGCAGAGTTGCCTCCGAGCATGGGTGAGGCAAGATCGGCCCCAGGCTCCCGGTCTCGCTCCAATCTGACACTTGATACTGCCGCCGTCCCGTTCCGAGATCTGAGCATGGTACCGTAGAGGAAGGTGTAGAAAGTGTCATAGAGGGGCCCTTCAATGCAACGATCAATGGCTGTACTGTATGTAGTCGTAATTATCTCGTGATCTACTGACAAACTAGGTATGATAACCGGCGACGCATAGCTTCCTAGCGGTCCTAGGTACAACGCGATTAGTGTTTGCTTGACATCGAGACGCAGCTGGCAGTCATAACATGACTGTAAGCTGTAGGAGCCTCGGATGCACAAAGCGTCGGGCTGCAATCTTTATGTTTATGTACCGGCTTCCAGGCGTCTCACGGCTTCAGCACAAACAACACCAGAGAGAAATCAGTCATAATCATGTGACACCAGTCGCACTGAGCAGTTGAAGAATTAGTATCCGAGCTCTCAGGTCTCCAGTAGGAGCCCGGGGAAGCACGTCGCGCTTTTGTATGGCGCAGCCTCGTCTCAGCGTCTGGATTGTATCTGGACATTCGTCATCTCACAGCGCTCATCGCGTTGAACCGTATCTTTGTATCTTGGGCACGACCCATAGCTACTCCAAAAAACTGCTTTTAACTAATGTACGGCTCGGGAAAGTCTGCTTGGCCGTTCGAAAGCAGGAAGCAGGATACTAGTCTATTGTATCGACAGATCCGGTGGACTCGTAAGTGTAAGAATGCCTAGCAAAAAAAAGATCTCTTGTCACCCCACCAAGAGCTACTGAGCAATGGGATGCCCAAAACGAACTCAGCGTCCTGTTAGTGGGCGCAAGAAGCGTGCTCGTGGGTGCTGAGTGCATGGTCTTAGGTAGCAATTGCACCTAAGGTCATCGATGCCCAACCCAGCAGGGCTAACGACTTCTAGCCTATGATATCCTTAGCTCACTCGTAATGGGTTACCGGTTCAAGCTCAAGCATCTAGCGTTTCCGCTTCTGGAGACGATTGGTTTTCGATCTACTCCGGAGCCGTAAGCATAGCAATCCATCTCGATTCTATTTGTCCGATCTACAACGTAGCCAGTCAGAAGATGACTATTAAATCTCCACCGGCGTATACCTACTCATCTATCATCATGTACGGGCAGATGTACGGGTTCTACAGTTATCCGTTGCCCTACCGTAACTAAAAAGTCCCTAGCTGCAAGACCACTGGCACCTATTCCCAGTGGCCAGAGGCATAGTACAAGATCCCTGACTAACAAGAATGTATAGCTTCCCGTCCTAGTACAAATCCACCCAACCGTATAGCTGGGCTGCTCCAAGATGCAAATCTGCTGTTTCACAGACTTTTGGAGTCAAAAACGGCCGTCTCTCTCTCTCCAGTGAGGTAAAAGACGGTGGAGAGATGTTTTCCTTGGCTGAGGATCAACCAGTGGCCCGGAACAGCATCCATCTCGCTACCACACCCCCGTACCGTTACCTACAAGGGACCATACCCACGTCCTCCCACACACCCTCACCTCACTGCACCGCGAACCCAAGCAGAAGAGATGCCGTTCGTCAGTTGGTAAGTCTCATGGGCTTCCATCTTCCCCACTACAATGCTTAAGTGACTGACCCCCGTCCTCTTAGCACAAGCAAATCCTGACAGTCAAAGAAGGACCTGACCATTTCTTGTTTAAGTACCCAGGCCCTTCCTTCACCCCCCATCAATATCGCCCCCCCGATCATAAGGAAATAACTTATAAGAAAACATCTTGATTGTTGCTGAGATTGTGAATCACGCGATTCCTAACAGCATCTATTACAACCACTTTATCCCCCTCATTTTTACATTCGTTCTGTTTTACATAGATTTTGTAAGACGGATTCAGGCCGACAATACCTGTACGACACACGAATATTCATAAGAATATCTCCCAAGCCGAAGAAGTTGTAAGTTGTGTAGTAACACACACTCCCACTCCCTTAATTTTCCCTTCTATTTTTCAAATTTTTATTTTTTTTTATTCTTTTTTAAAGTTGCCGGACATCTCTGCTCCTCCTACCCTGCAAGTCTCTCCCCCGCCGCCACCATTGCAACCAAATACTACCACCATCTTACTACCACTTACACCTCCAAAGCCGACCAACCTCTTATCGCTCCCATTAATCATTGCAACATCCCCCTCCCCCTCTCCATTGTCTCTCTCGCACATACTCCCGCATACATGCACACATACACGGACACCTACACACACATATACTCTTAATCATCGTCTCGAAGCATCTTGTTGTTCCAACTTGAGACTCGATTTTAAAGAAAGAGGAGACAGAGAATAGTCCATCAACGACCCACCGCTACTAGTTTTAATCATTCACCGCTCGACGCACACTAACCACACATCCCTGCAGAGCAGATCCAACCTCTTCGACTATTCTATACAACAACCTGCAGAGTTCCTAACTCTCGCTTCTCTTCCAAGACACACACCACCTTCACACATACACACACAGACCAGCAATGGTCTCAACATTTCAGATGCCGGCCTTCTACCGGTCGAATCACTTATCCGTCGATACCAGCCATGCGCAAAAGTACTTTGATGAAGAGGACAGCAACATCCTCGACGAGAACATCCTAGACAGCAACGCAATGGACTCGGGTCTGGATATGTCGCCGCCCATGGCTGGCAGCAGGAGGGATTCGTTCACTGTACCCGGCTCGATCTTCTCACCGAAGACGGAAGATTGGCAATCCGTCGACATGCAGTCGGTCCCGTCAAATAACCCCTTCCTAGAGCCCCAGAACAACAACAACCCGTTTACGAGGGCTGACCCGCAAGCCGTATACGGCTCGCAAAATCAGCAATGGCAAATGGGTCAAGGTTCCGGTACATGCACACCCTTACAGTATGACAGCCTTGAGAACGCATTCGACAACAACCAATCCATCTTCCAACAACGACCTCTTCAGATGCAAACGCCCTTCAGCAATCCTGCCCACCAAGTGCCGCTTTTCGCTACAGTTGGTCCTAACAATCCTCCCATGCCGAACTCGCCGCAGAAGGATTGGATGGGCCAGGACTTGAAGAACCCCTCGTTAGTCAAGCGCATGCGACCGGAAACTCCCACCATCCGATCGCACAACGAGCTACGTCGCGGTGATGGCATCCGCAAGAAGAATGCCAGGTTTGACATTCCCGCGGAGCGCAATCTCGGCAACATCGACCAGCTTATCGCATCGACTACTGACGAGCAGGAAATCAAGGAGCTGAAGCAGCAAAAGCGACTACTTCGCAACCGGCAAGCTGCATTGGACTCTAGGCAAAGGAAAAAGATGCACACGGAGAGGTTAGAGGATGAAAAGAAGCACTTCACCAGTCTCATCAGCTCGATGGAAGAGGAGATGAGCGAGCTTCACATAAAGCTAGACCAGGAGAGGCGAGAGAGAGAGTACTTGGTGGCGCACGTCGAGAACTTGACCTTGGAAAAGGAAGAGTTGATTCGAAACCACACCATCGAGACCGGCGACTTGCGCAAGAAGATTAGCGTCCTGACCGACCACGTCCAAAGGCTCGAGCACGCCGCTATCCCCAGCAATACGGGCTACTCCAACGGATATACCGATATGGACAGCCTTACTATGGATACGTCTTGGGACAACATGGGCTTCATGAACGAGTTCCAGATGGAACCCGAAGTGAAGCAAGAGCTCCAGATCGTTCCCCAGAAGAAGGCCGAAGTCCAGCTCTCATCCGATGGCGAGAAGTCCACCACGCAAGGAGGTCTCTTGTTCATGCTCTTCCTCGTTGGTGCCTTTGTCATCTCCAACAGGTCGGCCCCGACGATCCCCCGCGTCTCGGAAGATGTTCGCGAAGCTTCGACAACGCTTCTCAACAACATCTTCAAGGACGCAGGCGTCGCCAACGCCGAGAACGCCATCGTACCCTCGGCTCCCCAGCCGTCCGGTGCGGACTGGACCTCAAGCGCTTCGGTGCCGATGGCCAGCGGCGCTATGGAGGGTGTAGCACCGTCTATGCTTGGTGACCTGGCGGATTCCCTCACCCAACCGACGCAGGAGCAGACGAATGAGCAAATCTTCTCACTCACACCGGCACAATATAACAGTGTGACATCGCAAGATTTCCTTCGAACGGCACCGACGCGATCGACGGGTCAGAACCGCCGGAACCTCGCCGACGCGCTAAGCAACATGCGCCACGCCGAGAAGCACTCGGCGGCTGAGGTATACACGCGATCACTGCTGTGGGACCAGATCCCGGGCGACGTAGTCAGGAACTTTGCCAAGATGGTGGCCGAGTGCAACAACGCGAACGGTGGTCAGAACGGCAACGACGCAAACTCATGAGACGATTTCACGACATAACGACATATTAACGAAAAGAACGAATTTATTACGACGACGACTACTACTACCACTACTACTACTATACGGCTTCGAGTCAACAGCCAATTTTATTTTTTCTATTTTCTTTTTACAATTTGGATATTTTCGCTTGTTGGTAACTTAAATATCGATTATTTTTTCCAATTGCCATTGTTCATACAGCTTTTACACGGCGCTCCCGCGCATCAAAATCCAGATTCGACGGTGCTCACGCACACCGAAACGACCTACGACGACTTATCATTATCATCTACATTATCTACATCATCACCAGCATCATCATCTATTTTGTCTATCTCGAATCGAAACTTATCATCATCAAAGTCAATCTTATTGTTTATTTTGTGTCGAAACTTAGCAAGCGAGCCAGCATTCTGATTTAATTTAATCTTCGATTGTCCCATTATTGAAATAACTTGGTTATTGTTTATTCATATTTTTTGCACGCCAAATCTTCTCTCTATGTCTTTCTCTCTTTTTTTCCCGATACATCATCATCGGTAAAAAAAACCAAGACAAACGTGCTGCATGGCGAAAATGGGTCGGTCATTGGGGAGCGGGATTACCTTGGCATGTAAGCCCGGCTGTCGAGGCTACGTATTTTCTTGTACAACGTTCTAAGGGATCATTTTGGGAATTGGGGGTAGGGTCAGAGAAACCCGAAACGGCGAGGTTCTTTCTTCACATTCGGGTCGCTGGCTTTTCCTTACACCTTCTCTTCGTGCTACCCTCTGGCGAGTGGGCGTAGTCTCATAGACGAGACGGGGACCTTGCTGAATAGGTCCGCGCCCAAAGCGGGGTATTTTCTTTTTCGGGACTTTTTTTTTATTTTTATTTTTTTTTTAGGAGGGGAAATATGGTTGGGTCTCAGTCTCACGACGCGACATAATGGGGGGTTGGTCTTAGTTGGGTCACTCAAAGGGGCGGGGCGGTACTGGGAGTGAGCTGACGAGAGCAATGAAACGGAGACGTCTAGCTTTGTTTTTTGTTTTTTCCCTTTCTTTCCTACATATTTTTCCTAGTATTATTTTTTTTTTTTCCCATGGAAAGGGCGGCAACTCAAGCCAAGGGGCGGTTTATTGGATGTGTGAGACTCATCATACGAGAATGACGAAGATATGTCACGGACAAACAGCACATCGGGGCAGCATGAAGAACAGGCAGCTTACCAGTAGCTGAGAAAGGGACATGTTCTTTTTTGGGGGGGATGGAAGGGGACAGCATAGCATAGCATAGCAGAGCGATCCATGGTGGAGCTCACTTGCGGCTGTTCGTCTTGTAACTCATCAGTCAGTTTTATTAGCGAAACGTCGAGATGAATATGAATACCCCAAGCAACCAAGCAAAACATCAGTTCCAGTTCCAGTTCCAGTGCCACCAGGTCAAAAAAATGATAAATAAAAAAATAAAAAAACTTTGCAAATAATGTGACTGCAAATGTACCTAATGATGCCATTTTCCCCCTTATGTCCAGCCCCGGATTCGTAGGAGTCGTAGTCTGGTAACGAATAAACGGAGGTAACCAAGAAAATAGAATAAATGTTTAGGTATCTACTGAACCAACTGAAGACGAACCCACTAGCTACCAGAGTATGTAATGTAAAAACGAGCTAACCAAAGCACCTTATTCCCTACACATGCCGAGCATATGCACGATACGGGTACATTAGGTCAGAAAATGTCAGATCAGATGGGGGGAGGGGAGGGTATGTGGAAAGGGAGTAAGGAGGAGGAGGGGAAGGGGGAGGGGGGTGTGTGCTTCTACTTGCCTAAAGCGGGTGTTAGCCAAGTTTTTGCGATGACGGTTCGGTTCGGTTCGTCCTTGGGTTGGTCGTGTATGGTAGGCTAATGTTTATTTGCTTTGGGCTTTTGGGGATTTGGGGATTGGGAAGCGCAGCGTTTCGCTTTTGGCTTTTGCGCTTTTTTTTTTTCCCCACGTATGCGGCCGGGTCGGGGCGCAGCGGTAGCGAGTGACCTTTTTTTTTTTTTTTTTTTTTTTTTTTTTTTATTATTTTTTTTTTTAAAAATAAAAAAAATAGTTAATAATAATAAATTTTTTTTTAAATATTATATTCTTACTTTGATAATAACAATAACAATGATGATAGATGTGTAAGTGGATTTACTACATGCATCAGGTAACTACACTAGGAATAGATGCAAATATAGTCTTAGATAACCCCCCCGCGTTGGGCGTAGAGCTAATTGGGAACGAGGGACGAGCCCCCATTACTAGTCTCGTCCAGCTCAGCATAGCTTTTCCCTTTTTATGCCAAGTCTGCTGCAGAAGCTCACATGCGCTGCTACTTTTGGGATTCCTGTCCGTTTTCTGTCTGTCTTGCGTCTTGCTCTATTTCTCTCTCTCTCTTTTCCTCGAGCATTGCCAATACATACATTGGGTAGGTAGGTAGGTAGGTAAAAGGTTGGGTCGAGAGGCCAGTGGGAGCGGCCGTCACAGCGCATATATATGAGCATTTCCAAGACAGGAACGCGCAGCGGTACAATAGGTAACGGTGGACGGGCGGGTGTGTAGTAGTTGCGGAGCGCTAACATATAAGATATTACGAAGCGGCCGTGTAGGCGGCCCGTTTTGTTAGCAGTGTGATGTGCAATTATATAGATGTGGTGTAAGTCTTGTATGTCATAAATGTCATAATGTCATAGATGTATGTATGTCTCACTCCCTACTTACATTAGATACTTACATACAACTTATATACACGATATAGATTTGATGGTGTTGTTGCTATAGGTATTTCTTCCCCTCGTTCATACCTACACACGGGCCACCCTCACATAAATATAGATACCTAGGTAGGTATACGTAAATATATATAGGTACCGTACGCGCGCCCATACACGCCCACATGCTGTCTCAAACACGGGACCCGGAGGAGCCTGCAGGTTAGAGCGAGGTGAAGGTTGTAGCGTGGGAGCTCGGACTCGTCATAGGGGTGGGTTGGTGGTTGTTCACGCGAGACAGACTTACATAGTTACGGTCCAGACGAACAAGAAGAGGGTGGGTAGCCTATGAGGGCTGCTCTGGTCTCGTGGTTTGACAGCTGGCCCTCCTTACCTAACGAGGGGCCAACCTATTCCTGTTGGTGGGTATGTATATGCAGACAGACGGGCCTATAAGCTCCCCGTATAGGCAATTCTTGGGTTGGTTCGGTAGCTTAGCTACCTTCTTAGGACCTAGCTATGTATAATGTAGGATGTATGTGAGATCACAAGTGAGATCGGAAGACGGATGTTCGCATCTTGCTCATAATCTCATCATCAATCTGCTTCCTCTGCTCCATCTGCTGCCAATTTTAGTCGGCGAGTTTGTTTTTGCTTACTCTTCGGCCTCTACCTTGCCTTACCTTACCTTACCTCCCTCCTACTACAACATGCAACACCACCACCAAAAATCGTATTATGTGTGTGTGCATATAAATATAAGATAAGACAAAAACTAGACACCAAAATGTAAAAAACGAAAAAAAAAAAAAAAAAAAAAAAAAAAAAAAAAAAAAAAAAAAAAAAAAAAAAAAAAAAAAAAAAAAAAAAAAAAAAAAAAAAAAAAAAAAAAAA